>NW_025063639.1:917500-1266291 GCF_018153295.1 Drosophila grimshawi
AATTAATTGATTTTAGATAAAATAAATCTATAAATATATTAATAATTTATAATTAATTATAAATATTAGTTATAATATATAAGAAACTGATAATAATAGTGGATTAAAGTTAAATTTGCAATTTAAAATTCGGTTTTAACATATTTATAAATTATTTATAATATATTTATTATATCTTCTTTAGAGGATACATACCATGATAGGAAGCCGTGGGACTGCTGCGCTGCAAGGAGTAAAACTGTTCCATATAGCTGGGAATTCTATAGGCCGGATGGAAATCATGTTGCTGCGGTGGTTGTCCAGTTACGCCCACTCCGACTCCGACATGGCTGTGACTGTGATTGTGGCTGTGACTGTGGACATGATGATGATGATGATGGGCGGGAAGATTGCCAATTGCCAGCGCCTGATTTGTGGCACCATTTGTGCCATTTGTTGTCGCCATATTCGCAGTGGTGGGTGTCGAGTCTGCCAATCCTGACGGAATGGGTGAACCGGGCACCGGCACCGTACTGCTCACGTCCGTTGTGTGACCACCACCAGGGGAACTGGGCATCACGGAGGCAGCTGCAGCGGCAGCCGCGGCACGACGGGATGCCAAAAACTGCAGTTCCGTATAGCTGTAAATATTATGAAATTAAAAATATAAATAATATAAAAATAAAAACAAAATTAAAATATAAAATATAAAATATAAAATATAGACCTATTCAAATTAATATACATAAATAATATATATAATATATGAATAAATAAATAAGTAAAAATAAATATAAGATAACCGACTGTAAAATACTTTGATACCATAAGTTATTCCAGCAGATAACAATTAACAAAGGACAGGGTGGGTGTAGCCAAGAAGTACTGGAGATATGGGATTTGGAAATTTTGGAGGGCGGAAGAGGGCATGACCGAAAAATGTATTAGAAAAAGTTCCTAGTAATCGTCCTTCCAAGTTTAGTAACTGTAGCTATTAAATTGCGGGATATATAGGCTTCTGGTAATTTCGGAGGCGGGCGTAGCCAAAAAAAATGTTGGAGTACGATCTTAGTAATCTTCCTTCCAAGTTTGGTAACTTTAGCTCTTAAATTACAGGAGATATAGGCTTTTGAAAATTTGACAGACGAGAGTGGGCGTGGCCAAAAAAAAATTTGGAGTACGATCTTACTATCTACATTCAAAGTTTGGTAACTGTAGCTCTTAATAGCGGGGGATATTGGATTTAATCGTTTTTAGGCGCCGGAGTGGGCAAGAACGAAAAAAGTTGCATTCATTCAGATGGACAGACAGACAGCAACATATTGTGATACCTTCGGTATCAAAGTACAATTAAATCATAATATAGACAAAAAAATATAACGGCGACCTGTAAATATTAATACTTATAAATAGTATACAAGTAAATATACAAAAATACACACACATAAATAAAAGATATAAATAATGAATAATTACAAAAATAAATACTTAAAAATATAATAAATACTTAAATAATAGAGAACATCTATTTGCTTACACATTAAATAAATAGATACAAAAATAACAAATATGAAAGTGGTATTTTAAATTTCAATCCTTTAAAGTTTGTATGTTTAACAAATAAATAAACAAAATTAATAAATAACTAAATATTATTAATCAATTTTAGAGAAGTTGTATATCCCAATTTCCCAAAATAAATAGATTTCAAGCTCAGTTAACCTTAATTTATAGCCGATAATTGAATTAAAATGCTTATTTAATTAGTTAAATAAAAAAATGAAAATAAAATATAATTAATATAATACAGGGTATTTTCTCGTTGCCCATTTGTGTATTCTTTTTATTTTAAATTGCGCAAATCGTTGGGGATAATAAAAAATTTAAAACCAAGTCTATCTATGTCAAACTCAATTTTGTTCGTGATGTGAATACCAAATTCTATATATATATATATATATATATATATATATATATATTTCTTCGAATTCCATATGTTACTTTATATAATAATTATTGCTGCCCAACAAATAGAAAAAAATTTTAAAGGTACTGTTTTTATATGCGAACCACGTTAATAGCAATAGAATCTAAATATAGAAAATCTAATTCCAATTCCTTATTAGTCTTTCATTTACTGCCTTTATTTTTAAGTTTATAATTGGTTTTCTGATTTTAAACAATGCTTACTTAACATTTATTTTAATTCCTTAATGCTTATTATATATCCTTTATTATGTTTACTCTCTCATCTTTTTAATTTAAATATTAATTTTTGTAATAATTCTATTAAATAAAGTTTTTTATTATATAAATAAATAGAAAAGCAATTTGGATGTTGGTTTTCATATTAATATGTTGTATATTTTTATTTTTAAATATGGCTATTATGCAATATATTTAATTTAATTTATAATTTGTATTTTTAAAATAGAATAATTTAATAAATAAATAATAAAGCAAGTTGAATTTTGCATTCGACGTAAATTAGCTTGTATATCTTAATATTTAATTTTATATATTATTCATTAATTTATATTAATTTTATTATATTATATTACATTAACTTATTTTAAAATTTGTACTTTTTATAAATTGGAGGACTTTTTTTAAAGCACATTACATAAAATAAATAATATTAATAATAATAAAGCGACTTTGATTTGTTTTTATATAAAGTTCCCTGTATATTTAAATTTTTCCTTTTTATAATCCAATTTATATATTTATACATTCATCTAATGTAAAATTGATATTTTTCAAAAGCTTGTTAATATTTGTGTACCGTTTTTAAGAATTGTTAAATTAAATAAACATATAATAGTAATAATAAAGCGACTTGGATTTTAATTTTAATAGCTTTAATTTTTATTGTACAATTTATTTTAAAGGCTTTTTTAAGTTGTGCACTGTTTTCTTGGAGCCACTAAATAAAATAAATAAATCAAAATTAATAATACGATTTTGGTGGCTAAAAAAATTTATTTATAATATAATATATATATATATATATATATATTTATAATTATATGTTTGTTGTTTTTTTTTAGATGATTAAAACAGGTTCTTGGGATTGAAGCAGTGCTCAAGGAATTGATGCAGTGCTCAAGGGAAATATATAAAATGATGCCGAAAAAGACGTCGTGACACTAACAAAGACATCCATATTCACAACCCGTATTCACATCCACAAAATCGACATTCACATTTACATTGAGCCTTTTGCATGCAGCAGCATCCAGAAAGGGAGGCCAAAAACTGAAGCTCTTTATTACGCCTGCTATTTATACGCACAGACACACACATGCTTGCTTGCATGGTTGCACATGTGCTTGTGTGCTGAGATCTCAATTAACTGCATACAAAGTTTTGGCGTCGCATTTACAGTTTAACTATTGCTGCGTCTTCTTGTGCTAGGCTAGCCCGTAAGCACATCTTCTTCTTCTTCATAGAGATTTTGCTTATACACAGCGATCGCTATGAGCCTCCTTGCAGACAATCGATAACAATACAGCGATGCGCTGCAGGATTTCATTTAATTTAATTGCAATTTTTAAACAGAGCGTATATTACATTAGTTATGAATACCTCAATTTATATTTATTTATTTAAGTATTTTTTCTCTATTATGTATAATACATATAACAAATATTTACACTTATGTGCATGCCACTACAACAAAATTGGTCGTATGACAATTTAAAGGATGTTCCCTAACAACCAAAAAAATACACAGGACTTCGCAGGCATGCATTCTATTTTGAAGCAGCCAGTGAGGCTCAGTTTGTTGTTACTTACGCGAGTGGGAAGTATGTGGGTAATGTGTACGCATCCATTTCGATTGAAGCTCCGCTCGCCGTTTGAGAAGGAATTTTGTTTTAGTAGCACTTAGGATGCGATGTGAAAAGAGACACACTTCTGTCACGGCATTTCACATGCATAAAGTTCGCCGCCGGAAAATGCAACGATTTGCTTTCAATTACAACTGATGAATTGCGAATATTTATATACACATATATATGTAATTAAAAACACAGATGAACATACACATAATATATATTTGTATTTATCATTGGAATTTCATTATTATTTTTAGCACTTGTATTTTGATGTTATTTATTTTGCATAATTTCTCATACAGTATTTACACACACATAGACACAATACACATACACATATACAAACGCTGCTGCAAATGAAGCACTTAATTTGTACTAACAGCAAGGCAAAAAATAAATTAAGTGTGACAAAGTCAATATAATAACGGCAAACAGGCACACGGCGCGTCGACGTCGTCGTCGTCGTCGTCGTCGTCTTACTGACTGAGCAGCAGCAGCTCTTGCAATGCCTCGCTTAACTTAGCTGGAGCAACGCATGCTGCTCACGCACACACACATACATACTCACACAAAAAGAAAAACAAAATAAAAATCAAACAGATACTAGCAACACAGATTGAGACACACTCACGCACACAGAGAGAGAGTGAGATAAGCACTTCTCACACATACACAGGCAGCAACGCCGCCATAGACACAAGTGTACACCACCAACAACAACAACACATGCGCACAGGTCACGATCTGCTCTGCCTCTGCTTCTGCCTCTGCCTCTGCCTCGGCCGCTGCCTCTGCTTATGTTTACTTAGAGCCGGAAAACAAATTGAGAGAGGCGGGCAAAAATTGAAGATGGCCAAGGCAAAAAGTTGCCTCTCGCTAAATTTGACTTGCTCAGATCAGAGCTGCCAAATGAGCTGTGAAAAATATCTGATTTAGCGTGGTGTTCAAAGCAATAAGCAAAACACAAACAAAATAGCATTAATAAATACAAAAGTACAGATTAAAAGTAAATCAAAGAATTTTATATATTTTTTTTAATTTTATACATTCTAAATAATTAACAATATTATATAAGTTAATTAATAAACAAAACAATTATAAAATAGCTTTAATGCATAGGAATGTGTACGCTAAAAATAAATATATTAATTTATTAGTTTTATTAATTTTTAACAAGCTAAGCAATTAGGAATTTTCTTTTTTAGTTAATTTATTATAGCCGTTTTGCGTTTAAAACAAATTTTCAAAGCCATAGCATTAATACACACAAACGTAAACGATATTAAATAATTATTATTTATTTTATACAATTAAAAATTTATTTTTTAAATGGTTTCATAATTTATTTATTATTTTCAGCCATTTTGCATCCAAAAGTTGCCAGCACTCGCACAGATAAAACTGTCGTTGCTCTCTCTCTCTTTTGATACCGCTGCAGGTACAATACACACACACAGACACAGGCACACAATGGATGTTGGCTCGGCGTCGACGAAACCAACTTCAACAACTTGCTACTTGTTATGCAGCAGCAGCAGGCATCCAGCAAACGTGCAGAGAGACGACGACGGCGATCTTTAAGGCGCACCCACATTCTGTCTGCACAACGCTCTCTTCTCTGCTGCTTCTCTCTCACTCACGCACACGCTCACCCGCGATATCTGTTTCGCTCGCTTTGTGTGTATTTTGCTCTCTGCCCCGCGCACTCTCCTGCTCTATTGCAGACACACTCGCACTTGCTTGTCATCATCATCATCATCCTGTATCTCTCACTCACTCACACCACTTGCTCCCTTTGCTAGCGCTCAAAACTGTACACAACTAACACACACACATTAGCTCCATATGCATCTGTATGTGTGTATGTATGTGAGTGCTCAATTAATGCAACAAAATGCTCTTTTTATAAAGAAATTACCCCGCCTGTATCCGGGTTTTTATTTAATGGCCCGTCTAAATAATTTGAAGAAATTACCAGCGACGATTTTGATGATCCTGCGAAGCCTTTTTAAAACAAACAAATTTAAGCGATGCATATTTTAATAATTTAATTTCATGACAGAAGAAGAAGAAGGAATAGAAAAAATGGGAGCAAAGGAAGAAGTAGCAGAAACTATCAAATGCTTACAAACTGTAGTTTTCGCAAAAGGTAAATATGTACACACTTACACTAAATACATACACAAACACACATGTGCGTATGTGTATGTGCGCTCATATTTGTTTGCCCTCATCTGTATATTTGACTTTGACAACATGCCACCGAATACACACACACACGCATCTGTAAATAGGAAAAAGCATTCATTGCATGACATTTTTCATGGTATTGGAAATCCTAGGAATTGATACACTGTTCACTCCCACAACAAAAGTTTTTAAAACACCCTATACGCAAAAAAATAATTAAGTTAATAAATATGAATAAATATGAAATAAATTCTTCTTTACCCTGTAAAAACACCCTTTGCACACTTGCAACACCTATGCTAATAAAATGTAAGATAAATCTAAATAATTCTAAACAAATGAAAATAAATATAATTAAAATAAATTGGCATGAATAAACACAAATAAATTATAAATAATCATAAATAAATATAAAAAAGCATCAATTAATATAAATTAAATGCATTCAATTAATATTAATTAAATAAATTCTATTTCCCATTTTCTATTTCTTCCCATAAGCAAAATCTTTTTTAAAACTGTATTGGTTTAAATTTATTGATTTTACTTTAGATAAAACGTTATCGAACAAGTGATATAAAATTCAGTTGCATTTGCATATAATAAATACATATATAAATTACATAATTTAAGATTAATATAATTGTATTTGAATTGATTTCGTTTAATTATTTTAAGCAGCTTTTATATGTTAACAGATAAATAAACAAATTAATACATATATACATAAGTATGGTAACGTACTAATGAGCACCAAAAACTGATTCAGGCAGCCGTGTATGTGTTTGTGTGTGTGCAAGTACCTGCAAATGCAGGAGACATTTCTCAAAGCGAAGGTATTTAGGAAGAAGAAGCGCAGTCGTCTTCGGCAAAAACGATCCTTCTTCGGGCAACCTGCGGCGAGGAACACTCTATTTTGGAAAGTCACCAGCAACACACACACAAGCATCTTAATGCCCAAACCTGAGCAACGTCTTTTTTTTCTTTTTGGGAAAGAGCACACAGCGGGTACTGGAACGATCCTTAAAATGCGCTGCGCTGGCTTGCGTGCTGTGCGCTCTTTTTTTTTGCGCCAGTGCTGGCAACTTTAGCGGCAAATTAAATTTAGAAAAATCAGGTGACTAATATATATTTCATAATATAGAAATGGAAAACATTGTGAAATATATTTTTTATGCATATATTAAATGAAGTAATTCTCTTTAAAGAAAACCCAAGAGAAAGCTACTTTTTGACGGGGTAAAAGCGATATGATCAATAAAAAGCCAAAGCGAGGCAAACAAATACAATGTATAGAAGCACTCTGAAAAAAAGCTAAATTACAGGTCAGGCTGCTGAAAAAAAGCTAGTTTATGGACATAAACGCGGATATTTACATATTTAACAATTAAAGCATCGCTCTCTAAAAAAGCCAAATTGCCAGCCAGTTTTTTCACGGGAACAAAATGCAATAGTGTCAGCACTATCGCGGCAATGTTCTCATAATGTGTGTTCCTTTTGTAATTTAACGTCTTATTCAAGTCATTTCAAGTTCTTTTTTTCGTTTTTCTTATATTTTTTTATATTTATTTTATGAACACGAGAGCGAGCTGTGCTGCGCTGCCTCTGCCTCTGCCTGTGATTGTGATTGTGGATTGTGAATACAAAGCATTCACACTCACACTTGCACGCATTCGTCTTATTTAACGAGGGAACTTCTGTCGCTTCTCGGAAACAACATAAAACCAGATAGGTACGTATATGTATATGTATATATATATTTATATATATATGTGTGTGGGGATTTATGTATGTATTCATGTGTATATTTAAGTTTTTAGGTTTTGCATCTGCATTCAAATCAGTTCAGCAGCATCAGCATCATCAACATCTCATATACAAATGAAAACGCCTCGTTTTTTTTTAAACTTCCACGTTCCAGCCTCTGTAATTGCATGTGTGTTTGTATGTACATATGTACTCTTCTATTTAAGCACAGCGTTCTCTAATTTTTCCTATTCCAATTCCCAATTCCAATTCGAAAGGTGAATTTCCTATTTTTCGAAAACAATGCTTACACATCACAATCTGTACAATTTTTCAACAAAGTGTTCGAACAGAGGAAGAAATGTAAATTTTCTCATTTCTTTTAGTGACTTTTATTTTGTATATATTTTCTTGGTTTTGCAACAATTTAAAGTACTTGCAATTTTTTGGCAAACTCTTAACTCTTGAGAAGTTAAGAAATTAAATTAAATGAAATCAAACTAGATGTAGATATTTATTTGCTTTATTTATTTATGTTATTTATTAATATTAAGTAATAAACTAAGCCTTAAATTCTAATAGGCAATATTTAATATCTATATATTTACTATTAATATTTAGGGTGTTAAGTTGTAATTATTTATTTATTCATTTAACTTTTATAAACAACTTATTCGATATTTAATTAAAATTCAATTTTGTTATTTATGGATGTCAGTGATAAATATTAATGAATAATTAATAAAATGAATAAATACACGTCATTTTTGTTCTTTTAAGTCTAGCTTTGATATTTACATTCAATCAATTTATATAAAATTTACAGCGGTTTGCCATTTTTTAATATATTTTTTAAAATGGAAATTATTTCAATTTAATATATAGTCAAATATATATTCTGAATATAGATATTTTTTTTAATGTTTTGAAGAGTTGAGATCTTCTTTAATTAATTTTATATAAATATCGCAGACAAAATTAACTTTAATTAATGGAATTGATGTTTTCTGCTTTCTTTTCAAGTTCCATGCAAATATCCTTGCAATCTGGCAACCCTTTACCCCCACATTAGCACAGGAATTCCCGAAAAGGGAAGAAGAAGCGAACCACGCTCAAGGAAAAAATCGAAATGCAGAAAATCTTAATTAAGATAAGTAAATATATGTCTATATACTTAAATAAATAAAGAACTATATATACATATATTAAATTAAAAAGCAATTGTAGTCTATAATAAAACTACTAAAATTTCACATATAGAAATATGTTTGTATTTTTGCTGGTGGCATTAAGGCTGCTTCCAAATTATCGAATTTTTTCTTCGTTGTTGTTTGTTGTTGTATAGTTATTACGGTAAACAGCTCGGCTGCGATTGTCAGTCATAATAATAACAGACTGACAATCGCAGCCGACGAAATGACTTTATTTTCCAATGCGGCTCAGCTCTGGCTACGAGCTTGGGTCTCTGGGCCTGGGCCGATCTTAAGGGCTTAATTAGTCAGCAAATCGGAAACCAAAACGAAGCAGTCAACGACGAAGTCAACTCGCTTCATTTCCAGACAAGCCAACAATTCTCGCTCTCAATTCCAGTTTTTGTATTACACACACATACATACTTACATGTTCACATACATACATATATCGATGCGACTACCGACGGTAAAGAGCTCGAACTCGGCGAAGATCAACAATTATGTTATATGTCTGTATGGATGTTGTGTGTGTGTATGTTATGTGGGATGCAGGGCAGGCAAAAGAAGAGAACATTAGCTTGGGCATGACGAAGTTTTGATACCCTTTAAATTTACACTGCATTTAAATTTTTGTTTAGTTTATGTTTGTAAATTGTATTATTATTATTGTTATTATAATTACTATTAATATAACCATTATTATTACTATTATTATTATAATTATAATTATTAAATATTCTGCTTTGTTACAAACCTAACGCCAAATTATTACTATCATTATTATTATTTGTCTTATTATTATTATTATAATTATCATTCTATATTCTGCTTTGTACACACCCAACGCCAAATTCCAAATATTCCATCGCCAAACGTTGACAAGAACAGCAACATCAACTACATTTTGGCTTTCGTCGACTTCTTGCGAGGGCTTCTCAACTAGTATGACAAAAACACAAGAAACCACAACACGTAGCCTGTCTGCTACGACACCCCACTTTCTTATACGCTGAGAAAACACTTATACACAGCAAATCTTATACAACGCTGTTATGTGTTTGAGAAAATTTCGATTAACCCATGCCGGTAAACTTTCCGCCTTAGGCAGAGCGCTCGCTCAAGTCTAAAACCCATTCGATGCAATCGCTTGCTATCGTGACCTCTCTTTCCCCCTCCCAATCCAACTCGTTTTCGCTCTTTCGCTCACTAGCTGCCTGCCTGCCTGCCGTTTGCTCTGCTTGCTGCTTGCTTTCGTTATCCATCTCTTGCTGCTGTCGCTGGCTTTTGCTGATGAAGACATTACTATTTATAAGGCCAACCGCAGTGAATTTTTGCGTGTCCGTGTTTTTGGGATACGGCATCTCTCTTCGTCTGTCTCGCTGTCTTCACAGTCTGTTTTTATGTGCGTGTGCCTCCAGCAAGACACACACACACACTCACAGACACACAACACAAAGCAAAGACAAAGAGCTCTGTGTGAACGTCATCAGCTTCCCATTATTGTACATACATATATATTTTATGCTTACATGTGTCTCTGTATGTGTGCAAGGAGACTGTAGCATGTAGACTTTATGTATTTGGTGTGTGCACTGGAATGCATGTTCTTTACAAAAAGCCTAATGCTGGAATTCTTTGCTGTTTTTCCCTCTTCCCCATATTTCGTTGATCACGATTCCTAGACCAAACAAAAAGTCACAGAAATATTGGCAAATGGATCGTTTCAGTTGCAGTCACGAATCCGTTGTGAATTAATCTTTTGTTTCAATTTAAACTTAATCCTTAAAATATTTATATATTTACACACACAGATACATATTTTATTTTTGGGGCGTAGCTTCAGTTTTTAAAACAGCAAAAAACTTGTCATTCAACTGCCTTTTAAAATTTACTCTAAGTTTTTTTTGAGGCGTGGCCAAGCGAAAAGGTGGCAACAATACTGGAAGGATGCCAAATCTGGTCACTCTGGCAGCGAGTGTGTGAAAGTTTCAGGGTTTATTCGTTTTGCCGACGCTAAAGGAAATTGGGTTCTTATGGGGAAATTTGTTGATCGTTAACAGCTTTTTCATTAATTGCTCTAATTTACGCAAGATGGCGCTTATATAGTGTGGAATATTTAAATATTATTTACTTATTTAATGTCAACTAAAAAAATACAAAATGTAAGAAATGCGCTTAAATTTATTTAAAAATTGACTTTAATTTTACATTACAAATTAGAAAATACAAGCATTGTTTATGAAACTTAAAAGATTTATCAGTTATTATTAAAATAAATCAAGTAAATTATTTTTGATTCGCTTAAAGCCATTTATTTTAACACAAACACTGAAATAAATATGTCATTTAAACGTAAAAAGTATATATTTTTGAGTTTATTTATCCATTTTCATGTTGTAATTTCAATAATAATTAATTAAAAAGTGCTTCATTGAAATTGTATTTATTTATTAAAGAGCAGCATAAACAGTTTTTTCTTTAATTTGCAATTAATTTGTAGTTTCGTTCGTTGAAAATCACGTATTCAATTTAATGAACCAATATAGGAACTAAAATACATGCAGATATTATTAACCACAAGCTTACATATATATGTATGTATTTATCCATGTATATATTATGTATAAGTATGTATATAAATTGATACAGCAGATTTTCTTGGGGATTGGGTTTTTAAAACCGCAAGCTTTATATGCTGGCTTAAGTAGACCAATTAGTCTCACCATGAGAAATGTAACACCCAATAAGTAACTGTATATATATCTAAATATATATATAATATATAATTGATGTCAACTTATTAAATAGATTTATTTATTTAAAGTCGACTAAATTAGGTCGCAAAAATATTAAATCAGAAATAAAATGTAATAAATCAATTATATGAGAATTATTCTTAACACATCTGTGGGATATTTAAATTTGTATTTATTTATTTATTTAAATCAGTCTACAAAATCTGAACTCAAATGTAACAAATAATATATAAATTAAATATAAAATTGGCAGCTAAACAATCCAAGAATCCAAAGCAGAAAATATAGCTGAAAATAGGTAAAAGAGAAAGAGAGAGGATAAAAAATATAGGGGAAATTATGCGAATCTGTCTAATTAAATGAGTTTACCATACTTAAACCGATGGGACTTTTGCTAGAATTAATAACTCAATTAAAGGAAGAGGGTAAATAATTAAATTAACAAATAAATATTTAAATAAATAAATAAATAACAATCTTACTAAATAAATAAGTAAATCAATAAGTAGGTTAATAATTACATAAATAGCTAAATAAATAAATAAAGAAGTCAATAATTAAGTAAATGAATCAATAAACATGTCCATAAATTAATAAATAAATAACAACTACGAAAAAATTAGTAAAAAAGGCATTTGCAACTACAAAACAAAACTAGTAAGTACACTATTATTGTTATATTATTGTATAATATCCGCCTTCAGCTTGTGGCTTTTTTTTTTAATTATTGGCTAGGGTATTTAAGTGTTGGAAACCTGGAAACCTGGATACTGACAAGCTGACAAGTTGAGAAGCTGAGCATGTTTGTCTGCGGCTAATGAAGACATTCCAAACTTGATGGTTTGATGCCTGATGCTGATGCCTTATTCTCAATGCCTAATGAAGCACTGCACTATGAAACCAAGAGAGAGAGAGAGAGAGAGAGAGAAAGAGAGAGAGCGAGAGAGAGAAACACACAATAAATGACCAAAAACCGGTCTAATCGAACTTTATTTTCGAGTCGTTCGCAGCGTTATGGAAGATTGTAAATATGTATCTATATGTATATATATATATATATATATATATATATATAATTTTATGCTCGTCTACCTACCTAGCAAATAATGAAGTTAAATTGATTGACGTCTTATTTTGTAGACGCTGAAATAATTAAAAATGGAAACAAATATCGATAAGAAAATGAAGAACAATCGGTAATCGGAAAAAGCTGAAGCAATTAAAAATATGTATATGTTGGGAAACAAACAACAGACTTTATTTATTTAATTAGCAGGCAATAGGGTGTTGAATTTTTGGCTTTTTTATTTATTAACTTATATATTTATTTACTTATTTAATTATTTACTTATGCATAAATTTACTTATTTATTTACTTATTCTCTTATACATTTTTTCATATTCTAATTTATTTTGTAAGTTGTGTATTTATTTTTATTTATTTACGCATTTATTTATTTTTGTTTCGTATTTACCTATTTATTTATTTACTTATTTATATAATTAGATTTATTTACTCATTTCAGCTGGAATAGAGTGTTAAGCATTTTATTCTATCTCTCTCTCTTCTGTTCGACTCCTAACCGCGATTCGTTTGCTGCGCTGAACAGAAAGAGAGCACAAATGTATGTATGCCGTGTGTGTTTGTGTGTGTGAAGTGCTCTCTTTTCAAACATGGGTTCAATACTTTTGGCGTCGAACTAGTTATTTATGAGGCGAACAGCGCAGACAGTGCGGACGTACAAAAGGTAACAAAAAAAAACAGGTTGCATAGGAGGAGTTTAAGTTTTGGGAAAACAAAATGGCGAGTCTACGCATCACTTACATAAAACGGCATATTGGTTGCAAACCAAAAGGGGGCAATTCAAATTGTGATAAACGAAAACTTCCCTTTTTAAAAATGATCTAAAAAAAAACAGCAAACAAAAGTTGTGAATTGATTCTTAAATTTAGATAACTGATTTCCATTTAAATAACTAGATTATGCCATTATATATATTATATTTAATGTACTTATATATAAATTATTGTTACACTTACTGGGAAGCATTTATGAATTGCCTGTAAATAAAATTCTACACTAATGTTATAACAGCCAGCTTTATACGTGTGTGGGATCTGTTCCTTTAACGTACACACATACACATAAAAAATGCAGCTGTGAGCGGGAAATTTATGCCAATTGCCAAATAAATACGCATATTTATTCATTTATGTATGTAATTTATTTAGTTATATATATGTTTGATATGTTTATCTTTTCTCACATTTGAAAATATTAAAAATTAAAATAACTGAGATCTTTTGCCAGTGCTGTTCAAATTTTGAGGTGCATAGCAAGCAGCTTCTGCGAGACAGGCCCTACTGACAAGTTGCTACACAGCACCAAGAGAAAAAGCTTTTAAGCGGTTTGAAAGCTGAATCAAGACTGAAATTGAATTGAATTTTCTAGCTACATATTGAAAACCCTTTTTATGTAATCAAATCAAATCTAACAAAGTTTATTATTAAGTATTCGGTTATTTTACAAAAAATTGTGCTTATTTACAAAATCCAACTGATTACAGTAAACAGTTAACAGTGAAAAAGGTCAAAAGCTTAGTTCTTCTTCTTTTCGTCGGCATCCTTCTCCACTTCGGGATATTCCAGTTTGACGCCAGGTTCGCAGATGAATTTTGGACAGCAAAATGGGAATGGAGCCGTCTTATTTGTCTTCTCCGTGTCCAGCTTGCATTTGTCGTTGGCCAGCGACAAAGGCAACGGTCCGCAATCCTCCACGAGTTCCAGCAGTCTATTTAGAAAATTATATTTAGGTTACTTTCATGTTATCAATTAATTCTGTGATCGCTTTTACTTGGCAGGATTCTCCTCGTTTTGCACGCAAGTTGAACGGCCACAGAACGGAGTCAATTCCCACGTCTTTCCAGGCTCAACAGTTGCACAGCGAGTCGAGGCGAAACACATTCCAGGAAAATCTACGGGAATAAACGAGAGAATTTAAATTAGAAGAGCGAATAAATATTGACGTTATAAAAGTAATAGGTCATAAATAATAAATTATAAATAATAAGTAATAAGTATTAAATACGAAGTATAAATATTAGGTATAAGGTATTTGTAAGTGATAAATATAAGTATAATAATGAGTGAATTTACATTACAAAACTGATTTAGTAAGTATAAGTAGTAAGTCGAATTTTAATTACAAAACTGAATAAATAAGTATTGTAGTAGTATAAGTAAAAAAATATATGGGATAAGTATAAATAATGAATGCAGTACTAGTACAAGTAGTCCTTATCGAATTAAACATTGAAGTAGTACAAGTAATAATTATATAACTATAAGTATAAGTAACACGCACAAGTATAAGTTAGCTCTCATCTAATTACACTTCCATCTCTATCGACTTGCTGCCCAATCAATTTACGCTTCCACTCATCTGCTACAATATAAGAGTATTAAAACTGATTTTAATTTTAGCAAGCTATGGAATAGTGTAATAGAATAAATATTTAAATAAAATTAATTAATTAATTTAAAAAAAAACATTTTTAGAAATAATATTAATATATCTATATATAATTTACGTAACTTTTTAATTTCATTAATAAATTAAAAGGCTTGAACCAGTTTAATTGAAATAGCAGCTTTAGTTTCTCCACTTCTTCTCTGTTAAATGCACTCAACACACACACACACAAAATATAAGTACAAGTAGACAATGGCTGTCTGCTCATTTTCCTGTCTTGGAACTTACCCCACGCTACCCCATACCCCTCCCCCCCCTCCTCCTCACGCCCTCACCAACTTTTCCCCTGCCTGGCCTTGATGCAATTTGTAATTTGTATTTTTTATTGTGCTTTCAAAACGGCTCAAGCGAATCTAAATTAATCTTTGTACATTTATGTACATTTAGCAATATTCAAATTTGACTCAAAAGAGTTTTGAATGTAAAACCTGGCTTACATTTTTTTTTTTGCACGGCAACTGAAAGACTTCAACTTAAAAATATACACACACACATGCATACATAAATACGCTTAAGCCACGACTTCACTTTAATCCGTTAGGAAACACAAAAGCTCACTTGCCAAATGTATATGTATATTTATGTATGTAGATGTATGTATGTGTTTACAGACAATGACTCACCTCGGAGCACATCGGCAGGAATGAGACGTTTGTAAATTTTTATTTCACCATCTGTTTTCGGCTCCTCATTCGTAGCGGTTTTCTCAGCTGCCCAGCCAATGGATGGGACCAGCACCAAAGCCAAAGCGCAGCCAATTAGCAGTGAATTAAATGTATTCATTTTTAAACAAATAAAATATCAGTTTCAGTATTTATGACAGACAAATAACAACAACAAATGCAGACAACGGTTCCGAAACGAGTCTGCTTCAAGCGAAAGTAAACGCCGAATTGAAATAAGCCGACCAGTGTTACCACTATTTATAGGCGAAATCGCGCTTGCTGGATTTACAAGTTTTTTTTAACACTCCCTCCCACTGTCCCGCCTTGCCCACTATTTTGTTGTTGTCGCTAACAAAACCGAGCTTTGTCTGCTGCTGTTGACGGCGTATGTGTGTCACGTGTGTGTGTGTCTGTTTCTAAATGGAAACCTCACATATATATATATATTTTTTATATAAATGCTAACTACACACACACATACACTATATGTATGTCTGCTCATTCATATATAAATGCATTATGCATATATTGAATTTGATTAATTCTACACTTTATACATGCAGGAAGAGCATTAATTAAGCCGGTGCAGTTGGCATTTTTTTCCCCCAAATTTGGTGCGCGGCAACATTTGTCGCCATTTCAAGATGTAGTTTTCAATTTCATAACAAGCTGGATATTACGAAACAAATCTTGAAATAAGCACTATATAAATTAAATTTAACATATGTATTTGTATTTATACTTATTAGTATTTTATATATGCACATTAATTATTAAAACATAATTACACACCTCGGACCACTGTGCTAAAAACATTTAAATCAAATGGCGGATTTAGTGCAAGCACAGCCAGAAGTATCGATATATCGGTGTTTAAATGTAGTTTTGTCGTAATAAACTGCAAGTCAGTGGCAGTAATTTAGTTATCTTACTTATATTACTAGAAATGTCAGCTGTATCAATTACGAAATATATTCATATTTACTTAGCGTTCTAAAACAAAATACAACAAAGTATCCATCTTTTGCTGCCCAGCATCGGTTTTTGCTGCCACCTAGCGGCCGTTCAAAGTTGGGGCAAATAGGCTTGCCTAGCATCGGTTGTGGTAGCATTCACACAGGCGCCACCTAGCAGATTTCCACAGTTGCGAAAAATAAATCGCAATGCATTTATAAATTAAAAATTGTTAATTAAAAACAAATAAATAAAATTTGTTTAACAATATTTTATATGCATTTTTATAAATACTGTACATATTGTAAATATTTTACAACAATATGCTGCACAAATCTACAATGCCAATCGATAGTAGCACTGACAAGTAGCAAGCAACTATCGATATCCGAGTAGCTGCAATCGTAACACGTCAATTTTTAGTGACACAAAAAGTTGTGTGAAAAATTTGGTTCTTAATTGTTTTTTGGAGGAGCAGAAGACAAAAATATAAAAACATGGGCCTAACAATATCCAGCTTACTAACGCGACTCTTTGGGAAAAAACAAATGCGCATTCTAATGGGTAGGTTGCTAATTAAAGTGTGTGTTTAATTTCTGAAGCGGTGGCAATTTACATTTACCGCTAGCCACATGAGTACGTAATAAATAATATACAGCTCCAAAGCTCCAGCCACGCAGCCATGAACATACACACACGCACATGCAAACATAGCACTGTTAAGCACACACATCCATGTAAATGTGTATGATATGTACAGACACACACACACACATTTATAACGTTCTTTTTCATTCCAGTTGGCCTGGACGCAGCTGGAAAGACAACCATATTGTATAAATTAAAATTGGGCGAAATTGTGACGACGATTCCAACAATTGGTTTTAATGTGGAAACCGTTGAATATAAAAACATATGTTTTACGGTTTGGGATGTGGGCGGTCAGGATAAAATCCGACCGCTTTGGCGTCACTATTTCCAAAATACACAAGGCCTCATTTTTGTGGTTGATTCAAACGATCGCGATCGTATTAACGAGGCTGAAAAGGAACTGCAAAATATGGTAAACAATATATGGATAATAAATGTATATATTAATTACAATTTATTTGTGCGCAGCTGCAAGAAGATGAGTTGAGAGAAGCCGTTTTGCTGGTGTTTGCCAATAAACAGGATTTGCCGAATGCGATGAGTGCTGCCGAATTGACTGACAAGCTGCATTTGAATCAATTGCGGAATCGTCATGTTAGCGTGAACTCTTCACTAGTTCCATTTGCCATGCTGACTTTAATGTTATATTTTGCGTTCTCTTTTAGTGGTTCATTCAGTCGACTTGCGCCACTCAGGGGCACGGATTGTACGAAGGACTCGATTGGCTCTCCGCCGAATTGGCCAAGAAATGATTTTCCCTTTTGTTTTGTATTAAAATAAACTAAAAAAAAAAACAATTACTATTGCTTAGATTCTTAATAAATAAATATATATGTGTATAATAAGACGAAACAATTGTTTTGCTTTTTCTTTTATATATGTATTTAACATTTTCTTTTTTTAATCAACAAAAACAATACAAAAACTGTCGCAGCCAATCAGCTGTTAACATAACATGCAGCTAACATGCGTATAAGATATAATAACATTTGTGTGTGTATAAGAGAACAGAGGAGGTAACTTAGGCCAACTACAAACAATTATGTATGTGTTTGTGTGTTTGTGTAAAAGTAAGTACAACAGTAATGACAATTGGAATGTATTCGCTTGGAGGTTGTACATGCATAATATACATTTACAATCTTAACGATTTTAACTAGAGTTTAATCTACAAATTTTATAGGCAACAATATGTATCTATATATATTATAACTGTTATAATATATAAATATATATATATAGCAACTGCATTATTGTGACACATTTTTACTGCTTTTTATTTAAATACTTATTTTTACATATTTATATATATATATATATATATATATATATATATATATATATATATATATATATATATATATTATATATATATATATATATATATATATATATATATATATATATATACTTTATTTTAGATAGTCTAGCACTTTTAAAAAAAAAATGCTAGCAAATAATACTCTCTAAGCTATTTTTCTTGCGGTGTCAAAGGCTGATCAAAGATCAATATCCAAGGCATCTGGCGTTAGTAACATGGGTTCCCCATGATTATCATCCAACAAGGAATCATTTATCATGGCCGAATGATGATGGGGATGATGTCGATGATCCTCGGAGGATAGCAATGGATCATTATCGCCACCATCACTGAGCAAACCAAAGGCGCCACTCTCCCTGGGATGATGATGATTATGATTCTGATGGAGTTGTCTTCTCGAGTTGCTCTCACAACTGCTGTAAATTGTGGTTGCTGCAGGTTCTGTGCCACTCCTTGGTGAATGTGGGGCGGACAACAAATGGCTGCTGTGCGAGGATAACATGGGATCACCGCCCTGCACAGGATGCTTGCAATCCTCCATCAACTCATCAATTTGATTGAGACCCAAGCTGGCATCATCACTGCAGTTTACAGGCAGCTGTAAGAGAATTAATATTAATAATTATAATACTAATAACAATAATATTAACATTAAAGTGAAAGAGATTCTCCTTCTGCTTACATCCTCCATCAGGGAGACGGCGTGGCGTGTTTGTGCAACGGATGTCGAGGATGTTGACGTTGAGGTTGGACTGCTACATTTGAGATACGAATTGGCGGGCGTCGGAGCCGAAACGGATGTTAAATTATAATCGGATAGAGAGAAAACCGGCGATTTAGCCTGCATTTCCAGTTCCTATAGAATGAAAATTAGCACTTACTTTATTAGTTCATTTTATTTAAGTTAAATTAATTAAATTAAATTACAAATAAATATTAATTTAATTCGAATAACAGGAATGGGAATGTATTTATTTATTTAGGTATTTATATTTAATATCAATATTAAAATTCAAATAATATTTATATAATAAATATTCAAATATTTAAACTAGTTAAAATTTAATTTAAAATCTATTAATAAAAAATTTAGATATTTTCATAAAAGAATTATATTTAAGATTTATCAAAAAATGTACAGAGACTAAAGAATAGTTTAAGTTCAATTCAAAATCATATTTAATATTAAAGTTAAATCATAAATACTTGAAAAATAAATTCAATTCAATTAAAAATCACATTAAATAATTATAAATTTAAGTTTAAAATAAGAAATATTTATAAAAAAAATTTGAAAAACTAAATAGCTTAAATTCAATGAAAAATCAAATTTTATGCTAAATTTTAATTAGCAAGTAAAATGAATTAAAAATGGAATTTAATATTAAATTTTTTTGAAGAAAAATAAGAAATCTATTTATGTAGATGCAAGACTTACCCGCACACGACCAATTAATTTACGATTCTGCAGTTCCATTTGGCGTTGACGGCTCTCGTTTTGTCTGAGCCGAGAAACTTCGTGTTTCAGGCACTTGATATAATCCACAGAGGACTTTAAAATTGTGCCCTTATTGGGGCGTATATCGCGAACAACCTCGTAGAAGGCCTCGCTGCCCTTGGGCAGCAAAGTACCCAGCTCCTTGATTCTATCATTGATATTAAAGCGGCGACGTCGCTCAACTTGAAAATAAAACAATTATTGTATCAAATTTAATTCTAATTCGAATTTTATGCCCAATGTTTCAGCTCACTCATATTGTGATTATCCTTTTTCTGGCGATCCTTGGCTAAAGCATTTAATTCGGCGTCCGTCAAATTTTGTGGCTCCTGTTTAATGGATAGTTCCGAGCTGAAGTTATTATCGAAATTGAAGGAATCGTTTTGCAATATGTCGTCAAAGAGATCGTCTGCCTGTAAATACAAGAAAATCAATAATTAAAATTTAATTCAAATTAAATCAAATGCAACACTTCACTTACTTTTAATTAACTATTTACGTTTGAACTATTAACTATATATTATTATTAATTATTCAATTATTTTCAATTAACTATTTATTTATTTTTAAACTATTAACTACTAATAATTTTTCACGATTTTTAATTAACTGCTAACTATTTATTTTTTAGCTATAAACTATTTATTATTAATTATGCAATTATATTTAATTTATATTTAAATTTAAATAAATTATAAATATGAAATGAATAAATAAGTAAATAAATACATAAGTAATAAATAAACATAATAGTGGAATTTTCCAGCATCTCATAAATTAAACAATTCTATCAAATTTAGCAGATGAGCGCAGTAATAATAGTTTCGTCGCTATTCAGTAATAATAGTTTTAACAATAAATGATAACTTTGTTTGTTATTTAATTTATAAATTCACACATAAACGCACACACATACATATATGCGTGTATTTCAAGGTACGATTTGCGAGAGCTGGTCACACACATTTTTTGTTAAGTGCGATTATTGAGCAGAGTCGTGCTCTACTGATTAGGAAGCCAACTCACCTCTCCCCGCTACACAGCGCACTTAACAGAATGGCCAAATTGATTGCGTAAACAATTGGCACACGATAGAAGTGGATAAATCCACACACACGCACACGCACATGTATGCAACGTGCTTTTCAAGTTGGTGCTCTCACTGTTTGTATGTGTGTGTGTGTGAGTGAGTGTAAATTGTTTGCTAAGAGTGTATGCATTGGCTGCTTAGTGCTGTGAGCGAGAGAGAAGAAGTTCTAGTGTGGGAGGACACGCAAAAAAAAAGCGTAAGCAAATAACTGTTCCTCTCGCTACATTTATAATGCTCAGCCGATGCTGTTGCAATTAATAAGTGTAAACACATAAAAGAGTTGCCAGCTTAAAATACACAGTATCATACACTCACATATATTGCAAAACAATACTTAGTCAATGTTAAGCTGGTAACTTTTTTATTGCATGTAGCCGCAAAAAGCCTGCACTGAATTTTAATAGATTGCCTTCAAAATAAGTAAAATAAGCGAGCATACTGCTACATACCCTGTATTAAGATCTAAGTAACCAGACTTTAAATATAAGTTTGGAAATTATTGTAGACTTGTATTATCAGTTAACTAAACATAACAAACTGATAGAGAGATATTTATTCACTTACATCGCTGTCAAATGAGGGTAGCTGAAAACAAATACAAAAAAATGGTATTGGTTAATCAGAAATTGAAATAAAACAGGGGCTCATTGAATCTTTATATTGAATCTATATATATATATATATACACACATAAATTTATGTTATTGGGGGACACACATTGATGACAATTGGGGAAATGTTATGTATGATGAGCGTTGTTGTGTGCAAATGGTTGTGATAAATATACATTTCGTAACAACATATAGGCTTTAAAATCAATTTAGGTAATTTATGTCTGCTGTCCACAAGTGAAGATAATATAAAACAAAAATCGAATACTTCCTCGTTTCAAAGTCAACATTTTACTCAGTCAACAAAGTTGACACTATCAAAAAAAAAAAAGATTTAACACAAAATATTGCCCACTCCCCCCACCCATCATAAATTTTCCTGTCTTCTATAAGAATGATTGAACACACACATATACAAAAAAAATAATCTGTTTGAGCAACACTAACAGCAACATCGATATTTATTATCATTAAATTTACTCACAAAGGCAGATCATAAGCAATCAATCAAAATGTAATCGAATAATGCATTTCTTTAAGAATTAAAGCTTGTCTAATTTACACACGCACGCACACATCTAAGTACACAAGTCTGAAATTAATATAAGAATTATCTGCGCATGATGTAATACAGATGTACATGTGCATATGTTAAGCAAGTATTTTAATATGCCAAGAAATTCAAGTAATTAATTGCATAATGATAAGGCCATTTTTTTCACAACATCAAGTTAAGTTTGTTTGTTTGTTGACGCAAGTTCTCAGATACCATAAGTAAATGGACCAAAGCAGCTTCTGATTGGTTACCACTCGCATGTTACACAGACACATACACGCATATGACACACATAACTCGCACAAGGGGTTAAAAAATAAATAAAGACAACCCACATAATAATTGAAATGTAAATGTAAATGTAAACATTGCCATTGGAGTTCAATTTGTTAACATTATGATTACCAGCATTTTTTTATGGGCAGATATAGAGAAAATTCTATATATAATTGAGTAAAATTGGGGTTTACAATAAAAAGAAGCAGAAGCCGTAATTCCCAATTGTGATAAAGATAAGTCTGAGCGGTTTTTACTATATTTTTATGCATCTAACATGCATTGCACCTGTTAAAATGCTTATCAACTGTTAAACATATACATATGTATGTATGTATTTACATAGAGATCAGTTAGTTTGTAATGACGTTAATACCCCACCACGCAGTACACACACACACACATACAAACGCACACATACAGCTGTATGTGTTGATAGCTGTAAAGTTGTAGAAGGCCCCTTAGCGATAATAATAAAAAAAAGGAAAAAACAAGAGAACCTAAATTGTTCATGTTATCTAAGCAACAGAAATCTTATTGTCATTACGTCTACGCGCAAGCAAACAAAATAAATAACTTGTTAGCATACATACAAACACACTCATGCATAACAGAAACAGCAGCAAAAAAAAACAAGCCTGAACTGAATTTAAAGAGAGAAATTATCATACAATATATACATACGTATATACAGTTATATACATCTGTACGCACTTATTAGAGATCACTCGTTAATAATAAATTTACTTATTTACACACGTGTAACATACACAAACACACACATATAGTATACATATATATATATATATATATATATTTACTTAAATCAATTTGAGTCAAGCTAGCCAGTTAGCAGCGTTTGCCGGCCGAATTTAAAACCGGTTTTCAATCAAAATTGGAGTCTAATTCGCACGCGTTTACCAATTTGAAGGACTTTTTTTTCACAAATATATGCACATACATACATACAGACACAGATGAGAATTATTTGACAGCGGTTCTTTTCTCTACTCTCTTCGCTTTTAATCTTTAAAATTGTAATTTGCAGGAGATCAATGAGCTTCTGTCGCCAACAATCTATACATTCCTCAATGCTGTTCGCTATTTGTAAGCTTTTGTATAAATATGCATATTATGCACAGTATAATATATATCTACGTATATATGTATATGTGTGCATTATCAAAAGCAATTGCGCAAATATTTGTTAATTATAATTAATTGAAAATATTCGCAAACAGTCACCACAGTCAGCAGCGAATCGCATTCGATGACTCGTTCGTTCCGAGCGAACTGAAAATCGAGAGTGGAACGAACTGGAACATACCCTAAAAAAAACTATAGATGTAAAGCACACTAACATAAGAGAGTCTAACAGAAAATATAATATATTTAAAAGCTTTAAGCTGTCAATTTCATAAATGTTATGTATTCATTTTGTTGGTGGTGTTTCAAACATATTCTCATTTTTATAATACCCATTTTGAGTTATTTTATTTTTCAGGGTATATTAATGGAACAGACACACAGACGGACTTGAGTATAATGAGACTCGGCTACAAGGGTACAAAAAGTTAAATTTAAACAAGTTCTTTCAAACGCTTGTCAAAACACACACATAATAATTAATAAAAAATACATAAAAAAAAAAAAAGTTCAATTAAAATTCGAATGCAATTATTAAAAAATGGTAGATGAATGTGAATATAATGCTATAATCTCATCCTACATTCTAGTGTTGGGCAACAGCAAGAGATTAATGCGGTCTCGCTCGCTCTCTTCCCCTCCCAAACCACGCTCTCTTTCTCAAACTCTCTCTACAATGCAGCCTCCGCAAAATTGTTAGATTTTTCTTTCTTTTTTTGTTTTCACCTTTGTACGCCTGCGCGGTATAAAGCTGAGTATCGGCATATTTATGCATCGACTCGCTTGCTCAATTCTTGCCTGCTCCTCTTTGTGTCGCTCTTTCGTTTTGTTTATTGTCTTACGAGGGGATGGACCGTTCCTATTGGCCAACGTTGCTGTTGTTGCTGCTGCAGTTGTTGTCGTTGCTGCCGAGGAGCAACGTTTGCTGCGCCGCTCTGGCACACTGGCAGCCGTTATCCAAGGTAGCACGTGCATTTGTTTTCTAACACGCCTCTCTCTTTTTAACTTATTTACTTAGGGTACGAAGACGTTTATCGTCACGGTCATCGAATTTGTAAGCGAAGATCTTTTATCAGTCGATAGACTTCGTAATGCTGCATTTATCTGCTGCATTCATTCACAAGTCTTGTCATCGAGCATGCGCAGAGGAATATCCTTAAAATCCTATACTTAAATTGGCAGGGACACATCATTTTCTATTTTTCCAAACACTGCCAATAACTTTTTTTCATATTGATGGGAGTATTATATTTGAATTGCATTTATCTATACATATATATTATGTATGTTTTGTAAGGCAACCACTTTAACTCCACTCCCCACTAAATTCAATTTACTACTAGTAGAACGAAATTTCGCGCACACATTTTTTTTTCGGAAATATCTAGCCATGACAACCTGTTTGATTGATTGCCTTAAGTTGGCAGCCCAATGGAAAATACCGCTCATTATGTACACCACACTACCCCCTGCTGATCAAGCGCAACAAAAAAAAGCAAAAGATTACTAAATGTTAGTGGGCAGACAAAAGCTGCTTATCACGA
Source organism: Drosophila grimshawi (assembly GCF_018153295.1). Lineage (NCBI taxonomy): Eukaryota > Metazoa > Arthropoda > Insecta > Diptera > Drosophilidae > Drosophila > Drosophila grimshawi. Next base: position 943,048 of record NW_025063639.1, read on the forward strand.
AGAACACGCCACAATTGAAGTTTATACGCAGTTTTTCCGTTTAAAAATGTGTATTTTAAAAACGAGGCCGATAATTTGCATAATTTCTGACAAAAGCTGCTTAGCACGATAGATGAACCGTTCGCAGTCTGACAAAAGCTGTATGCTATGTAGAGCGTTCTTAAACTTAATTTCTGAAGTCGGTAAATTTAAATATTTGACGCGTAAATGATTTTACTGACTATAATAAATACGGTTTAGTTAAATAACTATTCAATTTAATAGATTATTAAATAAAACTCACCTCCGAAGCACTTGTGGCCACCGAACTCAGACTAGGTGACATGGGAGCTGATGTCGATTGCAATGGACTCGCTGTGCTGCCACCCGAATAATTTGAGGAACGCATTTGACTATTATTTATATTGTTCGAAGCACGTCCAGCGGAGCTCAGCGAAGAGTTAAGATTAAAGTTGGCTTTGCTGTTGCTGAAGAGGCTGTTGCCATTGTTTAAAGCAGCCTGATCCTGATCCAAGGCAAAGAAATTGCTGGAATTGCATCTGCCACCAGTTGTTGCAGCTGCTCCTGTTACAAAAGCTGAGTCTTCCGAGGAATGCAACAGTTTCTTATCGCAACCAAAACTGTTAGGCTTCTGCTGGGACTGTTGTTGCTCATTATTGTTAATATTCCTATTAATTATCGTATTACATTGTAAGTTTCCCGTTGATGCTGATGTATTTGAGGCATTTTTTGTGGTATTCTATTTTTTTTTTTTTTTTTGGGAAATAGAACTATTTGTCATTTAATTTGTAAATAAAAAGATACATTTTAAATAAATAATTGGCTCACATCGAAATTTTGGCAGCTCCAAACGGAGGGTTTCAGCGATTCACTCAGATATTGACGCACTTGATTCTTCTGCTTCTGGATCACATGATATCGGGTGGGATTCTCAAGAACGGTGCTCACCTGGGGTAAGAAAAAAGATAATGGGTATTAGATATAGATAAATATAGAGAGTAATATTATTGAGCTTAATGTGTTTTTTTTTTTTTAAATTTATGTAATAAATATAGATTATTATGTAATATTATTGAACTGTTTTTAGCTGCAGTTAAATCATTTATATTTTATAATTATAAATAAATATAATAAACATTAATATTAATATAAAATAGTGATAATAATAATATAAAACATAATATGGGATTATAAAAATAAATAAGTGAACAGCACTTAAATAATATGTTTATTTTAAAAATAAATAATAAATATAAATATATATAATAAAGATAGATAATAAATATAGTTATAGATTATCATTTATTATTATTATTAATTATATATTATTTATTATATTTAATTTATTATTATTCATTTATTAAGCTCTTTACCTGTAGAACTTGTGGCGGCACATCGACTCCAATGCTTTGGAGGGGTACTTTGAGAGTAACAGGACTCGAGGCTGGCGGCAGACGAGACGAGTTCAACTGGGCTGAAGATTGATTTGACTGATTTAGGCTGGAGGCGCCACTGCTGCCACAGGCACTCGTATTGCTATCGACGGCCGTTTCCTTCTCAAAGCAATCCGTCGTCGTCTGCATTCCGTACGCATTCAACAAACCAGTATCCGTGGTATGCACCAATTGTTGCAGCTGTTGTTGTTGCATCAGCATTTGTTGCTGCTCCTGTTGCTGCTGCTCACGTTGCAGTTGCAGCTTTAGCTGAGTGCGAGATGTGGGCATGGCTGTTTTAAAGGTGGGTCTAGAAAATAAGGAATAGCGTTTGAATATATTGTATTTAAATCATATTTGAGTTTAAATAATAACCGCCAAAATTGTGTTTGTGTGTGCAATCGATAAATATAGCCTAGCTCGTTTAAATATGAGCGCAATAATATTAATTACTCAAAATGTCATTTCCATGAGTATATAAAACCGTCATGTTAATTACTCAAAATAGTATTTTTTAATCAACGCCACTAATCGATTTTTATTTCGTTGATCTGTAAACTGGACTTTACTTAATAAAAATATACCGATTACAATTTAATTTCCTTTTATGGAAAATACCTACCCACCCGTCAGTGGCGGTAGGCCCACAATACGGGTCTCTGTTGTTTCATTAACGCCAATATCACCCAAATCCACAATGCTCGGATCCATTTCGAGAATCATTTCCAAATCCTTATCGATGCCGACGTTGACACGAATATTTGTTGTGTGTTTCACTTCGTTGTGACTGACACTTTTAACAGCTGTTGCTTCATCCGGTTCATCTAGTTCCATTAGCGCTGTTGGTTCCACTCCTATTTCAATGTCTGTCTTATACAGCTGTTGTTGTTGCTCTGTTAAGATTACATCTTGCTGTTCGCCGTTGTCGGGTGACATTTGCAGTGTTTGAACACGCCGCAAAAATTGCTGGAATTCTTCCAATCTTACCACAGAAGATGCTGCGGATTCTTCATTCCCTCCCGGAGGAGTTTTCAATATTTCACTGCGTGTCTCCATTAAATTATTCGACGTTTCATTATTATTATTACTGTTTTTTTCAGCGTTTTTATTCGCCGCTGTTTTTTTGGCCCAGTAGGAAAACATGCTCAATTTGTATATTTAAATATCCAACGATTCACTTTAGATAACAATGTGTACAAAACATCACTAATTGGGCCTTGATCTTGTCTAGAATATCACTCGATAAATGAATGCGGAAAAAAGCTGAGAGAAATGTTAAGCACTGCACAAATATACATATAAATAAATGTATATACACTTATACACTCAGATATTCATTTATATGTATGTGTGTATGTATTAAAAAAGCCGCAGCCAAAAAAATGGGTGCCCTTTCAACAGTGGTTTAACAGGAATCGTTTGCTCTAGTTTAACAGTCATTTAACATGGAGTTAATTATCTTCATATTATATTTATATATTTAATATGATCTACTTTAGTCAAACTATTATGTTTATATATATTATCTTTATGTATTAAATACGAATAAATTAATTTGTATATTATATTTATATATTAAATATTAATTAATTTATTAAATATTTATTATAATCTAGTCATACAATGTACTTCTCTTTTTATTATACACCCAATAGCCCTGTATTTTTTGATAGATTTATGTAAATACACAATTAAATATATGTAAAACGCACACATGCAAATAAAATAAATATATGTAAACACACACACATATATATACATATTGCTCATTATATATGTGACCTAACATTTTGGCCACAGCACGGACATGCGCCCTTACAAAAATGCTAAGCATAAACTATGCTAAACGTTGCTCTTATACAGTGAGTAACGAGAGTGCAGTTGCATGATTAGATCGACTGCGCTGTTAAGCGACTACTGTTACAGAAATATTTTAATACTTATGCAGTCGAAGCTGTTTGCTGCTGCAGTTTGTAACATGAATATATAAAATATATTATGTACAAAATTTAATTACAAATAATAATAAGAAAATAATATTTGTAGCCATCTATTTAAGCCAAGCAAAATATAAAAAACATAGACATTAGTAGTTTTATTTCTGTTGTATGTACGTAAAACAAATCGACCAACACTTTATATCAATGGCCTACCCCTAGTACTGCTGCTCAATTGGCAACGCTAAATATCACACATTTGTCTTAAATTAACATACACACAAACATACGGAGTTGCGTATGTATTGATAACGACATGCTGAAGAAAAAGACGTTAATCTCCAACACACACACACAGCTGTAAGTATGCGCGTACGTGTGTGATTGCCCAAATAGCCGATAAGATAGTAAGAAAAAAAGTGACCATCAGCCAATAAACATACGTTTGTAGATATATGTATATATAAATCTTTAAGCTACACACGCAGCAGACACACATACACACACAGACATATACTCACATTTCATCGGTGCGCAGAGAACGAGTTGATTTCAGCTCATAGAATTCAACATTATCCGCGTTGCCAGCCAAGAAATCCATATTTGAATCGCTATCGTTGAGTAAATTTAGGTTTAAATCAAACTCCAGATCAAAGCCCAGATCAATGCCGGATTCCGCCATCGCTCCTCCAAATTTGTCTTATTTTTTACTCTTTTTTATTAAAATTGTGATTGAGACTAATTGGGGACGTCGCCACATTTCCACATTATTTCGCACAAATTTATACGCGTGGAGAGTAGTAACAAGAGTAACCAGTAATCGATCGACGAAAATAACTCTCAATTTAGTTAGCGGTGAGAGTATGCCGAATTTCGACATCGATATCGATATTTAGAAAAATAAGAAAGCCTTGTTGCACGACTAAAGTGATTAAAGGAATAGTCATACTAAAAAAATATCGGCTACGGTAGATAGAGAAATTTTACTTGTTATGCACGCGTGTTGATATCGATATTTAAATAAAATTAAGACTGCACAAAATTTTGTTATGCCTTGCCTGTCGAAAGCACCAATATATCGCTCAGCCGGCTAGCTATCGGCTCAGAGGTAGTTCGACCGCGATATATTGGGCGGCAAGTTAACAAAATATTTTAATTCTATTATAAAAAAAAAAAAAACAAATATTTCCATCAAACCAGTCCGCTCGCTGCTTTGTTGGATGTGTGGATGTTGTACAGCCTGCGTGTCACTCCCTTCCTAGTGATTCCTCCTCTAAATTTCCTGGAGAAATTCCCTTTCACAATTATTCCCTTCTCGTTTGTTTCTTATGCCCTCATCTCATCCGATCACATTGAATTACCACCTCATATTCATTTTTTTCAGACTATTTCATTTACAACTTATGTGATACATGTGACATCGTGGTCCCTAACATTTTGTTGGCCAACACTAAATTCGCTTATATATATTTAATACAATTTTATCTATTTACTTAATTTAAAGCTTACAAAATATTTATGATTTTTCTTTTCTTTTTTTATTTGGCTTCAAAAGTGCGCATCACTGAGTGACAAAATGAGCATCACTATTGCATTGGTTAGGGCCGATCAGCTGTCTTTGACCCAATCTGCCGCAGTTAGGCGGGAACAAACTCACAGGTGTGTTGATATAATCCCAGGCGTCTCAGGGTCTCCGGGCTTCGACTTCCTGGTTCCTGAGTTCAGTTGTCCCTGGTGATTATCTCCTTGATGGTGGCGATGGGTAGTTCCGGCTGTTGCTGCCGCCGGTTTGTATGTTTTTATTTTATTTATCTTTTTTTACCTTTACTTTTAATCACATTTAATTTATTTGAATTTTTTTTTAAATAAATCTTTTTGCAGCGCATGCGCATGCGGTCCCCTCTTCTTTCTTTCTCTCTCTTCCTACCTATTTTTCTCTAGATGGTCCCTCATCGATATCCCTTACCTATCGATGAATCTGCCGACCATTACAATGTTGCACAAGTAATTAAAATAATGAAAGGAATACCTGAGGGAAATTTTAATAAAATAACTCTTGTTGCACATTAAAAGATTAAATACTGTTAATACTGATTGCTAAGAAATTCGTCAGCAATCTTACTCGAAATGGCAGCCCTAATCGAATTGCACCATCTTAAGAGCAGTTATCGTGTGCGGCGTTATGTCGATAATTCGCGGCTGTCGAAAGTCACCCTTGCCTAATATCATTAGTTGTGCCGATAAAATTCTTTCACACATAAATTGTGACAAATAAAAAGTGAATTTTCGATTTTTCTGGTTCTGAAGAGCAATTCGTTTATAAACTAAATATTAATGTCATAGGTGTATTAAATGTTTTAATTGGATATTACGCTTACGGCTAATATTATCCACACACACAGACACACACCCCGACAAACGGTTGCAGTTGCAGCTGAATTCGTTTTCGTACGTATATTCCATTGCATACATACATACATACGTGTATGTGTGCGTGTTTTTGCTTTTTGTTTGTTCGCTTTGATATACATACATAATTATTAATTTAGCATAGAATATGTTATTAAAATGTTATACAATTAACATAATTCATCTGTTTTAACATTAAAGTAATATTGTCAATTGATTCTCAGGTGTATGTATGTATTTTTTTTTGTATGTACTGTGAATTTTATGATGAACATATGTGCCTGCTTGTGTATATGTGTATATTTTTATGTGTGTGTCTATTTGCAAGTGTATATTTTTAGATGACATGATGAATGGATTTAGATAAACATTTTAAATATTTGTTGGCTTAAAGTTTAGTAACATTTAATATAACTATACAAATACCATTACTAATAATATAATATAATAATTATTATTTAAATAAATATATTAAATATTATTATTGCTTAATAGTTCGTTATTATTGCTTAAGAGTTCGTTAACATTATTTAAAAACAGTTAACATAAAAACAAATATATTTAAATTTAATACAAAAGCCGAAGCCAATCAGTCGGATAAAATGGATAAAAAGATCTCGTCCACATCGCAGCCGCGCATACTGAAAAAGAAGCATTTTCGCGTCAAGCATCAAAAGGTGAAGCTTTTCCGTGCAAATGAGCCGATTTTGAGTGTTTTCATGTGGGGCATCAATCACACCGTATGTGTTAACCAACACTATGCATAACATAGACTTAACATTCACTTTACAGATCAACGAGTTGAGTCATGTTAATATACCAGTCATGTTATTGCCAGACGACTTTCGGGCCTATTCCAAAATTAAAGTCGACAACCATTTGTTTAACAAGTGAGTAAATACTTAATATAATATATTAATTATTATATAAATATTATTTTTAGAGAAAATATGCCATCGCATTTTAAGGTGAAGGAATATTGTCCTTTGGTTTTTCGAAATTTACGCGAACGTTTTGGCATCGATGATGTGGATTATCGCGAGTCCTTGACTAGATCACAACCATTGGGCATTGATTCGTCCGGCAAGTCGGGCGCCCAGTTCTATCAGAGCTATGATAAATTCTTCATCATTAAAAGCCTGACATCTGAGGAAATTGAACGCATGCACGCCTTCCTCAAACACTATCATCCAGTTAATTATCTATATATAACTTCTACTATTTATATCTATTAATGTTATCTCATCTATTTTATAGTACGTTGTTGAGCGACATGGCAAAACTTTGTTGCCGCAATATTTGGGCATGTATCGCATTACTGTGGAGAGTGTGCAGTATTATTTTGTTGTCACGCGTAATGTTTTCAGCTCCCAATTGACCATACATAAGTATACATAACTATATCTATATCTCTTAATTTATTACATCTTTTATTTTTTTTATAGAAAATTCGATTTAAAAGGCAGCACTGTAGATCGCGAGGCTTCCGAGAAGGAGCTGGAGAAACATTTACCCACATTTAAGGACAATGATTTCATCAAGCAAAAGGTCAAATTGGAAATTGGCGAGGAGCCCAAGCAAAAGTTGCTCGATACTCTCAACAATGATATTGATGTAGGCATTGTATTATATTTATAATATATAGTATATTATGTATATTAGGCCTGTAGGTGTATTATATAATATTATGTATTATATTTTATTATGTTATATTCTCTATAAGTCTATATACAATATTATATATTTATAGCTCCTAACCAAGTTGCATATAATGGATTATTCCTTGCTCGTTGGTATCCACGATTGTGTCCGGGCCGAGGAGGAGGCCCTGCAGGGCGATACCGCACCAGCAACGGGACGCAGCGAGAATAGCGAGAGTGAAGAATGCGATAGTGGTGAACGGTAAATAATATATCATAAATATACATATCCATATTTAATATTAAATCTGTGGACAGCTGGACGTACAACACACCACCGGATTCGCCACGAGGTGCACAATATAAAGAAGTTGTTTATGAAGTCGATATTTACGCCATTCCAAGCATTGAAGGTTTGTCTTTAAATGTATATTATATATACATTTAAATATATTTCATATAACCTTAAATATATATTTATTATTTTAAATGTATCCCATATAAATATATAAAAATCTTTAAAGAGAGACGAGAAATCTACTTCATAGCAATTATCGATGTTTTAACTCAATATGGTGTCAAAAAACAGGTAAATTAAATAATATGTGTAAAATATGTCCCATTTCTTTGATTATACATATGTTTATATAATTTGTAGGCAGCGAAAGCGGCTAAGACAGTAAAATATGGTAGTAATGTCGATGGTATATCAACTTGTGATCCTGAACAATATGCCAAAAGATTCCTGGAATTTATGGATAAAGCTATAGAATAAGATTATATAATTGTATTTGTCATATATATATATATATATATATATTTAAAAAAAAACTGAATCATATATATACATATAAAATATGTCGTTATTACATTATTTCCCCCCCTTCAGTTTAACCCCCTTATTATTTTCTCGAAATAAATAACACTCTTGGTGAGTTATCAACATTTATTATTATAAATTGTGGCATTGTCACAACAAAAAATAATCATGTGTAAAGAAAACCAAAAATAATTTGGCCTGGTTTACTCAAATTAAACGCTATCAATATATATATATTAATAAAATTGCAATTTAAATTAAGTAAATTTATGAATTACTTTTCCATTTTCCAGTTGTTACTAAAATTGAATTGCGAAATATATGGAAAATATATAGAAATATAAATATGTCAAAATACTCACCACAAAACGATTAACCTGATAACGCGGCCCAGTTGGCGATTTGCGCTCTTGGTTTGTCATATTTTCAAAGCGATCGCGTATGCTGAAATGTATGTAGGTATTATTATACAATAGCTACAAAAGAAAGATTATTGTGTGCGTTTCTTACGTCTTTGCGGTCTCAATTGTTGAATCATCGGAGACCTGCTGTGAGTAAATATCCACATAGCCTTCAATTAATTCGCGCTTGATTTCATTGGCCTGCCATTTTTCAAATTTGGCGCGCAATTGCTTTGCGCGAGCTGCACTTTGTGCCTGTAATCGAATAAAAGGAGTAAGCTCGTTATCGAAAGCAGTTGTGTATGGGATCGATAGATAGGCGTCATTGCGATAGCGAATTGAAAAGTTAGTAATGCAGCCGGTTAATTGCTAATAAAATTACTTATTATATATATCTATTATTTAAAGCGAATGAAATTATTATTGAAATCGAATATTAATTGTGAATGATATTAATTATTAGTTAAATCGATGTGTTGTTTAATATATATAATTTATGTATAAAATAAATACAAATATTAAATGTATACAATTTTTTACCTCTTTCAAAGCTTCGTCGCCATGGCTCGTACTCAAAGCTACTATTTCCTTATCGATTTCGATCTCATCATCGTCATCCTCATCGCTCTCCTCATCCTCGTCGTCTTCTTCGCTATTTGATTTATCGTAATAGGCTCGTCGATCTTCGGGTGGCGGCGGTGTAAAACATTTTAAAGGCCTGGGACCCATTTGTTCAGCTCCGCGGCGTGGATTCCGTTCCAATTCCCGAAACTTGTTCAACATCGTCGATGTTGTCTGGGTTTTTTGCAGCACATTGTCGTAGAAAGATTTTTCATTCGGAGTTGGATCCGTACCTGAATCGGGAGAGGGCATTTTCACAACACCCTCGCGAGGTGGCGTTATGCGAAAACGGCGCTTTTCGCCATCTTTGGGCCGATACGTTTCGAAGAACTTGAATTTCTGACTCAATTCCGCCGTTTCAATTTTGACATCTTCCGGTTTGGCATCTGATTTGACAACATCAATGTCAACATTCTGAAATTAATTAAATATAAATATATATATATATATATATGTATATATGTGACACTAACTCACTTCTGATCCAAATTGAGTTTGATTAATGCTTCCGCAGGGATTAACGCTTTGTTGTCTCTGCGAACTTTCGCGATTTGCATTCGTATTCGAAGCGATATTTGCATCCAACTCCATAAAAATGCTACGCGATTTTTTACTGATAGCTGCAGAAAATTGTAAATGTCAAATTTAAGTAAATGTAATGTTAACATACTGCAATAGCTCTGCCTGAAAGCTCTAGCTATTTAAAACTTGTTCAAGCAGGCTACAAAGCCTCTGCTCGCTAATAGCTCTTAAATTTAATGATCGCAGAAGCAGTCAACAAAAACAGAAAAGGAGGAGGGAGCAATTAAAACACACCCGACTCAAATATTTCGGCATCCTCGGACAAGTTAGAACCGTGTCCATTGTTAGCTGCTTGCGCATCGCGATCGCCTTTTTCCGCAAACATTTCGCCATTTTCGAAACGCTGCTTAATGGAGCGAGCAGCATCGCCGATCTCCACATCCGGTTGCTTGCCAATGGAAGTGCGGGCCTGACCCGATTCGGCGACAGCCTGTTGATACATTTCCTTAATTTTCGCCTGTTTGCCCATAAAGAGCCGCGAGCGTATATTTTGAATTTCTTGTTTGCGCTCCTCGCGACGTTCTTCTTTTGATTGAAGCGTGCCTTTTTCAAATCTGGTTTTAATATCATTCATTGCATCGCCTATGCCAACGGGCCGTTCTTTTTGTGTGCTTCGCTTTGAGCGCATTAAATCGGCATCTTCGTTCTCTTCTTCTTCGTCGTCATCGTCAGCGCTGCTATCGTTATCGTCGCCTTGGCTCTTCATGCGATACTTTTCGAGTACAGATGTGCTACGCATAATCACAGGCCGTTGCTGCAGTCGCAATTGCTCCTCCTCTATTTTGCGCTGCTCCACATTCTCGAATGCCTCGAATCGTGAACGAACGTTCAATTGATGAAGTTCATCCAGACCCAGATCCGGTTTATCAGATGCTGTTTATTAAATACACATATATGTATTAAATATATATTTTTATATAAATAAATATTTATTAATTTACCCCTCACAACATCCGGTGGCAGCTCTGTCGGCTGGCTTTCACGTATTATGAGCTCCGTTCGACGTGGCTTTGGTTCCTCAGCCTGCTCTACCACCTTTGGCGCAAAGAGCCTAAATGAGTAAAAGGAGTTAGTTCAACTGGCGATAGCATCGCTGTCACATTACGCATAACTCACGACTTGAAATGTACATTGCAGTAGAGGTTGCCGTCGTGACTCTGATAGCTATCGAACCTGCAAGAGGAGAGCGTGTGACGTAATTATTAACATGCCTTGCTTCGTCACAAAATACGTACTTCAGCTGTTTGGCACACTCCTTGCAGCGCAAACAGCTTTTATGATAGATGCTCTTATCCGTCTTTAACTGCACAACAACCTCTTCCATTTTGTACACTGGCTTCGAGCAGAGTCGACAATTTGTCTGCTGTTCATCTTGTGGATTCTAAATATAAATATAACATTTTATTTAAATATATAATTTTTTAGTTGCTGTTTTCTGTTTGGGACATATGTAAATTTTATTAAAATGTGGCAGAAATGTTTGGATTATTGAATGAATTTCATTTGCTTACACTGAAGATTTCTTGGGCTTTACTAGAATTGCTTGAACGTACATGGATTAAATTGCGCTTCTGCAGGGCATCAAACTTATTGAAACTGCTCTTCTATAAAATGAGCGAATAATAATTATTGTCGATCGATCAATCGATATATCGAAGCATTACTTACCACAGATATATTTTGATTATCGTATTCGCATTTCTTTGGCTTTTTTGATTTATTCTTTTTCTTAGCATTTACATTTAGTTCATCTGCTGCATCGTTCGTTATATCTGATGTTGACTGTATTCTTGCCTCGTCTTCGACGCATATTTTAACTGATTCCGTTTTCTTAATTTCGCTGCTCACCAATTGCTCAGTTTTCGAACTAGTTTTTACAGACTTTTTAACTAGCTTTTTGGTTGTTTTTAGCGACTTAGATACCAAATGATCTTCCTCCGCATTTATAACTGTATTGAACTGGTAAAAAAATATTTAACATTTGTCTTTATTTGTTGGTTATAATTAAATTATGCTTTGAATTTATATGCATACCTTTTTCGTTTCCATTTCGGCAGCGATCCAATCTGAAATAAACAAATATGAAATTTTCTATGTGTATGTGTGTAGGGCAACAGGAGCAGATATATTTGTTTTATTAATATATATATATATATATATATGTGTGTGTGTGTGTGTATTACGTACATTTACCTGAGACCTAAATGCGCAAACATACAAATACACACATACATAGAAAAACTTGTGTATTGCCCGTATAAAAATACGCATTTGTACGGAATTCGGACACAACATATATATAAAAACACAAATACATATTTTTCTGTGTGTGTGGGTCTTATAGACAAGATTGTTCGCTTCGCGGTCTTACTCATGCTTCTTGGATACACACGTACACATGTAAATTGAGCGAGTACCGTTATAGAAGGAAATATAGAAAGAGGAGAAGGAGGGGAATAACAGAGATGCGTCAGCTTCTGTCCATTGAAAATGTTCTATTTTGCGGCTGCAATCTTGAAATGCCGTTCTATTTTTGTGCCAAGTATTTTTTCAGCAGGGGTATTTTTTCTATTGCTAACAGGTACTTTAAAACGAATTTCTTTATTCATAAATTTAATTACTTTATTAATTAATTTGTAATTTTATTTATTGGTTATTTATTTATAATTTATCTATTTATTATTTTTTTTGGTTATTTATTTTATTTGCATCACTTTTAAAATTAATACTTATTTATATATTAGCACCTTAGTTTAGAAGTTGTTTTTAGTCTAAACTTCTACTTCCACACATATACAGATTTCTAAATTTCACTTTTAGGAAGTTTCGCCGAGTAAACCCAATTGAAGACTGTTCGGATCCGGCTGCACACAGCATTATTCGATTGGGAAATTTTGCTAAGCTTTTGCATATCTCAATTCTTTGTGTTGGGCAAGCTTTTTAATGATCTCTTTTTTTTTCGGCCGGAAAGAAAGTCTAGAGATGCTGCCCACTATTTAAATAAAACAAAAAAAAAATAAATAAAAGAAGCTAAAATGTTGCAATTCAGCTTATATTTGATTTCTTTATGCTGTTTATCGATAACATAGCTATCGCTAATTGATTGAGTGAATTTAATTATTATTATAGAAAGAAAATCGAAAATTACATGTAATTTTAACACTTTATTTAAACCGTTGAAATATTCTTTCCTTTTGCAATATTTAATATTATGCACGTATAAATAATTACTTAAGGCTTAAAACTTAAGTGCTAAATTAATAGAACTGAGATGTGTGTAGGATGAAGGAACCAAATATACAAAACAAGTCTAAGGAAATGCTAAGTTTCTATATAAATATATAGAATGCATGTTTAATAAGGTGATGCTGATAATTCGATATATATATTAATGTATATATATATATATATATACAATTGTTTTTAAATATTTATCACTTATATATATATATATATATATATATTATACTTACGGCCACGTCTCTTTTTTACGAAGCGTTTCTTGTCAAGCTCTAAGTATGCATGTACTATTATCATTATCACTATTAGTGTTAGTATTAGGCTTAAAGTACACATGCGGACGAAGAAATATATATATTTATTAATTAGTTATTAATTCAAAATATGACTTTTGATCAAACAATTCCAACAAACTAAGAAACACTGTCCAAAAAATACTCAGTTTACAATATACCCACATAAATACAGATATAGAAATCAGAGAATTACTCAAAATACTGAACTACTTTTTAAAAAAGTGAATGAATTGTTTGATGCATGTATTTTATATTTATATATTTTTTATATTATTATATTTATATTAAGTCTCCGAAGAAATGCCTAATTAGTTAATGATTAAATGCAAGCGTTGAATTAATCATATTGTTTATATTGTTTTTAATGCCACTATTTAAATTATTTTAGTTTTTTTTTTAAATATTTTTTGCTCTAGCCTGCCTTGAGATCTTTGCCTCCTGTGCGTGCGTGTTAGTTCCAGGAAGAGGATGTGCTCAGCCTAGCGCCTAATTTTAATAGGGGGTTACGTAAATCGATAATAATCGATAACCAAATATTAGTCTATCACTTGTATTTGGCAGTGTGTTGTTGCCATATATATATATATATATATATATATATATAACGAATATATATACATAACAACAAAACGGGACTGCCCTAAATATATAAATATTTTAGTTGCTTGCGTTAAATTTAGCTAAATGTCCTTGGATGTCGATTTCAACTTTTGTGTGTGCGCATATAGCAATCGATATCGTGCAAAGCCTGCGATTTGCTGCGAATTATTGCTGTCGATGATAGAAACTGTGGCGAATTGGTGCCAGTTGCGCTGGGCAGATCTAAAATTAGAATTTACAATTAATAATAAGTATAAAATTAACATAAAGTATATATAAGTATAATATATAAATAAGTGTAATATCTATAGGTATAATGTATATATATGAATATAAAGTATACTGTATATAAAAGTATAGAATATAATATGTACATAAACTATACTATATATACAATTATAATAAATATATAAATGATACTAATATGTATGCTAGTATAAAATACAGATAAGTATAGAATACATATAAATATAATATACATACAAGTAAAATATATACAAATTATACAACATATATAAAAGTATAATCTATATTTAACCGTAATATATACATATAAATCGAATAATATAAAAACAATTATAATATATACATATACATATATACATACAATAGGTACAAGTGCAATATATATATGATTATAAAATATGTACAAGTATTTTATATTTCCAAACAACATCTATAAATATATATATATTCATAACATATGCATAAATATAATATACATAAAGTATATATAATACTATAATATATATATAACATAATATACATACAAGTAAAAAACAAATCAAATATATATATAAAAGCATAGTATATACGCATATAAATATATTTAAATCAATTTAAAATCGCTCAAATATTACGTTCAGCGGCTCCAAATCTGGCCATTGTAGTTGCTGTTTTTGCAATATTATTGTTGCCACTGCTGCCACTGCCACTGCCACATCCACTCTCCACAGCCTGTTGTTCAAGGTTGCCACACTTGACGCTCGTCTTGCTGATGATGTCCGCCAGCAGATCCACAGGAACAGCGGCAGGTGAAGCAGTTGCCGCACAGAGATTGCCGCTATTATTATACTTAAAATCGGAACCAACGAGTCCAATGTGATTGACGCGTCCGCTGCAATTACTGTTATCGCGCTCGGAGGCAGCTGACGAGGTTGTGGCTGCCTCATGGCTACAATTGGTATTTAGGCCTGCAAAAATAAGATATTTAATTAACCAATTGAGAGAGTGATTGATGCAGATTAATGGTAATTGATTAATGGCGTGATTCTATATATAGCTACCCGTGACTGGTGACTGATCGCCGCTAATGCTGCCAATGCCCGCAGAGCTACCGCCACCGCAACTCAAGCTATTTGAGCCGCCTCCAGCTAATCCTCCACCGCCTCCACTGGAACTACTGGGTGGCCTGGGCAGACGGCGACGCAGCCAGGGATGTTTCAACGCCTCCGATGGCGTCAAGCGCTTCTCCGTATCCCACTCCAGGCAGCCGCGTATAAAGTTGAGAAATAGTGGATCCTTGCAGCCTTCAAGCGCCTTGGAGAGACTCTTCGAGCAGGGCGGACCACGTGGCTTGCCACGCCTCGACTGGCCGCCAATGAGGACGACCATGCCATCGGACATAGTGCGCACCGTGCAATACCGTGGATAGCCCTTCGGGCTGAAGAAGGTTTTCGCTCGCTTCGAACTGGCTAGCAGGGATTTGCTGGGCATACCCAACACTTCGATGATGCACGCCAATTGATCGCTTTCGTTTTCGCCCGGGAAGAGGGCGTGGCCGGAGAGCAGCTCCGCCAGTATGCAGCCGAGGGACCACATATCAATTGCCCGCCCGTATTTGGCGCCCAATATCACTTCGGGCGCTCGATAGAATCGAGATTGTATATACGTATAGACACGCTGACTCTCAAAGCAAGATGAACCAAAGTCGATGACCTGAAGGGGATATATATATATATAGTATTAGTATTATTATTATTATTAT
The DNA here is from genome assembly GCF_018153295.1 of Drosophila grimshawi. Classification (NCBI taxonomy): domain Eukaryota; kingdom Metazoa; phylum Arthropoda; class Insecta; order Diptera; family Drosophilidae; genus Drosophila; species Drosophila grimshawi. The sequence goes on from NW_025063639.1 coordinate 959,014, forward strand.
ATTTACATATATATATATTTATTATTATATTTATATGTTAAGCTCTGTTAACAGATTGGCAGAAAGCGGCAAATTACAGCGAAATGGAAATTGTAAATGAAGAAAGAAAAAATTATTTAAGCGTTAAAAAACCGGACGAGTTAATTAATTAATCAATTAAAAAATTAGAGGCGAACAATTAATTAAAATGGTGTAAAGGCAAACAAATTAATAAATAAATTTGTTTTCAGCTGCCAGCAAAGCCCCTATTTTTATTTTTAGCTGCCACAAGCCAATTAAATTGCAATTGGAAAAATTAGTAAATTATCCGCGAAAAAAATATTTTAATTAATTAAATAAAAAGTTGTAGAGTAGAAAAGGAGATAATTAATTAAATTGTAGTAGAGGCTAGAAAATTAATTACCCAAAAAGTCATTTATTAGCAAAAAACTGATTTTAATTAATTAAATGAAAAGTTGTAGAGGGCAGAAATAATTAATGAATTCAAAAGTTGTAGAGGCTAGAAAATTAATTAAATAATTAAAAAGTTTTAGAGGAGAGATTTAATTATTTAAAATAATTCTCTTCAGCTAGCAGTAGAGCTTTTTTTTTGTTTTAAATCTATAAGCAGGCCTCTATGAAATAAAGAAAAGTGAACTCACCTTAATGCCCGATCGACCTTGTTGCTTGAGGAGGACATTCTCCGGCTTCATATCACAGTGGATAATCTCGTTCTTATAGAGTGCATCCAGACACTGTAAGAGTGAATGCGCAAATTTGCGCACCAGCTGCAAACTGAAACCCTTAAACCCGTTCTTCTTGATCAGCTCATAGAGATTGATGCTAAGCAGCTCGAAAGTGATGCAGGTGTGATTGCGAAATGTGAAATAATCATACATATGTATGATATTCATCGTATTGTATTTATCATGATGCCGCAAATGATGTAAAATGCGGATTTCTTCCTGCGCTTGCCGATGAAATCGTTTCTCATTTCGCACAATTTTTAGGGCAACATGTTCATGGGTTTTATGATCGTAGGCTTTGATCACCTGCCCAAAACTTCCCTTGCCAATTATTTTCAGCATTTCGTAGCGATAGGCGACATGATCGTGGGGTATGTGTATATAGGCACCCTGTTCATTATCATAATCGGAATTATTGGGCCCATAAATGCCGGGCCTCTTCTTAGCATTGGCGCCTATGAAATAAATTTGGGGATATGCCAGGATCTCTGTCCTCTCGTAGGGGGTTAGCTTGTGCATATAGAGTATCATCACTTGCTGGGGTGAGACAACCAATGCTTTGGGTTTATCCTGCAGCGCACTCTTCTGCTGACCCGACATTATTATTTGATCGTGAAATGTAAAATGTTCCGATTTCGTTTGATTTTGCGAAACTAAGGCCAGCGAATCGACGACGGCTGCATTTAACGAGAGCGATGTGGGCGAAACTTCCAAGGTGACATTGGGCAGAGAGCTCGCTGCAAATATATGGGGGAACATATAGAAATAATTAATTATAATTATATATATATATATATATATATATAGTGAACAAGATAGTAGAAGTAAATTCTAACTAATGTTATTTAACAGCTGTAGCACTAGTGTAATAGATATAAATATTTCGTATTATTTGTCTTTTATTTAAATTCTATATTAAATTTGATATTTAATTTAAACTATTTTTCACTTGTATTATTTTTTGTGTGAACTAACTTTAGTTGATAATAAATAAATAAAAAAAAGTATAAAGAAAGAGGTATTTCTATTTATGTCAGTATTTTCTCTTAGAAATATATAAATTAATATAGAATTTATCTAATAGAATATTATTTTTTAATTCTTAATTTAATTTAGTTTATGTGTTATTTATCGATTGACTTTAGTTGATATAAAAAAAGTAAATAAATAAACTAAGAATAAAATATAAAGAAATAAGAATAAAATAAAGAAATTAATATACAATTTAAGTATAATTTAACTAATTGAATTTGAATTTAATTTAAACTATTTTTTAGTTTCTGTATTTTTTAAGAATAAAGTAAAAGAACTCTTACTTTTACTACAAATATAAAAAGATATATATATATATATAAATTTTACCTTGAATAGTTCTGGAGATGCCGCAGCCATCTAAGCTAGAATCATGTTGCAATTCCTGTTGTTGCTGCTGCGTTTGTTGCAAAATATTATTAACATTAACATTGCCACAGCAGCTGTTAAGCTCCGCTGTTTGCGTTAACATTTTGTGGCGCTCCTGAAAAACGCCAGGGCCAGAATTGAAACTGCTGCTAAAAAATAAGGCGCCACCTCCAGTCGAACAATTTTCAACGCTTTTCGCTGGATTTTGAGTGGAAATTGTTGTTGAGGAGGATAAAGCGGATGAAGCTGAGGTTAATTTTAGCTGTTCCGGCTGCATATCGGCCGCCGTAAAAGTGCTCGCATCACGAATGGGATGCGTTGAATGCGCCTTGGGTTGAGAAGAGCCAACCATTATATTATTATTTAACTTGAGCTTATAATCGAAATGCGCTAGATTATTATTAAGGTGATTGTTATTTGAATTCAAATTGTGCCCCAGATTTATGGCTTTCAATTGCTCCTCGCGACTGGAGTTTGCCGCGGCTGTTGCCAGGGACATTCCTAATAAGCTCGGCGACTTTTGGACTTTATTTAAATAACCGATTTTATGTGACTCCAACACCAGAGACAAGTTATCAATTTTTGGCGCATGACTCTGGCAATTTTGCTGGGCGCATAATTCACTCAAATTGAACTCAGTTTGTTTGTTTCGCCACTCTTTTAAATTCTCCGAAGATTTGTTAGAACTTTGTTGTCGCCACCATTGCCGCGCTGCCTGTTTTTGCTCCAATTCGAGGCTCTCAATTAACAGTCTTGGTTTGGTTAAGCAAATTAAATTTTGCTCCTTGTGTTGGGGATTATTTAAGGGCCAGATGCGCAAGGGATTATCTAAAGAGCGGCTTTTTAATGAGGACAACTTGGGCTGTTGATCAGCTCTCGATTTATTGCGATCTTGTCTGTAATAATCTCTGTCATCGCTGAGATAGAAACGCGTCAGGCGTTGTTGTCTGCTTAGGGAGTGCTCCCGTTCCAGATATAATTGTTCCAGCTGCTTCTGTTCTCTTTTTTGCTCACTGTTTTGCTGCTTCTTTTGCTCCTGCTTCAGCTGCTCCTTCTTCTGCTCCGCTTTTTGCTGCTTCTTCTGCTCTTTTTGCTCTCTTTTTTTATCCTCTACTTGATGCTCCTGTTCCTCCTCTTTTTGCTGCTTTTTTTGCTCTAAAAACAAGCTTAGATTTCTATAGTTATTGCTCTCTCCCAGAAATTCACACGGAGTTGGCGTTCCACATCGACTTGTAGAGCAATCAGCGCCAATTCTGCTTCGATTGCGTCGCAATTGTGGCTCAAAACTTAACAGATTATATTGCGATTTGAGCAGTGTAATCGAAGTGGAAAGGGAACCAAAACCTGAAGCGGAACTTGCATCTCTTCCAAATGTGGAAGCTGTAGCTGTAGCCCAAGGTGTAGTCGAAGCTGTAGATGTAGCTATTCCCAAAGCTGAAGCAGTTTCTAAAGTCCAAGCTGAAGTCGAATTTGAAGCTGAAACCGTTCCTGGAGTTGTTCCTGTCGCTGAACCCTTTCCTGTAGCTGTTTCTTTAGCTATTCCTGTTGCTGTTGCCGTCTTGTAGTTTAAATAATTATTGTAGAAAGGAGTTGGTTGAAAACAGTTCCGATTTCTGCTTGCTCTGCGAATGGAGAACACATCGAAAGGGTGCTGCTCTGAGACGGTTCGATGAGGATTAGATGATTTAAACTGCTCCAGTTGCTCCTCCTGCTTCCGCAGTTCCTTCTCCTTTAACTCCTGCTCCTTCTTTTCCTTTCCCTTCAGTTCCGTCTTCGCCTGCTGCAGCTGCTCCTCCTTCAGCTCTTGCTCCTTCTGACTCTTCCGCTTCTGTTTCACCTGCTCCTTCTGCTCTTTCCACTGCTCCTCCTTCAGCTGCTGCTCCTTTTCCTTGCGCCCCTTCTGTTTCTCTTCCACCTTCTCCTTCAGCCCCTTCTCTGTCCGTTGCTTCAACTTCAGCTCCTCCCAATTCTCCTTTTGCGCCTCCTGCTTCTCCTTAAATTCTTTCTGTGCGGGCTCCGTCAGCTCCTCCTCTTTCAGTTCCTTCTGCTTCTTCACACGCTGCTCCACCTCTCGCTTCTCCTCTTTGTTGTTATTCTCCCTGCTCGTCGCTATTTGCCGACCACACAGCGCACTCAGCAAATTAAAGCTGAGCACATTTTTGACTGCATTTCTTGTGTGTGTTTGTTGCTCGTCTTTCTGCTCCCTTTTAATTAAACATTCCTCAAAACTTTTGCTGCGCTTTGTTGTTTTTGTTGTTTGCCTGCCACTGGGCTGCCACATCCAATAAAACGGCTGCGGTTGCTGCTAAACCTATTTGCATTTTAATTATATTGACTTCATTCACAATTATACAAAAGAAAAATCCATTTCAATGTGTGTGTAAAAAAAATGGAACCATAAAATAAGCAAATCGTATTTGTTAATATCGATATATCAACAAAATCAATATCGATATATGTTCCAACAACAAACACGGTCACACACTCTCACACATGCATACATATGCGTCCATTTGGCTCTGTGTATGGATGTCGGAATTGAACATATGTGTGTGTGTGTGTGCAAATTCAGCATTTGGCCTGCTAACAATGGTAACAACACACACACACTGTAGGAACTGGGCACGTTATTTGTTGTTCTCTAGCTGTATTTTTTATCTGCAGAACAATTGTATTAATTGTTTTGTGTTCATCGTTAAGCAGTTTTTTATTAAAGAATTTTCATTTGGCAGAAACACAGTGTGACCAAAACTCGTCTGATTCGCATGGGCACAGATGGTACCATTGCAACATTGCCACACTGCTGTGATATAAATTTATAAATGGTAGCACTTTTGCAGTGTATATTTTAGTTTTTTATTTATTATTTGGAATGTCAAAACTCATTTACGTATACATATTATTAAATGAATTTACATTTGGCAGAAACAGTATGCCCACAGTTTGACTTATGGGTCCACTGCAGCGCTGCCACTTTGCGGTATATATTCTTGTTTATTTTAATTGGAATGTAAAATATTAATTTGCGCTTTATTTATTTATATTTATTATTCATTTAATAAATGTATTTATTGTAGAAATAGCTGGCACATTTATTAATTAACTTTAATAAGCAGCCCAGCAGCAACTCTTTTATCGAACGTACTTATCGGCGCTGGCAAAGCTTATCAAGACAGTAAGTGCTATCGGCTTACCACCACGAGCCACCAAACAAGAAAATGTAAAAACGTTGATAATCAGTAATTGTTACAAATAATTTGGCATCTCGCTGCGCTTATAAAACAAATCACATAACTATTCTACTTAATTTAATTAATAAATAGTTATAATTGCAACAATGCTTAAATGAGTTTTTTATATCCAACGTGCAAAAAAACCACCCCGAAAAATAGGAAAACGACCACGGGAACTTGCTTTCAAATCTACTGAAACTATTTAATATGTATATATAAACATGTAATTAAAATCTGGAAGTTATATCAATAATAATTATGTGCAAATCGCAACAGCTGCAACACAAAGTGTAAGTGTTAAAATTAAATAAAGTGTTTCTTTTTTATTGGCTATTGGAATTTTGCTAAAATGGTACAAATATATGTACATGTATATATATGTATGTGAGTGTGTGTATTTGTAAGTATGTTTAAATTCTGTTACCACCCACGGCTATAAATATGTATGTATATACAATTATGCGAATATCTTAATGTTAATGCAAATGTTAATCTGTATGTGTGTCTGTTTGTGTATGCAAACTAGCGTTTAACCGTTATACACGTTATATTTGTACATATATTTTAACAGTGAGTATTTTTTTTTAACAGCCAATACACTTTCCCTCTATCGCTCTTGCATGTGGGTTTTCCACCCTTATGCGTAATACATGCTTCCAACTGGTTCAAGGTGGGTTTGAGCGGGTGTGTGGAGTGTGTGCGGAATGTGGTGGATTTTATTTGGGTCTTAGTTGCCCATTTCAAACGGACAAACTTGGATGAGCTTAGTCCCCTCCACCCATTTCACTTTCTGTTTACGTGTATGTGTATTATTTAAGCACAAGAAGCAGAATACTATAAATATAAAGATATATGAATAAATAATATGAATAAAAAAAATTGAATTTAATTTATTATCTACTTTGCGCAGGGCTCTTCGACAATTTTAATCGTGAGAAAAAGCTTCGCCAGCATCGGCCATGATTGATCCCAGCTCGAGTGAGGAAGATGGCGACGATGATACCGTTGTTAATTTGCCGCACAAGGGGCGTATTGGTGCCGCGCACAAAGCGCCACCTAGCGGTAACGCGGCAGCAACCGCCGCCGCCGCACAATCATCATCATCGATATCGACGTCGTCGCCGGGGGCGGCGAGCCTTGCAACGACAGCCATGCCAGCTTCCTCAACCGGTTCGCATATACAAAATGGTGACTATGCTGCGAATCAAAGACAAACAATGGCGGCAACTGCAAATAACCGTTTCGAGGGCAGTATCGTCAGTGGAGGGGGTGGGGGCGGATCAACAAAAAATGAGCAGAGCCAGCTGAGTGGAGAAGGTGGCAACCTTGAAGTGCCCAATAACGGTATTCCCAGGTTTGTGTTGATAATTTTTTGTATGTATAAAATAATATTTGTGAAATGTGCTGTTTTTTTGTTTGTTGGGTAAAATAAAGCGAATTTTTGTGGCTAAATCACTTTATATGCTGACAAATGCATTCATTTTCTTATATATATATAATATATATATCATTTTCTATACAAGTAAGATTGCTCAAGAAGGAAAAAAGATACTTAAGCCATTTATTGATTAGCTTTAATTTTATTTATGCAACAACTAGCGTAATTTATTTAATTTTATTAATACTTGTTAATTAATAATAAAAAAAAAAAATAATTAAATCATAATAAACTGCAGCCATTTAAAATAAAAGTAAAATAATATATATTTTATTAATTAATATATCAGCTTAATGTTATTAAGACTTGTTTACTTATTATAATTAAATTTAAATAACATGTAATAAGAAAAATCTGGCTGCATGGTATTTCTTAGTTGATCACAGCATGCTTATTTGTTGTTGCTGGATAGGTTTTGCCCGCTTAAGAAACGAGTAAGCGAAGCTCGCTGGTAGAAGCGCTGTCAGCCAATCAAATTCAACCACAGAGCTATCTCTCTCTTGCTCACTCTCACTACGAGCTTTCTTACTTGTTTTTTTTTTTTCAATCGTTTAATTGAAAAATATTTTTTATTTTAATTGTTGTCCACAATAAATTGAATTGCAAAACTTAACTCTCAATATAAATATATAATCATTTTTTTCGGGTTTTCAACGTTCATCCAAATTATGCACAAAAAAATATATACAAAATATATAAAAATTAATTAAAAAAAAAAATTAAATATTGGCACAACGCAAAAAAACAAAACTTAACAATTCGAACAACTAATAACAATTACAATAATAATTACAACGCACAACTATATATATATATATATATATATATATATGTATATATATAATTAAATGACCAATATATAAATATATATATACATACATTCATGCAACGATTTTTGAGTGTGGATGGTTTAAAAATTGGCAAAAAAAAATAAACTACAAAAATCTACTAAAAAAAAAAAAAAAAAAACATCCATATCGAACATCGACTATCTAACATCGCACATCGATCTCATTAACATTTGATCACGAACATCTAACGGGGAACTGGTCTGATCGATGTTGCTCGGTTCCGCTACCGGTTCCGGTTGTGCTACTGGTTCTGCTACTGGTTCAATTTTTATAGAACGAGATTAACACACGGCAATAGTCGCATTATAATTCAACAATTATGCCCGCCAGCGTCGGCAGCAGCAGCAGCGGCAGCAACTCATCATCATCTACAAAAAAAAAATGATTATCAGCAGCATCATCATCATTATAATCCAAATACAAATCAAAAATTTCAAATTGATTCTGGTGTTGTGGGTGGGGGGGTTGGTTGTGGTGGTGCAGCTGCAATTCACCACATGCTAAGATTAAAAGCTCCACCGTCAACACAACTGTTAAGCACCAACAACAGCAACAACAACAGTAACTACACTAACAGCAGCCACATTAACAGCATCATCAGCAGCAGCTTTAACAGCAGCAGCAGCTGTAATAATAACAAAAAAACATTGCTATCGTCATCTAGCGGCATTTCGCAAGAGACCCTCAACCAGAGCGTTGGATCGTCGCGCGCGAACTCATTGCCACGCCCCCTGTCACCGTCGCCATCGGTTGTCAGCGATAAGCACGATGGCGGCGATCCACATGTGAGTACCGTTATAGCTGTTACACTTGCCTGCAAAATAATAGTGCCACATGTTATATTATTTGATAATAATAATTTATTGGTCATATTGTTATTATTATTTTGAGCGTGACTGTATATTTAAATAAAAATAAACTACCTTAACAGTTTTTAATACTTTGCAACAGTGTTACTATTATTTTGAGCACAGCTGTACACATAAGCAAACACTATTAACTCATCTATCGATGTGGTTTTTTGTTTTAAACAGGAGAAACACGAACGGGAAGAAGAAGAACGCAAGCGTCGCATTCAATTGTATGTGTTTATTTCACGTTGCATATCGTATCCATTCAATGCCAAGCAGCCAACGGACATGACCAAAAGGCAACCGAAGATAACCAAACAGCAGCTGGAGATAATCACTCAGCGATTTCAGGCAAGCAATATTTGCTAAAAAAAAAAAAAAAATAAAAAAAAAAATTATTTTAAAACTTTTCTACTATTATTATTAATAAATGAAAAACTGTAACTAATTTATATTTATTACTATTAATAGCTAAAAACAAGTCAAAACTAAAACAATTAGTATATTTTAATTATTACATATATTAACATTTACAAGTATATTTTTTCTTATTATTATTAAATTAATACTTGTAAATCATTAATCATATTAATAATAACATTAATAGCTAAAAAAAGGGCAAAACAAAAACGATTACTATGTTTTTATTATTATTAATTATTATATATATATTTAATTTCTTTCGCAGGCATTTCTCAAGGGGGAAACACAAATAATGGCCGATGAAGCTTTTCAGAATGCGGTGCAAAGCTATCACGATGTTTTTCTCAAATCGGAGCGTGTTACGAAAATGGTTCAATCCGGAGCATGCTCCCAGCACGATTTTCGTGAGGTTTTCCGCAACAACATTGAGAAACGTGTGCGGTAAATATTAAATATGAAATCATTAATCTAAGTCTATATTTATAATATATATATATATAAATATATTTATAGTTCTCTTCCCGAAATTGATGGCTTGAGCAAGGAAACTGTTTTAACATCTTGGATGGCCAAATTCGATATAATTCTGAAGGGCAGCGGCGAAGAGGACACAAAGCGACCCTCACGCATGCAACAATCCTTAAATAGCGAATTAATCCTGTCCAAGGAACAACTTTACGATATGTTTCAGCAAATTCTATCTGTGAAAAAGTTTGAACATCAAATTCTATTTAATGCGCTGATGGTAAACTTTAAATTGAAAAAGAATTGTGTATTTAAATTAATACTTATATTATTATTTAGTTGGATTCGGCTGATGAGCAGGCTGCGGCGATTAGACGTGAATTGGATGGTCGAATGCAGCGTGTTGGCGAAATGGAAAAGAATCGGAAGCTAATGCCAAAATTTGTGCTTAAAGAAATGGAATCACTTTACATCGAGGAATTGAAATCGTCCATTAATTTGCTGATGGCCAATCTGGAATCACTGCCAGTCTCCAAAGGCAATATGGACAGCAAATATGGGCTACAGAAATTGAAGCGCTATAATCACAGGTAAATGTATATTAATTGTAGATATTAATGCTATAGAGATATAAATTATAGATGTGCATGTTATAAATTAAAATTGATGATATATTAATTGAATATATTAATAAAGCTATAAATATATATTATAGATTATTATATTTGCATTAATTGTACATATATTTTTAAATTATTTACATTTACTTGTCTGCTTTTCTATTCGATTTCTTGCGCCTACTTCTGGATAATTTCGATGTCACAGTACACCATCATTTTTGTAAGTATTAAAATAGATCTACTTTTAATATTATAAGTTTAATTACCTTCTATTCTCATAACAAATAAATAGAAAAATGATTCTACGCTCGCATGGATCTCTGTCTAAGCTCGAAGGTGACTCCGAGGATGGCACCACCCAATTAACTAAACTGGATGTGGTGCTGACCTTTCAATTAGAAGTGATTGTGATGGAGGTGAAGGGCCTCAAATCTCTGGCACCCAATCGCATTGTCTACTGTACCATGGAGGTGGAGAACGGTGAAAAGTTGCAAACCGATCAGGCCGAGGCCTCAAAACCAATGTGAGTGTTATAAATAATATAGACTATATATTTATATATTATATATTCCTAATCCAGGTGGGATACTCAGGGGGATTTTACGACCACGCATCCTTTGCCTGTGGTGAAAGTGAAGCTGTACACCGAAAATCCAGGCATGTTGGCGCTGGAAGACAAAGAGTTGGGCAAAGTGACCATTAAACCAACGCCACTCTCTTCCAAAGTAAGCGACGGGATAAATAATGAATTAAAATAAATAATAATTAATAATTAATGATTTCTTGTAGTCTCCCGAATGGCATCGCATGATTGTGCCCAAAAATTTACCCGATCAGGATGTAAGAATTAAGATTGCCTGTAGGTTGGATAAACCATTGAATATGAAGCATTGTGGGTAAGTGTAGAAAAGTAGAGATCTACTTATTAAAATATAGTAAATATTTTATTATTGCTTTATTAATGCTTATTTTATTATTAAAATTTACTTTTTGTATTATTAATATTTACTTATTTTGTTAATAATATTTGTTTTTATAGACATCTCTTCGCAATTGGCAAATCGGTGTGGAAGAAATGGAAACGTCGTTATTTTGTCTTGGTTCAAGTCTCGCAATACACATTTGCAATGTGCAGTTATAAGGAAAAAAAATCGGAACCATCCGAAATGATGCAGCTAGATGGTTATACCGTGGACTATATAGAAGCTGCTAGCGGTATTTACTATTTAAAACTATTTATATATTTTGTATATATTAATTATTATAATATTTCTATATTTATTTCTATTTATAGCAAATTTGATGTTTGGCATCGATTTGAATGGCGGTCGATTTTTCTTCAATGCGGTACGAGAAGGCGACAGCATTGCATTTGCCTGTGACGATGAGAACGAGTGCAGTCTTTGGGTAATGGCCATGTACAGGGCAACGGGACAATCGCATAAGCCAACGCCGCCAATTACACAGGACAAGAATTCGGCAATGTCAAAAATTCAGGGTGGTAAGTTTGTCAGAGAGTTTAAAATACCTCTGTGTATGTATTATATTATATATATATATTATTGTTATTATATTATTTTTATTATTATATACATTTAATCTAGATGCCGATAAGGCGCGCAAGCATGGCATGGAGGATTATATAAGTGCCGATCCCTGTACCTTCGATCATGCAACACTTTTTAAGACATTACAAAACTTGACGCTCGAATATCGCCTAAGTGATCCCTACGCATCGTTGGTAAGCTAATAAATATATTTTATATTTCAAGTAAATTGATTATACTTAACTTATTTTAACAGGGTTGGTTTAGTCCGGGTCAGGTATTTGTTTTGGATGAGTATTGCGCCCGTTATGGTGTTAGGGGCTGTTATAGACACCTGTGCTACCTATCTGATCTGTTGGATCGTGCTGAGAAACAGCACATGATCGATCCGACACTGATCCATTATTCGTTTGCATTCTGTGCGAGTCATGTACATGGCAATAGGTAAAGTATCTGTCAAATACTCAATATTTATATCTCTATATATAAATATGTATATAATTATATATTTAAACACTAAGTTATATAATAATGTGTGATTTCTTTTTCTTCGGGCACTCGCTGAGTTTAATAAGTGTGTGTATCCATATTCCTGTCGCATCTCGATTATATATATATATATATATATATATATATATATATATATCTTTAACTGACACTTGAAAATTTGAGGAAATTCTTAGAAAGGGCGCAAAAGTGAACTAGTTCCCTTGAAAAATTATCTGCTTAGCTACTGTAAATTGTCAACTTCTTGAAAAAGTTTGATTATATTAATAGCAGGTTTTTTTGTAATTGGCAATTCCTTAAACAAAATTAAATTTTATTAGTAGCAGCTTACCTTTTTATTTCATTTAATTTGGCAACTGCTTGAAGAAGTTATTTTTTATTAATTGGCAAGTCGGTCAAAAACTAAATAGAAGACTGCTTGTAGAAAGCTTTCTTGCTTTCGATTGGCAACTCCGTAGAAAATTAGCTGACATTTAATAAAAATACTCTATATGAAGGAACTTAACTCGAATGTAGTTAAATACATATCAATTTGTCCATATATACATACATATACATATATATATATATATGTATATATATATATATATATGTATATATATAAAATATATATAAAAATAGCTGCGCAGCAAACACGACATCAAAAAGGAAAAGCTTAAGACAGTAAAGGAGAACAGTGCACAAGGAGAAACAGAAGCTGGCTGCTGCGACACGCCTTCCTCTACTCAACCAGTTGTTGCTTCTCAGTTACATCAGGGTACTACGAGCAGCATGGATCAATCAACAACGCCGAAGCTGACAATGGATGGCGCTGCTACCGCTGCTAGTAATGGAGCGCCACCTTTTCGTTATTGTATGCCAACACATGCGGTATACACATCGCCAGTACCAACGGCACGTACTCTCCTCTCTCTCACACTCACTCGAAAGCTCTCTTTTTATTAGATAAGCATTGCATTTCTAACATACACACATGCATACATACATGAAGTTACACACACACACGCACAGGCAAAAAGGAACAAAAAAAAAATTGCAATTCAAATTACATAATTAGCACATGTCGCGTGTGCATATAAATTAAAGAATTAAAATAAACTGCAGGCAGCGACGTACACTGTTATTTAGTATTACTGTAAATAGGATAAACGTTTTTAGGATCACTTAAATTCCTGATTTCCCTCCTCACCACTTATAATGTATTTGTAAAAGTTGTGTGTATGTTGTATAAAAGCTTGTCCTGATCGATGTAACATTATGTGTGCATGCTTAACAGTGTTAGACAACAGAGACAGGGCATGAGCATGTCAAGCACATACCTCTTCTTACTCTTCTTATACTTCATGTGCCTTATGTGTATATGTGTAGGTGGTGATCGTATGTAAAAAGTATTTATTTTGATTTGCTACTGTTAATGTTTAACATAACTATCTGTGACTCTTCGTTCTCCCTCTGTTACTCTTCTCTGTTAATTCGCTTAATTCGCAGAGCGACTAAAACTTACATACATACATACATATATATATACATACGCCTAAAAGCTTTCAGCTGGTTGGTTAGCATATGTTAGTAATGTGAGGCATATTTCCATTTCCCCGATATATATATGATGTCTTAGTGTTAAAAGCATGTGTGCGTGCGTGAGTGTATTTTGTACTTAGGCTCATCTATTTCTGTCTTCCTATAATACGCAATTAATTAATATCTCAATTGAAAAATGTACCAGCAATCATTTCTACATAATAAACAATTAACTAACATTAACATTAACACACACACACATATATAAATACATACATACATATATACACATAGATGTACATACATACATACATAATGCACGCCTCTCATAACTCATAATCAACACATAATATATAATATAAAAATATATATATTCATATATATTTAATATGTATAAAAATATATTTTAACATTTGCAGAAATTAAATTGCACTCATACACACATATTTAATAGCCGGGTAAATTTATTTATAAATACATTTATATCTAATTTTTACAACTTAATTATGAGCTGTTAAAATATATATAATATAATTATGAGCTGTTAATATGTACCTTGTGTGCAGGTTTTATGCTTGAATTAAAGCTTTTGCTTAAGGCTAACTTAACAGCCAGCCTGTAATTCAATTTCTTAATTAAATTGAATTAATTAATTTTTGCGAATTTCAACAAATCGATCGGTTAAAACAGCCTGTAAGTCTAATTAATTATAATTATAAAGCGTGCAATTAATTTCTACAAATGTGTAAATATTTCATGAATTAACGAAAATTGAATTGTGTAGAAAACAAAAACCCCATATATATGTTTTGATCGTATATTAGAATATATATATTTAAGACTCCACATAGTGTTTTGTTCATCATATATAATTAAGATTTAATTCTTTCTTTATTCCTTGATCTTTTCTTAATTGTGTTGTTTTTTATGTAGGCATTTGCTTGGTTCAGCGATCTACTGGTTGAACATGCGGAAATATTTTGGTCTCTATTCGCAGTTGATATGGACAGAGTTTTGTCCGAACAAGCACCAGATACCTGGGACTCATTTCCCCTTTTTCAAATACTTAACGATTACCTAAGATCGGATGGTAAGTGAATGAAAATGAAAAAACAAAGTTTTCGTTTTGCTATTTATTGAAATGCTTATTTTTAATATTATTCCTATTAGTATTTCCCCTATAAATTTAATTTATATATATTTTTTATTTATTATTTTTAATTTTCTTTATTTTTTTTTTTAAATATTTTATTAAAGCTTATAGATTTTGTTTAAATTTTAATTAAATTCAAATAGGCTGTTAAAGTTGAATAAAATTAAGGTTTTTTTTCTGTTTCCCTTTTTATCTAGAATATTTTGCCATTTTTTAAAATATTTTCATAAGTTGCTTAAGTTGCTTTACAAATTTAAAACAATTCTTGTGAGTGTTATTTTGTTATTATTGTTATTATTGATTTCTTTTTTAGATAACTTACGAAATGGAAGATTTCACCAGCATTTGCGTGATACTTTTGCTCCGTTGGTTGTTCGTTATGTGGATCTGATGGAATCATCCATAGCCCAATCTATACATAAGGGTTTCGAGAAGGAACGTTGGGAAAGCAAGGGGTAAGTCTAAATCTATATTATCTAAATATATATAGAATATCGCATTGATTTGGCAGCATGTACATACATACATAAATACATTTCATATACATAAATATAATTTATAATAAGGCTATAAATATAAATTCAAAACAGTGATTATCTTAAGAGACCCAGGCACAATTTATAAACGAATATTACAAATATGTATATATTTACGTATGTATTAATATACATGCATACATATGTATATATATATATATATATTATGTACAAAGCAAGCGCATAGATTATACAGTTGCGGCAAAATTAATAGGACCATTTTGAAAAGGTTTAAAAACTGGAGAAAGACTTAAAAAGAAAAAAAAATCAAATTAAATAAATTAAATTTAATGAAAAAGTAAATAAACGATTGCTATAAATGAATTTATTTACTACATTTTGACAGTTTTCAATGAAATAAAATAAAAATATATTGAAAAGAACTTTTATTTATGAAAGATGTGCTATTATTTTTGCCGCAACTGTTATTTATTGTGTGTATATGTGTATACATATTTTCGCTATTGGTGTGCAAGCATTAATGTTAAGCAGTTGGACTTACAAAACGAAACGAAAATTAAGCTTAGGCTCAACTTCTGTATGTGTGTGTGTGAGAATAATAAATGCTACATACACACACACACACACACACATACAGTGTCTCATAGCTCATCAGGGACAGTGTCTAGCAAAAAATTTAAAGAGCTATAAGGTTTAAACAAAAATACAAACGCAAAATGTTTAAATGCCAATTTGTTTCATTTTATATCACATTTAAAAAGGAAACTTTAGTTTTTATTAAAATATTAATTAATTAACTAAAA
Source organism: Drosophila grimshawi (assembly GCF_018153295.1). NCBI lineage: Eukaryota > Metazoa > Arthropoda > Insecta > Diptera > Drosophilidae > Drosophila > Drosophila grimshawi. The sequence continues at coordinate 975,049 of NW_025063639.1, forward strand.
TTAGTCAAAAACTGAAAACTTATCCAAAATACAGGTCAAAGCTTATTTCGACAGTCTTAGAAAAGTAACATATTAGGCGTATAAAAACTTAAATAAGGATGTTCATACTTAGTATGATATCCTTTAGCGTTAATAACTTCCCTTAACCTATTATTCATGGAAGATACCAGCTTCCGGGTAGTTTCTGGACAGATTTTGCTCCAATCATCCAGCAGAGCATTTTTGAGATCGGATCTGTGATTCCGGATGTTATTTTCAAGCGGAGCCCACAAATTTTAAATAACATTTAAATCTGGAGAGTGGGCCGGTGGAATTATCATGTGGGGGCAGTTCCAGATATGCCAGGACTGTACTAATCCGGACTTATGCTTGGCTGTTGTCCTGGCCGTTGTCGTGGTAGAACCGGAAAGAACGCCGGATTCCTAGCTTCTCGACACTTTGGAGTACATTTTCCTTTAATATATTGAGATACACATTCTTGTCCATTGTTGTTTCAATGAACACCAAATTTCCGACACCGGCTTCCGAGATAGATGCCCACACCATGACACTTCCTCCGTCGTGCTTGACTGTTGCCTTTAGGTGTTTCGAATTCATCTCAGTATTGGACTGTCGCCACACATAGTTCCGTCCGTCTAAGCCAAAAATGTTGAATTTGGGCTCATCTTCAAATATGAATGTGTTCCAGAACTCAAAATCCTTGTCCAAGTGGGATTTGACAAATGTCATCCTAGTCCCATTATTTTTTTGGCGGTTATAAAGGGCTTCTTCCGTTGTACTCGGGGTGCGCAGAACCCGGTGCACAGTTTCCATACTGCACTTTTTCCCCATTCCATCCTGCACCTGTTGAGTCAGTTTTGGAGCCGATAGCTTGTGATTTTCCCTTATTTTCCTGATGATCCTCCGCTCCTCCTGTTCGGTGAAAAACTTGTTTGGTGCCTTTCTGCCCTTGTCCTCTATCCGATTTTCGTCGACGAAGCGCCGAATGATGTTGAATACAGTTGATTTGCTTAGATTTACCATTTTAGCTATTTGGCGATATGAATATCCAATATTGAAATGTTCCAGGATGAGATTCCGTTGTTCAATGGTAGTCCGCTTGCCCATAGTCCTTTTTGGCTGGTTACATCCGAGATGCAGGATATAACTAAACTGACTACGAAGGATTGGTCTATTTATACCGAAAATAATCAACCTGACGTAAAAAATCCGGGATTATGGCACCCAGGTGTCCATAACGCCCCTGGTTCAAATAATTTATGACCATAAATAAAGGTTCTTTTTTACATAACCAGGCCTAGCCGGAGAGGAAACCCCAGTTTATTGGGATCATATATTCATTATGGTGGTTAATATATGTACCTGGCATCGATATTTGGAATTTTTGAAAAATATTGTATAATTAGTTTATGGCAGGCAATTAAAATTGTTGCTAGGCACTGTCCCTGATGAGCTGTGAGACACTGTACATACACATACACAAACACAAACACATACACATACACATCCACATACACATACACATACACATACACATACACATACACATACACATACACATACACATACACATACACATACACATACACATACACATACACATACACATACACATACACATACACATACACATACACATACACATACACATACACATACACATACACATACACATACACATACACATACACATACACATACACATACACATACACATACACATACACATACACATACACATACACATACACATACACATACACATACACATACACATACACATACACATACACATACACATACACATACACATACACATACACATACACATACACATACACATACACATACACATACACATACACATACACATACACATACACATACACATACACATACACATACACATACACATACACATACACATACACATACACATACACATACACATACACATACACATACACATACACATACACATACACATACACATACACATACACATACACATACACATACACATACACATACACATACACATACACATACACATACACATACACATACACATACACATACACATACACATACACATACACATACACATACACATACACATACACATACACATACACATACACATACACATACACATACACATACACATACACATACACATACACATACACATACACATACACATACACATACACATACACATACACATACACATACACATACACATACACATACACATACACATACACATACACACATACACATACACATACACATACACATACACATACACATACACATACACATACACATACACATACACATACACATACACATACACATACACATACACATACACATACACATACACATACACATACACATACACATACACATACACATACACATACACATACACATACACATACACATACACATACACATACACATACACATACACATACACATACACATACACATACACATACACATACACATACACATACACATACACATACACATACACACATACACATACACATACACATACACATACACATACACATACACATACACATACACATACACATACACATACACATACACATACACATACACATACACATACACATACACATACACATACACATACACATACACATACACATACACATACACATACACATACACATACACATACACATACACATACACATACACATACACATACACATACACATACACATACACATACACATACACATACACATACACATACACATACACATACACATACACATACACATACACATACACATACACATACACATACACATACACATACACATACACATACACATACACATACACATACACATACACATACACATACACATACACATACACATACACATACACATACACATACACATACACATACACATACACATACACATACACATACACATACACATACACATACACATACACATACACATACACATACACATACACATACACATACACATACACATACACATACACATACACATACACATACACATACACATACACATACACATACACATACACATACACATACACATACACATACACATACACATACACATACACATACACATACACATACACATACACATACACATACACACACATACACATACACATACACATACACATACACATACACATACACATACACATACACATACACATACACATACACATACACATACACATACACATACACATACACATACACATACACATACACATACACATACACATACACATACACATACACATACACATACACATACACATACACATACACATACACATACACATACACATACGCATACGCATACGCATACGCATACGCATACGCATACGCATACGCATACGCATACGCATACGCATACGCATACACATACACATACACATACACATACACATACACATACACATACACATACACATACACATACACATACACATACACATACACATACACATACACATACACATACACATACACATACACATACACATACACATACACATACACATACACATACACATACACATACGCATACGCATACGCATACGCATACGCATACGCATACGCATACGCATACACATACACATACACATACACATACAAGAGAGTACAAAAAAGCTCTGCCATCCTCGCACTCTCCCGCTCGTTCGCTCTCTCGACTCCATTTTCATTGCAAATTTTAAATATTCCCCGTATGTATATGATTTTTTCGATGATATTTAACAAATATTCTGATGTGACCACTATATATATATAAAAGGATAAACGCCGCCTTGAATCCGACCGCATTAAATAATGCAGCGCAGGCGCTAAACACGGCAGCCCTCAACCCCGCCGCTCTGCTCAGCGGCAAGAAAGATCAAGTCAATTTCTATGTGCCGAAGTTGCCAAGGCGAACTGCGGCTGCTGATGAAATGAGGTTTTTCTTATCTACATACATAGCGTTCTCTCTCTCTCTCTCTCTCTATTTGCATTACGTTGTTGTTGTTTTGCTCTGCATAATATTTATCCTAGAGCTTTTTTAGCGCCATAACATTAACATTCACTGTTGTTGTTCACATGCAAATGTTAAATAAATGTTATTAAATATGCTTATGACAAGTAGTAATTTAAATAATTAGTAAATATAAGACGATTTTATAATTTTAAATATCACAAATAAATAAATTGTTGATCTTCACATACATATACATATTATATGTATAACATTCATATCTAATTTTTACTTTGTTGTTTTACGTTATGGCTTGGCTGTAATTAAAAGTTCACATTTCACCTTAAACTTGAGCTGAGAACGATCGACCGTTATGTTAGCACTCACCTTAGCCTACGTTATTGCGTTACGTAACATTAGCGGCAGCTTAACATTAACATATTGTTGGCATTGCACTTGGGTATTTATTCATCATTTATAGTATATATATGTATGTATAAATACATTAATTATATTAATATCGACATCAAGCTAAGTTAATTCCATACGCAGATTTAAAATCACATTTAAGTCTACTTAAATTATTATTAATGTTAATATGAATATAGCTTTATTGCCTGTAGTGAATGCAAAAGATTTGTTTGGACGCTGTTTTTTGGCCATAAATGTTAAATGCGCTTACGTAGGAAGATTGCGTAGTTGAGTCTTGTATGTATATAAATATTTAAATCATATATATAAATAAACATTTAAATAAATATATACACATACAAATATATTTCTGAGTAGGTTTAGACGAATTACTTTTAGTATTAAAAAAAAATAACTGCATTGAATGAAATCGAAAATAAATGATTAAATAGTTACTTAATAATTGTTTTCTGTATTTTCCATTATTTAGAAATGGCTGTGCGACTTCTGAGGATCTATTTTGGAAATTGGACGCATTGCAATCGTTTATACGCGATTTACACTGGCCAGATGCGGAATTTCGTCAGCATTTGGAGCAACGGCTGAAAATGATGGCCGTTGATATGATTGAGCAGTGTATACAGCGAACGGATGCATCGTTTCAATCGTGGTTGAAGAAAAATGTTGCCTTCATATCGACCGATTATATAATACCGTCAGAGATGTGCGCCATGGTAAATGTGATATTAGATGCTAAAAATCAAAGCTTTAAATTAACTACCATTGATGGTATTGATCTGGTAAGTGCAGCGATTATTGATGATTGAATGATGACCGATTAATTAATCTATTTATTTATTGTAGTACAAATTTCATGCGAAAATTGATGATCAAATTGACAAAGCGAATGTGGCGATGACACAAGGCCTCAGTGGCAAACTTATGTCAGTGCTGGAGTCGACTTTGTCAAAATTGGCCCGTTACGATGAAGGTAGCCTAATTGGCTCCATTCTTAGCTTTACGAATGTGTCCAGTTCCGGCAAGGATCTCGGCCAGGGCTATGTGAATTTCTTTCGCAATAACATGGATCAGATTCGCGGCAAAATCGGTGATGATCTCTGGACCCTCAACTTCTTCGAGCAATGGTATTGCCAGCAAATCGCCTTGCTCTCTACGTGGCTCTCGGAGCGTATGGATCATGCCCTACACTACGCCCAGGTCACCTCCATCTCTCACATCATAAAGGTAAGAGAGAAGCTTAAAATATATATATAAATAAATAAGGAAAAAAAGCAAAAAAACTAAAAAAAATAACGTTTCGATTAAACGGGCTTATTTCTTATCTGATCTTGTCAATCATATGCTCAATAATTTGCATATTTATATTTATATATTAATTTTTAAATATATATTATTTATATAAATTTGAAGTCAATTACAAGTTAGTTTATGTATATATAATGTATATTTATTATTATTCATATCAATTAGAATACACTGCCTTTAAAATGATGGTTTTGATTTTATATTCCGAAAAACAGAAAATCTACTCGGACTTTGAGCTGCAGGGTGTGCTCGAGGGACAAACTGAATTCAAAATCATATCAGACAGTTATACAACGAATGACTGCTGAGGAGGCGACTTGTGCCCTGACAATGCCCGACGTAGCCGATGGCGATGAGTAAATATAATTCTAATTTTTGCTAGGAATTTATTTAATACATTGAAGGTTCTCGTGTAGAAACGGCGACGATGTACGCAATGGGGATGAGGAGGATGCGGGAGATGAGGCTGGTGGTGCTGGTGGATCCTCATCGCGTGGTGGCATGCCAAAGGCTAAGATGGGTGCCTCGCAGGCGGCAGCTGTTACCAATGTGGTAGCTGGGCGTGTTGGTAATTTACTGGGCAAGGGCATTGGTGGACTTAGCTCGAAGCTGGGAAGCGGCGGTTGGTTCTAAATTTAAGTTCATATCCAGCTTTATTTCTCATTTTCACTTCCCAGCTTAATTTGAGCCAAAACACCAACAAAAAAAAAAAAATAATAATATAAACAAGAATATATGTAAAGAGCATTACTATATATATATATATATACATATATATCTATATATATTCTCAATTTAATATGGCCAGCAGTCTTAGCATATATAATATATATATTTTTAATGTATTATAATACCAACTTATGTTCACTTTAAGCAGGAACAGTTCTTTCTTGTAGCAATTACTGAAAATTCATTTGAAATACAGTTAAAAAAAAATACACAAAACAAATCGTAAACAATATTACCTCTTAAATATATTATACGATTATCAAATATACAATTTACAAATTAATTAATTATTGGAAAACTAATTCTCACTTATTAAATTATACTACATGCATATTTCTTTATCAGCAGCATTACTTTTTTTGGTTTGTTGTTTAGTACAATATCTAGCAAAATAATCTTCCAGCATAAACAATTGTATTATGTAAAATAAGAACAATGGCGGGAAAATTTGTGTTCCCTTCATTTGAGCTTAATTTAAAAATATATATCGGTTTGTTTTAGTGCAGACTGAGATTAAATAAACTATCTACCCACATTATGTATAAATGTTTATGGTTAAAAAATAATATCTAACTTCATAATATAAATATATATTTGGCCTTTACCACAATAAATGACATAAGCAGCTGGCAACAAAAAATAAATAAATAATTTTTATTAAACGTCAACTCTTCACTTTAAGCAATTATATCTATCAGATATATAAATATATATATATATATATATATATTTATGTATATATATAAATTTATATTCTGCTTACGTTTTAATGATTGCAAATAAAAAATGTATTCAACATTTAGCGTTCATTTTAGTTATTTATTAAAAAAAAACTTAAAAGTGTGTATGTATGTATTTATGTTAATATATAAGAATAAATATATACGAACAGATGAATTGATATATTCCAATATATATACATATATATATATACATATATATGTATTCAAATTATACAGCAATTTTACTTTTGTTTGGCAATGAAACCCAATGTGGTGTGGTATTTGCTGCTGGGGAAATTCTAAAAAAAGCACAGCTCTCATCGTCCTCAGGCAATTTCCATTAATCGATAACAATAATCGGTTTAAAAATAAAAACCGCCCAAATTGAATTAAAAAACTGTGTTTTTTCTCTTGTCAACATGTTTTGTTTGTTGTTTTTTATTAAACTGTATTTGATTTGATATTTTCATTTAAATATCCTACATTTATTTTTTGTATTTACCAATTTAATGTTTCTTTGATTTTCTTATGTGAATGCTTGATTATTTCTTGTTCATTATGCATATAATATAACTACTATCTGTGTAATAAGTGTGGGTGTATGAAAGCACACCAGCATATTTCAGGCTGAGGTGTGTGCGATAGGGAGAGTGCGGTGTGTGCGGACTTCAACATAGAACGTAACTATCGGAATACGGATATATCCATCCTATCCGATAGTCAAGCAGCATTGAAAGCTATAATAGGGACTAAGATAACATCGAAGGTAGTCCATGAAGTTCGTTCAAAGCTAGACCTGCTCGGGACTCACAACAGGCTCACCCTACGAGGGGTCCCGGGTCACAGGGACATAGCGGGAAACGAGGCAGCTGACAAGCAAGCAAGAATGGGGGCAGAAAGGCCCCTAACAGGACCAGAACCGTATTGTGGCATAGGGAGACACACTATACGACTGGATCTTAGAAACGAGGAGAGACGGAGACGGCATCAGAGCTGGTCAGAGGCAGTAGGACTCCGACAAGCCAGATGTCTCCTTGGTGGTTATAATCTTGTATGGGAAAGAACAGCCTTAGGATACTTACCGGTCTATTGACAGGACACTCTAGACTAAGGAGTCACCTGACAAAATTGGGTATATATAGTAGCGATCTCTGCAGGTTTTGTGAAAGAGAGGAGGAATCCTCGATGCACATCCTGGCAGAATGTGTCGCCTTAATTTGAAGAAGAAGCAGCATCCTAGGGGCTCATGTTTTCAATTGCAAAGACATAGTAGACCTCAACCCAACAAAGATCCTTACGTTCGTAAGGGAGTTGGGGCTGATGGAAGAGCTATAAGGCTCAGAAGTGGGCACAATAGATCAAATAGGTCGCGGTGCAGCTTCCCCCCTAATAATAATAAGTATTTATTATATATGTATTTATTTATATATATAGAACACTTTGTAAATCTATATATATGTGTATTTATTATATTAATTAATATTATATTTAACCTCTTTACTAATTACTATTGCCTACTTACAGTTTAGAGAGCTACTAAAAAATAAACGGAACAGTTAACCAATAAGTGTAATTTATTGATTTAGCTTATTTTTTTATTCTTATTGTTTTAATGCAAAAACCAGCGTAAATCGTAATTAACTCTGCTTCTTCATATCTGCTTTTAAATACACATGCACACACACACAAAACGCTCACGATTAGACAGGGTGACTCAGGAGCAATAATACTCAGTGCCATTACGAGCCGCGAGATCGAACGTCTGTAAAGCTCAGGCGCACAGAAAAAAGCAGGCCGATTCAAAGCTCTGCATATCAGCTATGTATGTATGTTATATATGTACACGTCTTGTTTTAATTTAATATTTTACTTAACAGTCTTTTTATAATTGGCAATGGCTTAACACACATTGTTGTGCTTACATATGTATATGTGTTTGTGTGTATGTAACATTTAAATACACTGTTACTGTTAATATCGCATTAATTAAATTCACAGTTACATTTACATTTATTTATTTATATTTATACTTGTTTTCTGCATTGAATGGTTGGCTTAGTTTTTTTTTACATACACATTTAATAGAAATTCACAACTTTAAATGTTAAACGCTTATGCTAAATGTTAACATATCTATGTGATCACACATACATACATACAATTACATATGTTGTGTGTGTATTCAACTATAAGCTAATATTGAAAGCTATTTTTCTTTCTTTCTTTTTCTGATTCATTCTCCGATTGGTTCATTTCGGGCAGTGTCTAGCAAAAATTTTAATTGCATGCCATAAACTAATTATACAATATTTTTCAAAAATTCCAAAGACCGATGGTAGGTACATATATTAACCATCTAAATGACTATATGACCCCCATAAACTGGGGTTTCCCCACCTGCTAGGTCGAGTTATGTAAAAAAGTACCTTAATTTATGGTTACATATTATTTGGAACAATGGCGTTATGGACACCTGGTTGCCATAAAACCCGGATTTTTTTCGTCAGGTTGATTATTTTCGGTATAAATAGACCTATCCTTCGTAGTCAGTTTAGTTATATTCTGCATCTCGGGTGCCACCAGCCAACAAGGACTATGGACAAACGGACTACCATTGAGCAACGGAATCTCATCCTGGAACACTTCAAGATTGGATATTCGCATCGTCAAATAGCTAAAATGGTAAATCTAAGCACCACAACTGTATTCAACATCATTCGGCGCTTCGTCGACGAAAATCGGATAGAGGACAGGGGCAAAAATGCACCAAACAAGACTTTCACCGAACAGGAGGAGCTAAGGATCATCAGGAAAATAAGGGAAAATCACAAGCTATCGGATCCAAAACTGACTCAACAGGTGCAGGATGAAATGGGGCAAAAGTGCAGTATGGAAACTGTGCGCCGGGTTCTGCGCAACCATGACTTTAATGCCCGAGTACCACGGAAGGATGACATTCGTCAAAACCCACTTGGACAAGAATTTGGAGTTCTGGAACACATTCATATTTGAAGATGAGTCCAAATTCAACATTTTTGGTTCAGATGGATAGAATTATGTGTGGCGACAGTCCAATACTGAGCTGAGTCCCAAAATCCTGGAAAATAACATCCGGAATCACAGATTCGATCTCAAGAATGCTCTGCTGGATGAGTGGAGCAAAATCAGTCCAGAAACGACCCGGAAGCTGGCTTCTTCCATGAATAATAGGTTAAGGGAAGTTATTAAGGCTAAAGGATATCATACTAAGTATTAACATCCTTATTTAAGTTTTAATACGCCAAATATGTTACTTTTCTAAGACTGTCCGAAATAAATTTTGATATGTAGTTTGGATATGTTTTCAGTTTTTGACTAATTTTAGTTAATTCATTAATATTTTAATAATAACTTAAGTTTCGTATTCAAACGTGATATAACATAAAACAAATTGGCATTTAAACATTTTGCGTTTGTTTCTTTGTTTAAACTTTATAGCACTTTAAAATTTTTGCTAGACACTGCCCGAAATGAACTGAGAGACACTGTATGTATGTATATATATATATTTTATATATTATATATATGTATATTGTATGCATATATTGTAGCAGCATAAAAGCATCTTAACGTTTTAAAATTGAAGCTATTGTTAAAGAAATAAAACTGAGCTTTTCGGTTCTAGCATTAATGGAAATGTGTACAAAATTAATAGGACCATTTTGAAATTGTTTAAAAACTGGAGAAAGACTTAAAAGAAAAAAAAAAAATTCAAATTAAATAAATTAAATTCAATGAAACCCAAAACACAATGTGGTATGGTATTTGCTGCTGGGGACATTCTAAAAAGAGCACAGCTCTCGTCATCGTCTTCAGGCAATTCCCAGTAATCGATAACAATAATCGGTTTAAAAATAAAAACCGCCCAAATTGAATTAAAAAACTGTGTTTTTCTCTTGTCAACATGTTTTTTGTTTCTTGTTTTTTATTAAACCGTATTTGATTTGATATTTTCATTTAAATGTCCTACATTTATTTTTTGTATTTACCAATTTAATGTTTCTTTGATTTTCTTATGTGAATGCTTGATTTTTTCTTGTTTACTATGCATATAATATAACTACTATCTGTAATAAGTGTGGGTGTAAATAAATAAAAAATATCACAAATAAATAAATTGCTGATCTTCACATACATATTATATGTATAACATTCATATCTAATTTTTACTTTGTTGTTTTACGTTATGGCTTGGCTGTAATTAAAAGTTCACATTTCACCTTAAACTTGAGCTGAGAACGATCGACCGTTATGTTAGCACTCACCTTAGCCTACGTTATTGCGTTACGTAACATTAGCGGCAGCTTAACATTAACATATTGTTAGCATTGCACTTGGGTATTTATCCATCATTTATAGTATATATATGTATGTATAAATACATTAATTATATTAATATCGACATCAAGCTAAGTTAATTTCATACGCAGATTTAAAATCACATTTAAGTCTACTTAAATTATTATTAATGTTAATATGAATATAGCTTTATTGCCTGTAGTGAATGCAAAAGATTTGTTTGGACGCTGTTTTTTGGCCATAAATGTTAAATGCGCTTACGTAGGAAGATTGCGTAGTTGAGTCTTGTATGTATATAAATATTTAAATCATATATATAAATAAACATTTAAATAAATATATACACATACAAATATATTTCTGAGTAGGTTTAGACAAATTACTTTTAGTATTAAAAAAAAATAACTGCATAATTGTTTTCTGTATTTTCCATTATTTAGAAATGGCTGTGCGACTTCTGAGGATCTATTTTGGAAATTGGACGCATTGCAATCGTTTATACGCGATTTACACTGGCCAGATGCGGAATTTCGTCAGCATTTGGAGCAACGGCTGAAAATGATGGCCGTTGATATGATTGAGCAGTGTATACAGCGAACGGATGCATCGTTTCAATCGTGGTTGAAGAAAAATGTTGCCTTCATATCGACCGATTATATAATACCGTCAGAGATGTGCGCCATGGTAAATGTGATATTAGATGCTAAAAATCAAAGCTTTAAATTAACTACCATTGATGGTATTGATCTGGTAAGTGCAGCGATTATTGATGATTGAATGATGACCGATTAATTAATCTATTTATTTATTGTAGTACAAATTTCATGCGAAAATTGATGATCAAATTGACAAAGCGAATGTGGCGATGACACAAGGCCTCAGTGGCAAACTTATGTCAGTGCTGGAGTCGACTTTGTCAAAATAGGCCCGTTACGATGAAGGTAGCCTAATTGGCTCCATTCTTAGCTTTACGAATGTGTCCAGTTCCGGCAAGGATCTCGGCCAGGGCTATGTGAATTTCTTTCGCAATAACATGGATCAGATTCGCGGCAAAATCGGTGATGATCTCTGGACCCTCAACTTCTTCGAGCAATGGTATTGCCAGCAAATCGCCTTGCTCTCTACGTGGCTCTCGGAGCGTATGGATCATGCCCTACACTACGCCCAGGTCACCTCCATCTCTCACATCATAAAGGTAAGAGAGAAGTTTAAAATATATATATATATAAATAAGGAAAAAAAGCAAAAAAACTAAAAAAATAACGTTTCGATAAAACGGGCTTATTTCTTATCTTGTGAATCATATGCCCAATAATTTGCATATTTATATTTATATATTAATTTTTAAACATATATTATTTATATAAATTTGAAGTCAATTACAGGTTAATTTATGTATATTTAATGTATATTTATTATTATTCATATCAATTAGAATACACTGCCTTTAGAATGATGGTTTTGATTTTATATTCCGAAAAACAGAAAATCTACTCGGACTTTGAGCTGCAGGGTGTGCTCGAGGACAAATTGAATTCAAAATCATATCAGACAGTTATACAACGAATGACTGCTGAGGAGGCGACTTGTGCCCTGACAATGCCCGACGTAGCCGATGGCGATGAGTAAATATAATTCTAATTTTTGCTAGGAATTTATTTAACACATTGAAGGTTCTCGTGTAGAAACGGAACGATGTACGCAATGGGGATGAGGAGGATGCGGGAGATGAGGCTGGTGGTGCTGGTGGATCCTCATCGCGTGGTGGCATGCCAAAGGCTAAGATAGGTGCCTCGCAGGCGGCAGCTGTTACCAATGTGGTAGCTGGGCGTGTTGGTAATTTACTGGGCAAGGGCATTGGTGGACTTAGCTCGAAGCTGGGAAGCGGCGGTTGGTTCTAAATTTAAGTTCATATCCAGCTTTATCTCTCATTTTCACTTCCCAGCTTAATTTGAGCCAAAACACCAACAAAAAAAAAAAATAATAATAATAATAATATAAACAAGAATATATGTAAAGAGCATTACTATATATAAGTTAACATCCATTCTTACGAATATCCGGAACCAATGCATTCGAATAAATAAGTCAGCACTTTTAATATTACAAATAACTAAAGCCAATGCACTTGAATAAACAAGTCAGCAACATCTAATATTACAAGCAACCCAAGCCAATGCACTTGAATGAATGTCACAACATACGCGCCCATTCAACATTACAAATAACCCAAGTCAATGCACTTGAAAGAATATCATAAAGTACGCGCCCATTCATTATTACGAACAACCTAAACCAATGCACTTGAATGAATGTCACAAAATACGCGCGCCTCGTCAGCATACTTTCGGCAACGCGGAACTCACACGTAAATATGCTGAGCCTACGATCACAGCTAAGGCGCATGGAGAAATACGACACGTACCTCTTCAGCGCATTCCACTTGAAGACCACCACGGGACCCAGAATGGACAACTGACACCAGCAGCGACTAAGCAGAATCGATAGCCAGAGGTTTCATTAGGATAAGCTAGAGTTTATAAAATCAGTCTGAATAAAGCATCCGAACAGAACAAGCTGGTTTTTTTTCATTAAAAACCGTAAAGACTCGTTTAATTGGCGCCCGAGCAGGGACCGGTACGGATGTAAAAGTCATCGTGAGTTAGTGAAAGTGATTTAATCACTGCACAAATACAAACATAACGTCGCGAAACCGGACAGTGTCGAAAAATGCCAAGTTCTATCAAAAGCGCCTCAAGTAGCCGCAGATACGAACAAAATCAGGGCAAGTGGTATCAAAAGCGCCTCAAGTAGCCGCAGATATGAACAAGACCAGTGACAGTTCTATCAAAAGCGACTCAAGTAGCCGCAGATACGAACAAGACGGGTTGATCAAAAGCGCCTCAAGCAGCCGCAGATCTAAACCCAAAAAGGTTTCAAAATACATCCGTACCGGTGCCACAATAATACCGCCGACAACCCTGTAGTGTCCGTCCGCAGGGTACCGTGAAAGAAGTATCTGGAGGAACCCAAGTCACCCGTCTCGACTCGTAAGCGTCGCGGGACAAAAAGGATCAATTCCAAGGGATCATCGCGGGAGATTCGCCGGAATGTTAACTATCTTGTAAGCATAGTAAATAAGAACAATTTTTAAGATTCAAGAAAAAAATTAATTTGGATTCGGAAAAGAGAAAAAAATAAAATAAGAATTAAGTTTTGAAAAATTACAACAAAAGAAAACAAAAGAGAGAATTTAAAAATTACCAAGATTCAAAAAAGAAAAATTTAAACTCTGAAAAGTAATAACTAAAAAAAATAAGAGAATTGAAAAATTAGATAAAAAATTAAGATCCAAAAAAGAAAAAATTTAAACTCTGAAAAATAATAACTAAAAAAAATAAGCGAACTGAAAAATTAGATAAAAAAATTAAGATTCAGAAAAGAAAAAAGTAAAAATTAAGGAAACAAAAGAGAGAAAAAATATCAAATAAGAAAATAAGGATTCAAGGATACAAAAATTAACAAAAGAGAAAACTAAATAAGTTAATTAAGACTCACAAACTTTTAAACAAAGAATAACAATAATTCTTAAGATTCAGTGCATCATAGATTAAGTAACAAGTTTCAAAAAATCATTCTTAATAACTAAATAACTGCCCAAAAAAATTATCAATTCAAAAATTAAAAAAAAAGTGGTCCGAATATAAAATCACCTGAATTCGTTAAAGACAACATTACAAAATGCAGTCAAACGAATTGTCCGAATCTCTAGCTAATTTGAAGCTGGGAGCATCCAGTACCAGCTCCCAAAGAAATACTCAGGTAGGCAACGCAGCCTATGTCAGCCAAAATCTAAAAGACACCCTTGTAACACTGATAAAAGAAACACTCCATGGAGGCGATATAATAAGACAGGCATTAAATACCGAAGCTAGCGACTGTCTTACTGATATTCCATTTACCAGTCCGAGACTAGGCGAAGAACAAGAAAAGGTTCCAGAAATAACGCGGTTGATTAGAGATTTTTCTGGAGACCGAACTGCATTTAGCTCCTGGAAAAAGAACGTTGACAGAATAATGAACATTTACGTTGGACAAGAGGAAACCTACAAGTACTACCTAATAACTCTATCAGTCCGTAACAAAATAATAGGAGAAGCCGACGCAGTGCTCGAGTCCTATAACATACCCATGAACTGGAAAGCAATTTCCAGGTGTCTTACAGAACATTACGCCGATAAAAGAGACTTAAAAACTCTCGAATACCAAATGTTCTACCTAACTCAGGGACGTCTGTCCGTGCAAGAATTTTACCAGAAGGTATATCACCAACTATCACTCATCCTTAACCAGATAAGTGTACAAGAAGACGCACCGGAGGTAGTTAGGGCCTTGACGAATAATTATCGGGGTAAAGCCCTCGATACGTTCGTAAGAGGTCTAAATGGAGATCTACCTAGACTCCTGGCAATCAAAGAGCCAAGGGACCTGAGTCACGCTTTGCATCTGTGCGACTTGGTGGAGAACCAAGAACATAGAAATACCTTTTTCCCCAAACCAAGACAACAAACACCACCTCTGCCGCCCAGAAATCATACTCCACTACATAGATTGTCCCAAACCAATAACCCTGTACAATGGAGGAATTTCAACCCAAATTTATACCAAATTCCCAAATCGAATATGAATCATCAGATGTTACAGCAACGTAACCATTACTCTCAACCATTCCGTGGCCAATACACACTGCCGCCACAAGCCTTCAACCCTGGACAGGGGTACCAAGCGCCTCCGCGCCCTGCTTTCACAAAACCAGAACCAAAACCCGTACCAATGGAAATAGATAACTCCATTAGAACAAGAAATGTCAATTACATGAATAAGCCAAGGACCAATGATTTCACTGGAAAGCACCCTAGCAACGCACCCAGTGGACAACCTCCTAAAATGCAACGTCAGTTCCATATCTCAACCGGACAATCAGAAGGAGGGGAGGAACGACCAAACTCCTACGGCATGAAGGAAGAGGAACAAGTCTATCTCGAAAATGACGGACCAGAAAGAGGTTACGCCCTAACCGAGGAGGAGGAAAATGGAGCTTACTATGAATGTCAAACAACAACGGTCGACGCTTCCGATATCCATTTTTTAGACTAAGCAGTTCCTCTCTGCCCTATTTCCAGTGCATAACGAGGAACGGCCACCCATTGAATTTTCTTATAGATACAGGCTCAAATCAAAACTATATTCAACCAAATTTAGTTCCAAACCCAAAACTCAATCAGAGAACATTTAACGCAATGTCCATCGGCGGACAAACCAGAATATCCCACCACACCTTCCTTAACTTATTCGGCCAAAGAAATAGACCAATCAAATTCTTCTTGCTACCAACCTTAAAAACCTTCCATGGTATCTTAGGTAATGATACCATGAAACAGCTGAACGCTGTCATCGACGTCAAGAACGAAGTGTTGATTATTGACGGAAATTACAAGATTAAAATAAAACAACTAGAAACGCAGGCAGTAAATAATATAAAAATAAGGACAGAACACATGACAATCAAACAGAAGAATTTTATAGATCACGTCACCAAGACCCGAACAACCCTGTTCGCAGAACCAGACGAGAAACTGACCTACACCACACGAGTGTTAGGCGAAATAAGAACCACATCAGATTCTCCAGTATACAGCAAGCATTATCAATACCCCACTTCGCTAAAAGGAGAAGTCAAAAAACACATAAACCAGTTGCTGCAAGACGGCATAATAAGACCTTCACGGTCACCATGTGTGGATAGTGCCAAAAAAGAGCGACGCCTCAGGAGAAAAAAAGTTTCGAATGGTCATCGACTATAGGAAACTTAACTCGGTAACAATTTCGGATCGATACCGAATCCCTGAAATTGGAGAAATTATCGCACAATTGGGCGATAACAAGTATTTCTCCGTGCTAGATTTGAAGAGCGGATTCCATCAAATCCCCCTCAAAGCAAAAGACATAGAAAAGACTGCATTCGCAGTTAACGGCGGAAAATACGAATTCACCAGACTTCCGTTTGGACTAAAAAATTCTCCATCAATATTCCAACGACATTTGTTACGTCTACATCGACGATATTATTGTCTTTAGCAAGTCGGAAGACGAACATATCAATCATTTAAATACGGTCTTCACGACCCTAGATAATGCAAACATGAAAATCCAAATCGACAAATGCGAATTTTTCAAGACCGAAGTCGATTTCCTGGGTTTCACTATTTCTGCGGATGGAGTAAAAACCAATCGCGAAAAAGTGAAAGTTATCAAAAGCTTTCCAACACCCAAAACCCTCAAAGACTTACGTTCTTTCCTGGGTTTATCAAGCTATTACAGGAGATTCATTCGGGACTACGTCAAATTGGCTAAACCCCTCACTACACTCCTAAGAGGAGAAAACGGTAGACTTTCAAAGAGGCTCTCACATAAAACAGAAATAACACTTGACAGCAATGCAATCAAAGCATTGGAAAAAATCAAGGGCACGCTCAGCTCAAACGATGTAGTACTAGCGTACCCCAACTTTAACAAAGAGTTTCACTTGACAACTGACGCATCAAATTTCGCCATCGGAGCAGTCTTGGAGCAAGACCCATTACTTACATATCCCGTACACTCTCGAAAACAGAAGAAAATTACGCGACTAACGAAAAGGAAATGCTAGCTATTGTGTGGGCACTCCAGAATCTGCGCATGTACCTCTATGGTACATCAAAGGTAATAATTTTCACAGACCATCAGCCCCTAACCTTCGCACTGAGCAGCAAAAATCATAACGGAAAACTAAAAAGATGGAAATATTACATCGAAGAGTACAACCACGAACTAAGATATAAGCCAGGAACTTCTAACGTTGTCGCAGACGCTTTATCTAGAAATCCCCCAAAATCCGAAATAAACAGTACAACAACGTAACCAATTTTGGTAGTTACAAGTTAGGTACACCCAGAAACAAATTCAGGACGTTACATTCGAAAGCGAACAATTAGAAATCATAACAAAAGAACACACTAGAGCCCATAGAAATGCAACAGAGAATAAAAACCAAACACTTAACAATTCCTTCTTTCGTAACCTAAAGAAGAAAATTGAAAAATAACAAAGGCCTGCGAAACTTGCAAAGAATGCAAGTACGACAAGCATCCTCAAAAAGGAGAACTGCAACCAACTCCTATTCCGACTTATCCAGTCAAATTATCCATATCGATCTATATACGACAGAAAGAACTATTGTTCTCACTGCCGTAGATAAATTCTCAAAGTATGCACAAATTAAAATTTTAGTTTCAAAAACAGATGAGCAAGTAGAAAA
Organism: Drosophila grimshawi; assembly: GCF_018153295.1. Classification (NCBI taxonomy): domain Eukaryota; kingdom Metazoa; phylum Arthropoda; class Insecta; order Diptera; family Drosophilidae; genus Drosophila; species Drosophila grimshawi. The sequence goes on from NW_025063639.1 coordinate 993,966, forward strand.
TAACAATAAACAACTAATAATAAATAAAATTCTAAGCGAAAGAATGAATGAGCTAACTGAAAACACAAATAAAATTGTAAAAGACACCATAGGCAATACGAATTTTCAAAACGAAATAGCTACATTACTGAAATACAAAATACAAATTTTCAAAGAGGAATTAAATAATTTAATATACGCCATTCATTGGGCAAAAACTAACACAATATACTCAATAATTCTGTCAAAAATTGAAACCGAAAAAATTGCAAATTTACTAGAAGGAAAAAGTACATTTTTTATTAATCCAGAAGAATTGTTAGAATTTGCTAAAATCAAAATTGCCACAAATGGCAAAAAAATATTGTATACCATTAATATTCCAATTATATCAAAAGAAATGTGTACAACCTTATTGCTAGTACCAGTAAAAAAATACAACAAAATCAATAAGTTAAAATTTAATAACATAATTAACTGTAACCAACAAGTATTTGGAATTAAGGAAAATTGTGAAAACCATAACGATAAGAGCATTTGTAAGAAAACTAAACTAGCAGACCTAAGCAACGACACCTGTATAACACGAATTCTTAAGAACAAAAAAGCTGATTGCAAATTCATAAATAACCAACATGTACCAGACCACGAAGAACTGTTCACCGGAACGATACTGCTCAACGATTTCAAGGGAGAAATAAAAATCGACGAGGAAACAACGGAGCTACAGGGAACATTCCTCATCCAATTCGAAAATTCTACAGTCAGGATTGGAGAAGAGCTGTACTTATCAAAAGTAATGACATCGGTAGAAACAACACCACCATTACTACAAATAATAGACGGAAAATCGGAAGTCGAAGAAGTACTCTCATTACAAATGTTAAAGGAAATCAACATTAATAACACAAAAGAACTAAAAACACTCCGAAGCAATAGCACAACCTCAACAATAGTAAATTTTGGACTCTCAGCCACGCTCTTCATCACACTAACAATCATGGTCACCCGTTGGATGAAACAGAAATCCGGCACAAGCGAAATTAATAGACATGTCCTCCTGTCTCCCCGGAGCAGAGTCAAACCATCCAAACAAGGTTCTACATTGCGACCGAGGACGTCCGCATTTAAAGGGGGAGGAGTTAACATCCATTCTTACGAATATCCGGAACCAATGCATTCGAATAAATAAGTCAGCACTTTTAATATTACAAATAACTAAAGCCAATGCACTTGAATAAACAAGTCAGCAACATCTAATATTACAAGCAACCCAAGCCAATGCACTTGAATGAATGTCACAACATACGCGCCCATTCAACATTACAAATAACCCAAGTCAATGCACTTGAAAGAATATCATAAAGTACGCGCCCATTCATTATTACGAACAACCTAAACCAATGCACTTGAATGAATGTCACAAAATACGCGCGCCTCGTCAGCATACTTTCGGCAACGCGGAACTCACACGTAAATATGCTGAGCCTACGATCACAGCTAAGGCGCATGGAGAAATACGACACGTACCTCTTCAGCGCATTCCACTTGAAGACCACCACGGGACCCAGAATGGACAACTGACACCAGCAGCGACTAAGCAGAATCGATAGCCAGAGGTTTCATTAGGATAAGCTAGAGTTTATAAAATCAGTCTGAATAAAGCATCCGAACAGAACAAGCTGGTTTTTTTCATTAAAAACCGTAAAGACTCGTTTAATTTATATATATATCTATATATATTCTCAATTTAATATGGCCAGCAGTCTTAGCATATATAATATATATATTTTTAATGTATTATAATACCAACTTATGTTCACTTTAAGCAGGAACAGTTCTTTCTTGTAGCAATTACATAAAATTCATTTGAAATACAGTTAAAAAAAATACAGAAAACAAATCGTAAACAATATTACCTCTTAAATATATTATACGATTATCAAATATACAATTTACAAATTAATTAATTATTGGAAAATTAATTCTCACTTATTAAATTATACTACATGCATATTTCTTTATCAGCAGCATTACTTTTTTTGGTTTGTTGTTATTTAGTACAATATCTAGCAAAATAATCTTCCAGCATAAACAATTGTATTATGTAAAATAAGAACAATGGCGGGAAAATTTGTGTTCCCTTCATTTGAGCTTAATTTAAAAATATATATCGGTTTGTTTTAGTGCAGACTGAGATTAAATAAACTATCTACCCACATTATGTATAAATGTTTATGGTTAAAAAATAATATCTAACTTCATAATATAAATATATATTTGGCCTTTACCACAATAAATGACATAAGCAGCTGGCAACAAAAAATAAATAAATAATTTTTATTAAACGTCAACTCTTCACTTTAAGCAATTATATCTATCAGATATATAAATATATATATATATATATATGTATATCAGATATATAAATATATATATGTATAGATATAAATTAATATTGTGCGTACGTTTTAATTAATGATTGCAAATAAAAAATGTATTCAGCATTTAGCGTTCATTTTAGTTATTTATTTAAAAAAAACTTAAAAGTGTGTATGTATGTATTTATGTTAATATATAAGAATAAATGTATACGAACAGATGAATTTATATATTCTATATATATATATATATACATATATATGTATCTCCGGGCCGGACTAAGGCGTTATTCGAACCGTGCCGAGAGTCAGCCTGGCTGGGGGCCCGGATCAAAACTAGCCCAGTCTTTAACGGTGAGCTCAGGCAAATGGCGACCGTCTGTTCTAATTCAGCCTTACCCGGGTATTGCGGATCTCTGCCCGGGCGGACACTTACTTCTCCGCAGCTCGTGGGATTCCATGGAAAAGTTACAATATATAAAGATATCGCAGGATCTCCCTGCGGAACTTGTCGCAAGACAATTAGAGGGTCATATCCCTGACGGAGAACGACCCTTGCGTGTGGTAGACAATCCTCCACACCGTGCTGCTCCAGCAACAAATAGGAGAGTGCCACGGGCACGAGAAACTCCGGCTGTGAGGCATGGGAGACCGATGGCTGGTACACTCAGACCACCGCACCCAACACCGAACAGCGCGAGGCAAGGCGCTCAGCGCCCAAAGAGGAAGGGAGAGCTCCTGCCACCAAGGGGTCAACCCGGTGGGCTGGATGACCCGAACCGGAGAAATCTCTGCGGTTCAAGGGTCAAGTGGTACCTCCGGTACCTCCAGCAGGGACTCAGCTCCGATGAAGCCCTAAAAAAGGCCAGAGAGCCCACGGAGGATGTTGCAGCACCTGCGCCAGCCTCGAAAAGGCAGATCAGCAGTCTCACACCTCCGATGGCCACCCCCAAGAGGATGTGCCCGGGGGTTGTGGGCGCTGCCCGCGGCTCGGCAGCGGCAAAGGTGCTGAAGAACAATGGGGCAGGTAATCTGGACCTGCGCCCAAGCACATCGCGTGCAGCGGCCACGAAGCCCAGCTCGCCGACACCCACCGAGCCTCGCCTGTCCTATGCAGACATGGCAAAAAAGGTAAAGGTGGCTGTGTTGCCCGTGGGCTTCCCAAGGGTCATGCTCAGTCACGGAGATTTATCTGTCTTGGAAGAGGCCATCATTGACAAAGTCATTGCGTCTGATGGAGATGTCGCGGTCTCATTCGTGGGCATTCACTTCCGTGTTGGATTCCTGGTAATTGAATGCTCCGATGAGACCTCAGCCGATTGGCTAAGGATCGGAACTTCGAGGCTACAATCGTGGATGGGCGTGCACCTTGAGTGCAAGGTCAGGGACCACGACATACTGACGCCCCACTGCATCACGCTGTTCTGCCCCAGGAGTGAAGTTCGATCTACCGAATCCCTGTTAGTTCTGTTGAGGAACCAGAACAGGATCGAGACCCACCTGGAAGGTAATCTCCAGGAGGAACGAGGGTGGAGGAGCCCTCCTGGTGATCGGGATAGATGAACTATCCAAGAATATAATTGTGGAGAAGGAGCACCAGGTCTTCTTCCGTTATGGGACCATCCCCGTAAGCGGACTGAAGAAGAAGAAGACTGGAGAAAAGCCCCAACCTGCTCCAACGGGCAAGGAGGATGTCTCAGTGGGCAACACCACCACATCGGACACTCCTGCCCCGGAGCAGGGCAGTCCGACTGCGCAGCCCACCGACCCGTCGGAGGACCTCGCAGATGACGAAGAACTGGCAGATGCGACGCTCTGCCAGGACGAGATGCTGGGGGACGACGATATCCCCATGTCCTCGCAGGAGCTGGAGGAGGAGCTGCAGGATGCAGCTGCAGCTGACGTCACTATGACGAGCAGCGGTGACGGGGACTGCTCCAGGCCCCATTCACCGTGTCAGCTGGAGCCTCCCCAAAAGTAGATATCAAAGGTCATCAACACAGGGCTAGCTCAGGTAAACATCCACCGAGCTAAGGCAGCCTCGGCGGTCTTAGCAAGGATGTTTACCAACAAACACCTTGGGCTGGCCCTGGTACAGGAGCCGTGGGTGAACGATGGCATCAAGGGCCTGTTCACAGTCGACTCAAAGGTAATCTGGGATCGGAGAGATCCAGCACCCAGAGCTTGTATCATGGTAAGGAAAAGTATTAACTTTACTATCCTTTCAGAATTCCTGACTAGAGACTGCGTTCCCTTACTGGTTTACACCAAGGGCAGCGCGGTCTCTATGGTTATCGTATCCGCATACTTCGCAGGGGATGCACCCTGCCCGCCACCAGAGATCGAGAAGCTGGTGGAGTACTGCAGAAAAGAGAAGATGCCGGTGCTCATCGGATGCGATGCCAATGCGCACCATACTATATGGGGCAGCAGTGACATCAATCTAAGGGGTGAGTGCCTAACTGATTTTATTTTCAAATATAATCTAGAACTAGGTAATGTCGGATCTACACCGACATTTGTCACCAGGATCAGGGAAGAGGTGCTAGACATCACCCTGATCAATCGGTCCCTAAAGCCTCACCTTAGGGACTGGCATGTTTCCCAAGAGGAATCCATGTCTGATCATAGGACTATCCTATTTAACTTAAAATTAAATACGGATAGTAGCACACAAAAACCCTAGAAAAACCAACTGGGAAGGGTACAAGTCGACCCTAGGACTTTCCCTAGCCAACGGGCTGTCTGGTAATCCCAGAAGGCCGCTAGAGCTTGACAGGGCTATTGGTTACCTCAATAAATGCATAACCAAGGCATTTGAGGATAACTGCCCGGTAGGGAAAAAGTACATGGAAAAAGATGCCCCATGGTGGAACGACAGCCTAGAAAGGCTGCGCGTGACCACACGTCGCCTCTTCAATAAGGCAAAGAGGGACGGAATATGGGAGCAGTACCGTGAGAGCCTGACCCCTATAATAAGGAGATAAGGAAGGCCAAACGGAAGAATTACATAAACTTCTGCGAAGGCATAGTTAGCACAAGCGAAGGCGCCAGGCTCCATAGAGTACTGGCGAAACGAGCGCCTGATGCGAACTTAGCACTGAAGCGTGGGGACAACTCCTTTACGAGCACTGATCTGCAGAAACTAGCATTACTCTTCGAGACACACTTCCCAGGAAGTACACCCCTGCAGGAAGAGGCTATCGAGAGGGAAAGTAGATACAGGCCGTCAACTGACGACTGGGCATGCGCCAAGTCGACAGTCTCAAGGGAGAGACTTAATTGGGCAGTTGGAACATTCCAACCCTATAAGTCCCCTGGAATGGACGGCATATCGCCAGCCTTCCTTCAAACGGGACAGGAAATACTTCTCTCCCGTATTAGGAAAGCATTAGTAAGTAGTCTAGCCCTCGGATACATACCGGGCGCATGGAGAAGAGCTAGGGTAGTCTTCATCCCCAAGGCAGGGAAGAAAGACATTACCAGCCCAAAGTCCTTCAGACCCATCAGCTTAACATCGTTTTTACTGAAAACGTTGGAAAAGCTGGTGGAATATAAAATCAGAAGCACTTTGCTTCTGATTTGCAGCATGCATACAGAGTAGGCAGGTCCACGGACACAGCACTTTATCAGCTGCGACGTACTTTGAGTGCGGCAATTGATAATAAGGAAGTAGCACTGTGTGCCTTCTTAGATATAGAAGGTGCCTTTGATAACACATCGCACGATGCAATCAATGCTACTCTTGAAAGAAGAGGCCTGGACCATACCACCAGCAGATGGATAATGGCACTGCTACGGTCCAGACAAGCCACGGCATCATTACATGATAGCACTGTAACAGCCCTAACCACCAAAGGCTGTCCCCAAGGGGGGGTGTTGTCTCCGCTACTCTGGAGTCTGTTAGTAGACGAACTACTAAACAGACTTGCCAACAGTGGTATTCAATGTCTAGGTTATGCCGATGACATTGTTATCATAGCGCGAGGCAAATTTGAAGAGTCACTCTGTGACATAGTCCAGTCAGGGCTAAGAATAATGAATGACTCGTGCATGGAGGTTGGACTCAACCTAAACCCTACGAAAACAGTCATCGTTCCCTTTACCAGACGACATAAGTTACAGAGGATGAGACAAATATGACTCTCAGGGACCCTACTTGAAACGAGTAGGGAGGTCAAATACCTGGGAGTCACATTTGTCAGCAGACTTAACTTTGGCACCCATGTGCAAAACACGATATTAAAGTGTTCCAGGACGCTTTATACATGTCGTAGTATTGCCGGTAAATCAAGGGTTTCATCACCAAAGATATTAAGATGGCTATACCTGATGGTAGTAAGACCCATGTTAACCTATGGGGTGGTAGCATGGGGTGACAGGGCGCGGATGATCACCGTGAAGAAACAACTACAAAAGTTGCAAAGAATGGCCTGCGTATGTATGACAGGAGCTATGCGCACCTGCCCAACAACGGCCCTTGAAGCCTTAATGGAGCTCACACCACTCCACCATATCATAAGGTTCAAGCAGAAAGCCACGCTTCTTAGGATATCGGCAGAAGGAGTTGGGGGCAACCATATCCTAAGCCATAAAGATGCCCAACTCCTTTCAAACGAACTACCCCTACTGACGCAACCAAGGGACGAAATGGTAGCCGAATACATATTCGAGCGAAATTTCACAGTTCGTATGAGTAGTAAAAGGGAATGGACAACTCTGGATGAAGTCCATCCCATGAAACCGCACACCATAAAATGGTACACCGATGGATCACTCACGAATCAGGGCACCGGCCTTGGAGTGGTGGGTCCTCGGGTATTTTACCATGAATCTCTGGGAACGCACACCAGCATATTTCAGGCTGAGGTGTGTGCGATAGGGAGATGTGCGGACTTCAACATATCCGATAGTCAAGCAGCATTGAAAGCTATAATGGGGACTAAGATAACATCGAAGGTAGTCCATGAAGTTCGTTCAAAGCTAGACCTACTCGGGACTCACAACAGGCTCACCCTACGATGGGTCCCGGGTCACAGGGACATAGCGGGAAACGAGGCGGCTGACAAGCAAGCAAGAATGGGGGCAGAAAGGCCCCTAACAGGACCAGAACCGTATTGTGGCATAGGGAGACACACTATACGACTGGAACTTAGAAACGAGGAGAGACAGAGACGGCATCAGAGCTGGTCAGAGGCAGTAGGACTCCGACAAGCCAGATGCCTCCTTGGTGGTTATAATCTTGTACGTTTTAAACAGATTATAACCATGGGAAAGAACAACCTTAGGATACTTACCGGTCTATTGACAGGACACTGTAGACTAAGGAGTCACCTGACAAAATTGGGTATATATAGTAGCGATCTCTGCAGGTTTTGTGAAAGAGAGGAGGAATCCTCGATGCACATCCTGGTAGAATGTGTCGCCTTAATTAGAAGAAGAAGCAGCATCCTAGGAGCGCATGTTTTGAATTACAAAGACATAGTAGACCTCAACCCAACAAAGATCCTCACGTTCGTAAGGGAGTTGGGGCTGATGGAAGAGCTATAGGCTCAGAAAGGGGGCACAATAGATCAAATAGGTCGCGGTGCAGCTTCCTCCCTAATAATAATAATAATAATAATATATATGTATTCAAATTATACAGCAATTTTATTTTTGTTTGGCAATGAAACCCAAAACCCAATGTGGTGTGGTATTTGCTGCTGGGGAAATTCTAAAAAAAGCACAGCTCTCATCGTCCTCAGGCAATTCCCAGTAATCGATAACAATAATCGGTTTAAAAATAAAAACCGCCCAAATTGAATTAAAAAACTGTGTTTTTTCTCTTGTCAACATGTTTTTTGTTTGTTGTTTTTATTAAACCGTATTTGATTTGATATTTTCATTTAAATATCGTACATTTATTTTTTGTATTTACCAAATTAATGTTTCTTTGATTTTCTTATGTGAATGCTTGATTTTTTCTTGTTTATTATGCATATAATATAACTACTATCTGTGTAATAAGTATGGGTGTATATAACATTTAATATGTAGTATTTATTATATATGTATTTATTTATATATATAGAATACTTTGTAAATCTAGATATGTGTGTATTTATTATATTAATATTATATTTAACCTCTTTACTAATTACTATTGCCTACTTACAGTTTAGAGAGCTACTAAAAAATAAACGGAACAATTAACCAATCAATGTAATTTATTGACTTAGCTTATTTTTTTATTCTTATTGTTTTAATGCTAAAACCAGCGTAAATCGTAATTAACTCTGCTTCTTCATATCTGCTTTTAAATACACATGCACACACACACAAAACGCTCACGATTAGACAGGGTGACTTAGGAGCAATAATACTCAGTGCCATTACGAGCCGCACAGGGTAACTGAGCGCTCACGCGAGATCGAACGTCTGCAAAGCTCAGGCGCACAGAAAAAAGCAGGCCGATTCAAAGCACTGCATATCAGCTATATATGTACATTGCCTACAAGTGTGTATGTACACGTACAGGCAAAATGTTTTCTAACATTTAATTGGCAACGTAAACATACATTTTACATTTGACATTTACATCTATCTATTGCTGCTCACATTGATCTACTTATACATGTCTACATGTGTGTGTTTGTGTGTTCATTTAATATTTGATGATTGGCAACATTTACGCTTAACTGACTTTAGTTGAGTTGAATGTTGGCTTAGCAGATGTTGTGTGTGTGTATGTGTAAATACATTTGCGGAGCTTTTGTCTGTTAACATTGCGTTTGTTAACAGCATGCATATTGGTACATAAATGAGAAAAGTAGAATTGTTACAACTAAACTTAAGAGTTAAGGGTAAATAAATAAAAGTGTAAAGATATTGCAAAACGGTTCCACATATGCACTACTAACGTACAAAAATTCAAATAAAAAACACAGAAAATTGGAAGCATTGTTCAACTTAAATATAAAACTTTCTTTTCCGTTCTTTTTACTAAAGCTAAATATACATACACATGTGTGTGTGTTTGTTTACATTTGACAACTCACCACAGCTCAGCTCAGCTCAGCTCAGATCACCTCATCCGTCGTCAATCGTATTTGGCTTTTGTGATTGTGATTCGTTACGCATACAAACATGCATATGTGTGTGTGTGCGTGTGTGTATGTATGTAAGTAATTCGTACCGTGCTGCATTTAACAGACGTAACAGACTCATGTTATGTGTTTGTTATATATGTACACGTGTTGTTTTAATTTAATATGTTACTTAACAGTCTTTTTATAATTGGCAATGGCTTAACACACATTGTTGTGCTTACATATGTATATGTATAAGTGTGTATGTAACATTTAAATACACTGTTACTGTTAATATCGCATTAATTAAATTCACATTTACATTTACATTTATTTATTTATATTTATACTTGTTTTCTGCATTGAATGTTTGGCTTAGTTTTTTTTTACATACACATTTATTAGAAATTCACAACTTTAAATGTTAAACGCTTATGCTAAATGTTAACATATCTATGTGATCACACATACATACATACAATTACATATGTTGTGTGTGTATTCAAGTATAAGCTAATATTGAAAGCTATTTTTCTTTCTTTCTTTTTCTGATTCATTCTCCAATTGGTTCACCTAAATAACTAAGCTACATGCATACACTTAACAAAAAGAAGCAGTGACTTTTAAGAATTAATCAAATAAGTAAACAAAAAATTAAATAAGGGAATAAAAATAAAGAGAAATTAAAAAAGTATTTGTGCTTTTTCTTTTGCAGTTAAAAATGCTATACATATGTACTCATGAACAAATAATATACATACATATTAGACAGACAGACACACGGATGCTTAATCTGTCACAGCAGCTATATCAGGTCCAGTTATGTCAATAAATTCGTACGTTTAAAAAAAAATTTTCTTTTATACATATATACACACACATACATAAATACAAACATATATACATTTTTGATACAAATTATAAATAATACTGTTGGTTTTAAGAACAATTTTTATTTAATTTGATTTTGTATTCTATTATTTTGTGTGTTCGCATGAGTTTTATATATATGTGTGTGTGGATATGTATGTATGTATATATATATATATATATATATATTGTATATATATATTGCAGCAGCATAAAAGCTTCTTAAAGTTTTAAAATTAAAGCTCTTGCTAAAGAAATAAAACTGAGCTTTTCGGTTCTAGCATTAATGGAAATGTGTACACTATTGGAAGCCTTGGAAGCAATTGGAAATACATTTTGTTGTTCTTGATGCAAATACACAAAGAGAAAAAAGAACGATAGCATTTTGAATTTGCTTAACTTGATTAAAGAAAAAAACACTGTCAAAAATAAACAAATTACAAATTTCCAAAAAACTTGTTAATGAAATGCACAGCATTCAGTGGAAAATTGCTCACTAATAAAGTTTTTTTTGTGTGTATGCATGCTTAAATCTTTTTTCTTTACATGATTATCGTATATATATATATATATATATATATATATATATATATATATATATATATAAGGTTTATTTTGTATTCAGAGCTCTAGCTAATTTTTTAGGTGTGTGCATGTGTGTGTGAGTGTGTTTAGCAGGACTAGTTCACACTGGAATTATGATTTTTGTTTTTCGTTTGTTTCGCTTACTAAATTCGTTTGCTGGTCTTTAAATGTACAAATGGTGTACCGGGTACAAGGTACATACATACATACAGGGTATACATGTAGCTTTTGGTACTTTTCCAATTAATATTAATGGCCACATGTTACACGTTATGACGATGGCTTTGACAGACAAAGAGAGAGAGAGAGAGTGAGAGAGAGTGGTAGAGAATGTTGTACTTATTGCACGTTGATATTATTATTATGCATATTCCAGCCTGCTATGAAACGCTTATGGCGCCCGTTTCAGCTGCATTGCCATTGGCTGTCGCCGGCGGCGGATCGTTTGTATTGCGACGCTTTATATTAGTCAAAGATGTCGGCGCATCGATCGCTGGCACAATGACAGAGTTGTTAACTGAGCTAACGCCGCCGCTGCTGCTGTTAACGTTACTGTTGTTGCTGCTGTTAGAGGCTGCTAACAGCTGTTGCTGAAAATGTTGACTCAGACTGCTGCCGAATAATGAGTGATGAGCATGCGCGAGCGCATGTTGATGTGTATGCTGGTGTGGAAGCTGGTGTGGAAGCTGATGTAGATGTTGTTGTGCATGTGTATGCTGGTGTGCATGCTGTTGATGATGCGCATAGGGATTGTGTCGCAAAATTGACTGCTGTTGTTGCGCCTCAGCGATTAATGCAATATTGTTGTGCTCCTCTCGCCGCTTGGTCAGCTGATTAATGCTCAGCGGATTGTTTATGTCCCGCGGATTCGCACCAATTGGATTGCGATGCAAACTGCTGGCAGCGGCGAGCGGCAGTGAAGTCGCTGCTGTTGGCGCTGTTATTTTTAAGCAGGCGTACCCGCTAAAACCGTTCGTAGGTAGCAGGCTGCTGTTATTGTGGTTGGCGCTGTTATTGCTGCTGGCGCTGTTATTGCTGCTGCTATTAGCAGCTGGAAACAGCTGCTGCTGCTGCTCTGCTGCCTGCAGGCTGAGGCCCATGCCCAAATGGCTGAAGCGTGTGCCAAGCATCATGGCTCGCTCAGACGCTGACGTTGACGCTGCTGCAGACGTCGCCGGAGACGCAGTGCTTGTTACTGTTGTTGTTGTTGAGGTATTCGGGGTATTGCTGCTGCTGTTAAGGCTACTGCTCGAAGAGCCGCCGCTGCTGGAAGTCGTGCCCGCCGTTGCTGTTAACCTTGACGGCTGTTGACTGCTGCTGTTATTATTGCTCTCAGCCACTGCCAGTGAGAGCGAGAGGGAGAGCATATTGTTGTTGCTGCTGTTGCTGCCGACGGCTGGCGTCGCTGGACTAGTTAACATGTTCATGTTAAGTGGACTGGCCAAACTGGCCGTTGTCGAGGGACTCTGCAGACTGGAAAGGCCGCTCAAACAGCCCGGACTGGAAAGCGATTGACTCATTGATTCGTTGTCCTCGTTATCCGCTGGTATTTTATTCGTCGTCGTCGTCGTTGTTGTTGTAGTTTCCGTTTCGTCACCGCTGCCGCAGCTGATGTCGCCGGCGCCACCGATCAAATCATCATCGTCCTCGTCATCGTCGCTCATCTGACTCAGATTTCCAGTGTCATCCATACCGCTGCCATCTTCATGGCTGCCGCCGCCATTTCCATTTAGCGCTTCCATATAACGAATGCATTTCTTTTTGCGTCTGGTCATGCGAAGAAAAATGGAAATAAAGCATATAGAAAGAGAGATATAGAGAGAAAATGCTTAATTAGTTGGAGTCAGCGTTGAAAATTCATTATTTAAAAGGTGCTCTATGCAAATACATATATACATACATATATATATATATATATATATATATATATATATATATATATATATATGTTTAAGGCATTCCACACAACAAATGCACAAAATGATCATTGAGAATTGATTGATAAATTAATAAATGAATGCATGCTTAAATAAACAAATTCAACCGTGCAACAAATAAATGCTACGCCAAAAAAATCAATTAAAAAGCGAGCCGCTTTTTGGGCTTTCCTTTTTCAAAAGTATATGGGTGCTCCCAATGCGGTACATGTTAAAGCTCTGCATTGACTGTCTAAATATATATTTATTATTTCGCGATTTCTCCCGCATTTTAAATTTAAATATAAATGCCAAATAATAAAATATATATCAACTTGTTTTCTATCAATTAATTGGGCCCTCTCACCATATATATATTTTATATATTTACATATATATATATATAATTCCTATGTTTATTATTTTAATAACTGCATGCAGGAATTTCACATAACAAAAAAAAAACAATAACAATTTCAAAACAAGGCAACAAAATTCTTTCTTATGATTATTAGAAAGATTAGCCGAGAAGCACATAATAAATAAACCGGACTGCATTAATCGCATCATTAAAGCAATTATTTGTATATATATATTTAAGAAATCAATACTTATTTTGTCCGTATCAATTATTTTCATTCACGTATATTTAAGAATTAATTTTCTATATTAATTATTTTAATATGTATTTGAGAAATTAACAATTCTTAAACATGATTTAAGTATTGAAATCCGTCTTCAAACTTGAATTAGCTATTAATTATAAATAAATAAAAGCAACTAACTTTGGTAATTGAGGTAAATTGAAAAAGATTCGCAGTGGTCTCCAAACATTCCAATTCGAAAAATATCAATACAAAAACAATTTTTTAGACAACAAAACAAATAAATATATATATATATATATATATATATATATATATATATAAAGTTAGTTGGGGGCATAAGCAAACCGTAAATTAAAAAATATTCAACTCACTCGTAGGAATCGAATATCGAATATTAAATTAGCATAAATTGTTGGCTAATCAACAATAAATATAAAAACAACTTGTTCGTTAAAGAAACAAAATTCAAAGATAAAAAAAAAAACAAAAGGCAAACAACTGCAACAACAACAACAACAACGGCAACAACGACAACAACAACAATATCAAACAGCTCTAGCAAAAAATTTAAATTAAAGTTCGTTGTAAATGGATTTGATTAATTAATTCAATTTAATTAATTCATTAATTATCAACGATATATGTATATAAATATATAATCAAATATATAAATAATTATATAAATATATGTATAGGCCTCCATTAATTATATATATATATATATATATATATATATATATATATATATATATATATACAACAAACTTTGGTTTATAAAACAGCAAATAAAATTTGTATGTACATCGAAGTAATTAGGAATCAGTTGTATATATATACGACATGTATATAAAAGTCATATTTAAATGCCGCATCAGCACAATTTAATTAGTCTAATTTAATTACAATATTTTCCTTTTCGTTTCCTTAATTTTTTTTTTTTCCTACAACCGAGTTGGCTTTAAATTAAAACAGCAGAAATTTGTAATTAAATTAATTAAAGCCTCAAATTTTAAATTAAAATAATGAAAACTTAAATTAAAATAATGAAAAATAATGAAAACTAGATTTGCTTTTAATTTATTTTTGAAGATGCTGAAGCTTGTATTTAAATTAATAAAATACGGAAATTTGCAATTAAATAAAACTGGGAAAAGCCGACTGCATTCAAAGATTAAATAAAGTTTTTCTTTGATTTTAAAGTGTGTGCTCTTGCTACAAACTATATTAAATGAATATTAAATAAATATTAAATACATACACATAAAATAACAAACAAATAATTGTTGCTAATGCGGCTTACTTATTTTGTTTGGCAAAGAACATAACAATTTTTATTGGCATACAACAAAAATTTTAATTGTAGAGTTAATATTTTATTTATTTACTGGCTTTTTAAATGCTGATTGAGATACGCCAGCCTCGCTTCGAGCTGATTTTGAATTAGGTGTGCAATGCATGTTGCATGTTGTCCGTCCACTTGAGGGGGACGGGGCAGGGGGGCAGGGGCGGGAGGGGGATGATGATGATCTTCTTTTATCTTTTGTCTCTTATTTTTTTTTACAAATTTACATAAGTTGGCGGCGCTTGGGGCGAGAGCTGTTGATTGCTGGCAGAGGCGCCACTCCCACTCCCACCCCCTCCCCCGCCTCCTCCCCCATTTAAAGGTGCTGCTGCTGTATTGCCAGTGCTGGCCATCATTTGGAGATGCGTCGTAAGCGAAGAGGATGTCGATGAGGATGAGGAACTCGACGATGAATTGGGCAACATGACCGTCGTTGTTGGCGTCGTCGTTGGCGTCGTCGTCGTCGGATTGAGCATGCCTATGCTACTTATGCTATTCATCACATTGACACCGACACCGATGCCGATGCCACCAACACCTACCATGCCACCGGCTGGGGTGTGAGTAAGTATGCCGCCAATGTTGCTGCTGCTGCTGTTGCCCAAGCCAACATTGGGACTGAGAGTGGAGAGTGGACAGTTTCGAGTGGAGAGTTTCCAGTTGTGATTTGGAGAGTTGATAGTTGGAAAGTTCCCAGTTGATAATTGAGTTGTTGGTTATTGGAGAGTTTCCAGTTGTAATTTCATAATTGGAGAGTTCACATTTATGATTTGGAGAGTTTAAAATTTAGTTTTGGAGAATTGATAGTTGGAGAGTTTTCAGTTAATAATTGAGGTGTTGGTAATTGGAGAGTTTCCAGTTGTAATAATTTCATAATTGGAGAGTTCACAATTAAAATTTGGAGAGTTTCCAGTTGAGATTTGGAGTGTTGACAGTTGTACAGTTGATAATTGCAGAGTTGAGAGTTGGTAATTGGAGAGTTTGAGAGAGCAATTTTTATGTTGGTTCAAACAGATTTGCTTAACAATTGAATTGAGTAGTTAAAGGATTTAGTTTATAGCAAAAGAGCGCTCAAAATATTCTGGTTTTTGTTCCAGTGTAGCTGTGTGTATATTGTCTGTGTGTGTGTGTTTAATTAAGGATCGTTTTAATGCAAGCATCATTTGAAAATGGGCAACTTTTCAACAATTCATCCAATAGTTAGTTATTAGAAGAAGAATAACCATCAAATTTATTTGTTTCTGCAGATAAACATTTGATTTGAGACGCAATTTTCGAAATATAAACTGAATGCAGGTGTTCCACAAGAATTAATTCTCTAGCTATTGGCAGCTATCGTAGAAACATATCCCAAAAATCTTTCCAAACCAAAAAAAGAAAGAAAACTAAAAGGTTCCTCAGCCAAGAACTCATCTTACAATAAAAAAAATTATATTAAATCAATAATCGAGTGGAAAATCTAGCAAAGCAAAGCTATTACTTCAAAAAAATCCAGAGAGAATTATGTGTAAGTAGACTATATTTCTGCATAGAAATCGTCTCAGTACAGTCCACAGTTACCAACTTTACAACTTTATAGCTTTAGAGAAAGAACTCTATAAATTTGAGCTATCCTAGAAAAACTGGAAATTATACAAACTCATATTATCAATCAACAGTTCCTATAACATATATAATATGCATATTATGCAAATTTAAAAAAAAATAGCTCAGAAAAATTGGCAGACTTGGCTGGCAAAGCTGACCAATAATCAATTTACTCTGAGAGATCTAATAGGGATTTACAGGATTTTTTTAAATATTGAATGCCTGCCACATTTAATTTAAATTTTAAATTGAAAAGCTCATTGAATTATTTAAATTTAAATATTCCTTCCCATTGAAAAAACCCCTTATCAGCAGAAGTCAAGAGGAAAGTTGCTATATTCACTTAAAGATTCACTCTTCAGATATCAATATATAGTTATATATATATAGTTATATATATATATATATATATATGACAAATTTAATAAGATATTTGATCCTGTGCAGGGGGAAGGAGCAGGGTGGCAGGTAGGAGAGCGCAGGCACTTAGTTTTTAATTTTTGTTTTGCATGCAAAATGGCCTTTTTTCGTTAGTTTTACCGATTTATTTGAATATATATATTGTTGTGTGTATGTGTATTTCTGGTACGACTTAAAACGGTATGTGGTGTAGATAAAGGGGTGTGGAATACTTATAAGGTGTGTGTGTTATTGTCTACTTTATATATATAAAATACATACTTTATATATATTATTTAAATTGAAGGGATTTAATTTGGGCCTTTGCCTTTATAATACATATATATATATATATATATATATATATATATATATATATATATATATATATATATATATATATATATATATATATGATATATATATATAATATATACATTTATATTAGAGTTGTAAAAGAATTGAATATAGTCGAAGACTATGAATATTTAATGGCCAGAGTTTTAATATTTTAATATTTGCCGATTTTAGATATACGAATTTAATATATCTATTTGAATTAAACCTGATTTTATATATTTGAATTTATATTTATTATTTACTAATTGTATTTATTTTATTTATTGTATTTATAGTACTTATTTAAATTATTTATTTACATTTTACTGCTCTGCAACTACTCCCACTAAAAACCCTACTTTTAGTATAAAATAGCAAATTGTTCATTTTTTTGTTAAAATAACACAAATTGTTAATTTTCCTAATTAGTTGCTTTTTGAATATCATTTCAAATAATTAAATTATTAAATAACATATAATATTGCCTGCAGTATATATTTATTTAAAAATGCTTTCAAAGAGCAAATATTCTTGATCAGTAATTAATTGAGCATAGTCTAAATAAAAAATTGGGTGACTTATGCGATATGTGTATATATCATAGATCATATATTATTTATTATATATACATATATATAAATAAATTAACTTTTAAGCAATCAGAGAGAGGGAAAGAGAGAGAGAGTGAGAGAGAGGGACAGTTGATTTTGGCTTATTCACATAATTGTGAATATTAAATTATGCATTTTTAATTGTAAACTTTGAATTGTGAATTTGAAAGATTTTAATTTTAGTTTTTACCACGCACAACTCTAATATAGATGTACGCTTGAATGTTTTTTTATGGTATGTACATAGAGGATTTCTTACTGCGCTTATGATTCATGATTGATTGGCTGATTAAGACTAATTTGAAATTTACATGAGCACATTTTATTTAATATTTAATTAAGACATAAGCGCAGTAAATAATAATAATAAATAATTTTTTTGTTTAAACAATAGATAATTTACCTGCAGGGTTTGCACCACTGATTTTGCTGATCCAAACCGAAACGCGCTCGACACTTTTTCATATTGTTGCCTGGTAGAATATATAATATACGTATGTTTAATATAATAGTAATTGAATATAATATTAATTGGTTAATGGGCATAATATGGTAGTTGTTTTGTTAGTTAGTTGTTGTTTGGGGGCAGCAGAACATTTACTCACAGAGAAGCATTCACTACAATCACTGTAATCACTAAATTTAATTAAGTCTTAAGCACACACACATACACAGTGAGAAAAGGAGAGTGAGAGAAGAGATATACACTACAAGAAATGAGGACAGAAAAACAATTGATCAATATGTACAGATATTAGTAATTAATTTATAGCTGTAGCCTTTTCTTATTACACACACAACTCCACAAATTAATTAGACATTTTAATTACGGCAATTAATAATTAATTATTTATTATTATTATTGTTTTCTATAGCTATTTTCCACTTGATAAATAATTAAATAAGCATTTAAAATTATGTAGAGTTTTATGTTTAATTATTATTTTGGTATTTATCTTTATATTTATTATTTCCTCTAATAGATGTATAATAAATAATAACATAAAGTTATTTAATTTAATAAGCAATTAAAACTATTTATGCATAATATTTAATTGTTATTTTTGTATTTATATTTATGAATATTAATTATAATTTATTTATCAGTGGAATTTAGCTATTAATTATTTGACTAATACACGCATCAGCTAATTACTAATTAAGCGACCGTTAATTAGTTGGTTAATTATATATAATTCTTGGGCGTATACATACAATACATATACGCATGCACTAAACGATGTACTTAAATAAATACAAATTTATATTCTATGTATGCCATATTCATGTTAATTTTTACTTTCACTTCATTTCTAATAGAAAAATAGCTCACAATGCTTGATGAATGATTGAGCGGTTAATTGCATGATTAATGCATGATGTATGATGTATATGCATATGTGTATTATTTTTTTTCTTTTTGCATGATTTTCTTTCGACTGGTGCCGAAAACAAAAATTGCCCTCACACACTCATATATATAATATATATATATATATATATATATATATATATGTATATATGTGTATATATATATAAGAATAAATATATATATATATATATATATATATATAGGCAAAAGTCGGCTAAATCATTTATATAATTAATCATAAATTTTGCTAATCGTTTGATTTTATTCTTATTTGATTTCAATTGCAAAGCCTGGACCACAATAAGTATTTCTAATTATTTCTCATTTATGTACATCATTTCATTTATATATATATAATAAAAAAAAAAAAACACAGATTATAATGATATTTTGTTGGATCAGATTCCTTTTTCTTCTTTGGTAGTTGGTATATATATTTATATATATATATATATATATATAAATATATATATATATAAATATATATATATATATATATATAAATATATATATATATATATATATATATATATAAATATATATATATATCTTCTTATACAGAGAGAGAGAGAGAATATTTATAGATGTATATATAGTGAGGGAAATCTAACCTCCACCGCCTGCATCGCTGCTGTTGCTGCTGTTTGCATCTTGTTTCCGTTTCCGCTTCTTGCCACGTGTGGCATTTGTGCGCGAACTCCAATCGGGATACATTTGCATGTGCAGCTGACGCTCCCTTCTGGCCAGCTCATAATATTTCGCCTGCTCCTCGCGGCCCAGCGCATGCCACTGCATGGGTGGGGTTTCAAGAGGGGCGGGGGGAGGGGTGAGTCGAAGGGATTTACGCGACAAATATATATAGTTTGTATATTCGTATTTTTAGATTTGTTTTCGATTTTTTTTTGCGATAAGCGCAATTGGAAAATATTGAAAAAATAAAGATAGATGTAAACAAATTAATCAAACGTTGGTTCAGTTTTTGTTTGCTATTTCTTTTACATGCTAATTTGAGATAGTTTATGTTATCTGACGACTATTTGGTACTGGTAACGGAAAGTATCGGTTCTTAAACGTTTTTACACTGCGCAAAATATAGTAGTAGTAGTAGTTATTATTGTTTTTGTTGTTGAAAAGCTTTGACGGATCGATCTGGTAGACGGTTTCGGGTATGCATGCATTCGCCAATTGAAAGTCCACACAGAGAGTATATATTCAGTTTCAGTATATATGTATATACATATATATCTGATTTCTATGGAAATGAAAGCATTAAATAAAATGAAGTTTTCGTTTTCGTTTTGGTTTTTTTTCTATCTTTTCCCGTTTTGTTTTTTGGACTTTTGCTTGCCAATAAATACAATAATTGTATATATATATATTTTTGTGTATATATCTTTTTTGTGTGTGAGCGTGAGAGTGTGTTTCATTATTATTATTATTACTATTACAGTGATTATAATTGCCAATTGAAACCCCTTAGAGATATATAGAAGTATGTAGCCCTATATAAATAAATATTAACTGCTCTCTTAATTACATATAATCAAGAGTTTATCAAACGAAGATGAAGAGTAGAATTTGATGGGGTATTTCTCTTTCCCTTCTTCCCTTCTTATAGATGTTGTATGCCAAGTAGGAAAATATACTAAATTTATTTCCTTTAAAAGGAAATTATAAAGTCTATTCCTTAAACCCTAAGCTGCATATTAGTTAAATATATATGTATAATTTTTAATCTAAAGAATTCAAAACCAAATCATGAACCAAAACCAAATACAAAAAAAATATATATTATTAATTATAATTAAGTCTGGAAAAGAAAAAACAACCAAACAAACAACCAAAATGTAATATAATAATATAATAATTTACACAAGCTTTATTCTAAATCCAAAAATATACGTAGAAGCAGCTAAATATTTATATATATTAACTATAGTCTGTGTCTAGGTCTAAGTCTAGTCTAGTTTTAATTTTGTTGGTTTTCGAGGGCTTTTTTTTTTGTTATTTTTGGGGTATTTTACAAGTGTTAAATGTATGCTAATTATTTACACAAATTACAATAAAAATAGTTACATTTTTTTAGTTTTAAATTTTAATTTTTAATTTGTTAGTTGTACTAAATTTGAAATAATGTGCTTGTTTTTGCTTGTTGTGTGTTGTTATTTTTGTTGTATGCATGATTTTTATGTAGTTTTAATGGAAATCGAAACGAAAAACATAAAATTTCAATGCGGTTAGAGAGAAAGAGAGAAATTGATAGAGAGAGAGAGAGAGAGAGAGAGTGAGATAGAGAGTAATAGAATAATAATAAAGAAAATCGTTTTACAAATTTGAGCATAATTTTTGTTGGTGTTTTTTTTATTTTTTGTTTTTTTTTTTAGTGCAATACCTCCCGAATCCGCTGTCGATCTGTCTTTTTTACGCTTTTTCTTTTTCGAGACGTAACCGTAGTTATCTCGTGCGCTCCACCCCGGATACAATTCCATATGCAATTGGCGCTCTTGTCGCGCCTTTTCGTAATATTTGCTTTGTTCTTCGCGGGATAGTTCGTGCCACTACAAAATTAATCATCATCATTATCATCATCATCATTAATTTTCCATATCAAAACACAAAAACAAAACCAAAAACACAACTTAAAAATTGATTTTGAATTATTAGTTTTGATTATTTATACAACGATTTTGTTGTTTTGTTCGTTTTTTGTTTGCAAATGCTGTGTTTCTTTTTCATTTTTAATGGGAGCCCTCTAATCTGCAAGTCCTTCAGTTAGTTTTGTCATTATTGAGTGAGTTGTTCACCGAAACAATTGAGAAACACATTCGCAAAGCTTTGAATATTTTTGTTTCCCGCCTCCCTCTAAAAACTATACGTTTTTTTATTAGATCTTCATTTCATTTTGTGAATATATATATTTAATATATATATATATATATATATATATATATATATATGGATTGGTCGGTCGGTTAGCTTACCCGTCGCCCCAGTATCTGATTGATCGCCGCCGACTCCTTGAGTGTGCACTCGGCGACGACCTTGGCACGCATCTCCTTCATGTAGAGCATAAATGCATTTAGAGGTTTCTTGATATGCGGCTTCTTTTTATCACTACTGGAACTATCCTTACAATCGTTGCTATTTCCCTGCGAATTCGATGAGCTTTTCATATCCAAGTTTCTGCAATTAAAACCAGCATATCAATTATTTTATGTATGTATTACTAAGCATATTTGCATATATATTTTGTACATTTTTATTACAAATAAATAATATATTATAAAAAATACTTTATTTTTAATTTTATTTTATAAATAAATAAAAAAATAACTAAAATATACTATTTAATCTGAATTTGTGTGTCGAATTTTATGAAATCTGAATTGCCGAATTCAAATTTTATTTATTCTGAATAATTGAATAAGAATTCTATTAAATCTGAATTAATTAATTAAACTAGAATATAAAAATAATAAATTAATCTGAGTTTGAATACTATTTAAAATAAATTACTGAATTAGAATACTATTTAATCTAAATTATTGAATTATGAATTAGATTACTATTAAATTAATTAATTTACTAACTGCATTAGTACTTAGGTTGTGTAAGGCATTCCAGTCTTATATATATATATATATAAATCTGCATATATATTTATATTAAATTTAAATTTTTCAAGTCTTCTGTATATATAAATATTTATGTATTTGCTTATATTCAATTTAATTTTTTATATATATTTCAAATATTCTCTAGTCTATAAAAATTTAAATTTTTATTATTCATTTTATTATTCAAATATTTATTAATCAAGTCTGATTAATATGTATAAATATTTATATAAATGTTTAAATGTTTTTATATATTTTATATATATATGCTCGTATATATGTATATAAATATTTATATGTTTGCTAGTTTGTTAGCAAATTGACATAATATCATATATTTAAAATATTATATTATATATTACATTTTTTTAAGCCTGCTGCCAATGCTCAGATCGTAGGGTGCATCTGAGGACAAGGACGACAAGGAGGAGATGCCGTCAACACAGCTGTCCGCTGAATTGGCTTGGATTGGATGAAGGACACTTGCTGCTGGAGGACACCCGCCGCCGCCAATGCCCGCTGCTGCAGTCAGGGCATTAAACTGTGCCTTAAACATGTCCGAAATGGCCCGTTCCTGGAGAGCAGCAGCTGTCGAGGAGGAGGCAGAGGCATCTCTAAAAACAGGCGGTGCCGTAGTGGAGGAGCTGCTTGGCAAAATAGCGAGCACCTTGTAGCTAGTAATGCTCGGACTCAACTCCTGATTCGCTGTCAGAGTTGAGGCTGAGGCCGCGTTTGAATTTGCATTTTGGATTGTGTTTGGATTATTTGTGTCGATGCGTCGCGCATATCTCGATTTGCGACGATGATGGTATTTATGCGAGGCACTCGTTGCCGGTACGGTTGCGGCAGTAACGGTGGAACAACTGCTGTTGCTGCTCGTCGGAGGTGTTGTGGGTGTAGGCGGGAATTGTATCTCGGTTAAATACACAGAGTCATTGGTGGTAGCAGTGCGGCAACGATTCTCTGGTATTTTGCTGGAGTGCTGTAGTGCTGTTGTAGTGCCTGCCGTCGTGTCCTGCAGCTTTGCTTGCGTTGCATATTCGAGTAGAATTTCAGCGGCGGTATTGCAATTTTCTGGCTTGATTTCGGCTGGATTTTTACTATTATATTTACTATGCCAAATGCAGGACGGCGTTGAAGGGGAAGACTGCTCCAGTTCCAGTTCCAGCTCCAGCTGCAGCTGCTGCTCGTCTTCTGTCTGCTCCTGCTCCGCCTGCTCATCTCCCTCCTCTGTTGGATTTGAGTCACTGCTGGCTATGCTCTCACTGTAACCATTCTTCACCACAGCTGCTGCTGCCTGCTGCAATATTAAATTCTCAATGTCCTGCAAGCTGCGTGTTGAGTTTTGGTTCTGCTGCTCCTGTTCTGCCTGCTGCTCCGGCACATCCTCAGCTGGGTTTTCCGCCGACAAGGCAATTGCTGCCAGCGCCATAACATCATGCGTGGCTGTGTATTGCTGATTGCTCCTGGTCGTAATCGGATTCAAGCCCAATCTCTGCAGACTGCGCAAATAGTAAAGTTCCGCGCTGCTCCACTGTTGATAGAGGCAACGCACTTGCAGCAGCATCGCCTCGATCTTACAACGGTTTGTGGCCAGCTGACGTTGCACAGTCAGCTCCAAGTTGGAACTGGAACTGGAACTGGAACTGGAGGAGTTGTCCTGCAAATTCAGCTGAAATTGTGTAGAGAGCATTGTTAATTGCTCCAAGCCCTTTTTAACATCAAACAGCACTTTTTTTTGCGCCTGAAAGAAATAGGATTTTGAAGCATTTGCTACTGTTTGAATATCCTTTTTCGATTTGCTAGTTGTGGGCTTGATTTTGGGTTGCCAGTTGGCATTTAAGGACACTATATCCTGATTGGAAAGTTTCTGATTGGGAGCCTGATTTTTGCTCTCATTTAAATTTCTATTATTATTATTATTATCTTGTTGCAAGGATGAGACTGTAGCTACTCCTCCTCCTCCTCTTCCTCCCCCTGCTCCAAATGCAGATTTGCTCAAGCCAGAGAATTCTAAGATATGAACTCTTCTTTCTCGCTCCTGTTCAAAATTTAATTGCGGCGCTTGAAGAAATTGCGCATACAACATTTGTGTGGCCAAAAGTTGTTGTTGTTGTTGTTGCTTCTCCAATTCCCAGTTGCGTTGTGGTTCTTCCAATTTAGACCATTGTTGCAACAAATCCTGTTGTTGCCTCAAAAGTAACTCGGACATTAAACTTGAGCTGGCAGTTTGCGGAGTGTGGAAAATGTGATCCTCCATTCTGGCATCCATATTATTACTATTATTATTATTACAATTATAATTATAATTATAATTATTATTATTAATATTATAATTATTATTATTATTATTTTTATTATTATTATTATTGTTTATATTATTATTATCTTCTATTAATTTGCCAACTGGCTTGGAAAAGTCCTTTGGCTGCTGTTCTTCTTCTTGATCCTTGCTATTTTCAATCGTTGATTTTTCATTATAATCTGTTTTATCCTTCGCACTCGCTGTATCCATAACAGCGCTACAGTTGAGATAATAATCCTTGTTTTTAATTTTTTTTGTATATGTCACAATTTGTTTTTATTTTTAAGTCAATGCATTATTTTTTATTTTTGTCTTGACCTGCACTATTCACATTAAGAGCGCACAGTCCTACACAAAGAGTAGCTGATTATTTTGCCCTTATGCTTATTCTTCATTTTCACATATACACTGCGGCTATTATTATATTAAGAGCAAACAGTCCCGCATAAAGATACTGCAGCTTATTAATTTGCATGCCTCTCTTTATGCTTGCTTACGCTCTCTTTTAAAAAGTTCTCTCGCACACGCATTTTATTTTACCCTTATTCTCATTTCCCACTTGCGAGATTAGTTGCGCGAGAGAGAGCGACAGGCGCAGTAGCCTTAACCATATAACCCTGTTGCCTGCCTGTTGCGGATTTCAAGCATATCTTTGAGAGCATGGTTACACACACACACACACATGCATACATGTACACAGGCGTGCATACATACAAACGGTTAAACAGTGTGTACAATGCATGTAAATAAAATGATAAGTGTTTACCTAATTGTTGTACTTTTCAGCTAATTTACATTTATATATTTAAATAAAAATAAAGCAATTATAACTGCATAAATAGATAAAAACAACAACTGCATTTTATGCCAATTCCAATTTCACATTCTACTTTACAGACAGCATTCAGCTGTTATGATTGTATTACGATAATGTCTCTTTGCCGCTGTCGAGCAACTATAAAACGTGTGCTCGTGTTTGTGTGTGTAACTTTGTTAGGTATCCCTGTTGTCAATGTATTTATGTGTGTGTGAGCTGATTTATGGCTGACGCTTTAAACACAATTAATATGTGTGTATGTGTGTATGCTAATTTAATGTAGATACATTTTCTCTAATTAAAGCAGACAAGTCGTATTTTTTTTATTAGATAATATTAAAGGCATTTTTGTATGCATTTCACAGTTATGCAATTTACAATTAAATAAATTATTTCACTGTATTGCACACACACACACACTCAAAGAGGCACTCACACACACACACACACTTGTGCATCGAATGCATTCAGAGCCAAATTTCGTTTTGCTTTGCTTTGATTTTCAGCATATGTTGAGAATATTTTTTGCATTGCAACATTTTACGATTTCAATAGATTTATTATAATTAGAAACTGTTGTCTTTTCTTTGCACACTGCATATATTTTTATTTGCATTTGTATTTATATATATATTTTTTTGGTATTTTAGCTAACAAGTATAAAACTGTCTGCCCATCAATTTGACGAATTACTTCCGACTTTGGGGGCTTTTTAAGCTAGCAATTTGCACTGCTATTCGAGACTCTATTCGCCTGGACCGTTTCTGTCCTTCTCTCGCTTCGGAGAGAGAGAGAGAGAGAGAGAGAGAGAGAGAGAGAGAGAGAGAGAGAGAGAGAGAGAGAGAGAGAGGCCGGCGGGCGCTAGTGCAGCAAAGGTTTGCGCCGTGAGAGAGCGTTTGTAAGCGAGAGAGAAAGCGTGTGTGTAAGAGCGCCTAAGAATTAGAGCAGGGGCAGGTGGCGCCATCTGTGACGAGGAGTGCAATGTCGAATTAGCAATTTATTAGTTAGTTTTGTGTCCAGCAAGCCTCTAGCGGCAGCTGAGAGAGAGAGAGCTGCTCAAGGAAGACAGCAGACAAAAATGCATGTAAAAGTAATTTAATTTGAACATATATTATTATAATTATTAAAAAGCACTCAAACTAATTGCGTTCTTACTCAACACTAGCTAATAAAAAATACGGATATTTATTTATTTATTTATAGCTTTAATTCAACTACTAACTGTAAACTAACAATATTTCACAAACTTCACCAGACCAGAGAATGGAATACTGATAAATTGCCGTTCGTTAATGCAAACAGTTGTGGAACTGTTGGTAGAAATACACTGGCAACGCCATCTATTGCACGAATTTTTTCCACTGTATTAAGGGAAAAACAATTGGAAATTTCCCTGTTTATGTTATTTACGTGTGTGTTATTGTGTGTCTGTGTGTTGTTTTATTAAAGGAAAAAAACAGATAAGATAAAATATAAATTTCTGCTTTCAGCTTTGATAACAGAGCCAAACATTTTTTATAAGTGCAAAAAATATTGCAAGAGAGAAATGAATTAATTCAATTTCAATATGAAATTATGGAAATAAAAATACATATTCAAATATAAATAAACCAAAAACTGAATTTGGATTTTATAAATAAAACACAAGTCTTAAAATATCTTTACAAAATATACTTGGGGTTTTCTTCTATTTTTTTTTTGTATGCTTAAATTCCATCTTGCAATATATTAAAAGGGAATGATTCCTTTCTAAGGGTTGCAAGCTTTGAATTTTTAAAGGCGCAGACGCAAACCAATCGACAATTGGCCAATGGCAAACTTGGTATTTATGTAAGGGTGTACATACATACACATACATAAACACGCATACATACATACCTATACATATACATACGTACTTATGTATAGTGTGAAGCGGGGGTTAAAATTAAATATGGCGTCTGTAAGCAGAATGTACCCACACATTCAACTATTGGTGTGTGTGCGTATGTATACATGCATGTGCAAGTGTGTGCGTATTTGTGTGTGTTTTAATGACCGAGTGTGAAACTAGCCGATTGGGGATCAGAAAAAACAACAGAAAACATAAAATAAAAAGCAAAACAAAACAATAGTAAATAAATAAGTAAGCAAAAACTAGAGTGCAATCATAAGCAGAGTGTACGACTTTAAAATAAGCAGCAGCAACCTTAACTTCAATTTGTATTTAATTTAATGTAATTTAAGCTGTTGCTCTAAAAACATATAATAATAGGTTAAGAATTGTTTATATAATAACTATTTAAGTTCAAGTTATTTCTTACTTTAATTTATACCTTAAGAATTGTGTATATCTATTTTCAAAAATTTAATATCTTGCTTTATTTTTATATCTATATTTAATGTATAAATATCTTTTAAATTGAATCTATTTCTCTATATTTATTTTAAAATATAAAAATATAGAATACAGATGCAAATTAATCTCTTGCTCTATATTTATATTTAAAGATTAAGAATTATATTTATAATATATGCTCTATATAGTCTAAGGATTACGTAAGTATATAAAATAATATAGATGTACTTCAATCTGTTGCTCTATATTCGAATTAGTTCGTTGTAAATATGTAATACATATTTAATTTAATAGATATTAATCTGTACATTTGTAAATTAATTATTTCGTAAATATATTATTTAAATTTCATTTATTTCTCATTTAAGTTTAGAGATTAAGGATTATGTATATAAATCTGTATAAAAAAGATAAAGATAAATCGCCTTCTCTAAATTTATTTATGTTTTTCTATAATTTACATATTATATATAATTATATTAAATTATTATATATATGTGCAGATCTCACCTTGAATATCGATTGTTCGTTGTGTTATCCTGTACGCCGCAATCCTGTTTAGAACTAGACGCCACAATTGCCGGATGCGAACTTAAAACGTGATGCGGTGTGGCATGCACAGAAGGCAACAAACTCGGTGAGAATCGAAATGGGAAATCGCTAAAAATTTAAGTTTAAAATGTAAATATATACAAAATAAATATATATGCATATATCAGACATATATATGACTAGTTATAGTCACCTGGACAACGTTGTATTTATCGGTAATGAGGAGGGATAAGGTGTTCTAAAACTAGATGCTGAGTAAACCGACGGTGTGTGCCTGAAATTAATTAATAACCACATTAATTAAATATAAATCAAATCAGATGCAGAAGATAGTAGACAACATAATAAATATTTATATCTGCATATTTAAATAAGTCTGTACATATTTGAATAAGTCTATTAATATTTAATAAATATGTAATTTAATACAAATTAATCTGTTCATATTTAAATAAGTCTATTAATATTTAAGAATTATATAATTTAATAAATATTAATCTGTAAAAATAAGTAAGTCTGTTAATATTTAAAACATTTTAAATTTAATAAATGTTAATCTGTATTTTGCCTATTAATTTATGTAATTTAGTAAATATTAATCTGTACTTATATAAATAGGTTTAACATTTTTAATTGAATAAATACTAAACTGCAGATATACATAAAGTCTGTTAATATTTAATACATATTTAATTTGAGGAATATATTATATATATATATATATATATATATATATATATATTATTAATTATTCATCTGTTTGCATTATAAACTCACCAGGATGCTACTTGAGACATGTCGGGACTTAGCATCGGATAAGGATATTGACTGGCAGCAAATGGATATAAAGCTGGACGTGTAAGACCTAAAAAAAAAAGAAAAATAAATATTAAATAAAGTTAATTTAAAGTGTAATTAAAATAAGTTAGGCAATATGCTGACAGCTGAATTTAAAAGTTGAAAATTAGTTTTAGTTTTTAGTTAATCATTCAACAACTATATATAATTTAACTTAAGTAATATATCAAATTGCAAATCTTATTTATACATTAAAAACTGAATATACTCAAAATAACATTTTTGTGAACATTTGTTTATCTAAAGGAAAAATCAGAGAGCGAGAGAGAGATGTATATATATTATATATATATATATATATATATATATAATAATATGCAGATAAGACCGATAACACCAACAAAAGGGGAGGAAAAGCTGTCCTCTTTCTGCTGGATGTCTGTTTGTCTGCATATAGAGCTTAAAATAGTCGTGTAAATATCGGATTATTTAGCGATTTGTACGTTCTTCATTCTATCTATATATATATATATATATATATCTATATCTTCTAGTGTCATTTTCATTTTAATTGAAAAATTGTTGTCACATCTTTCGCTCCCCCTTTTGTCATCATTTGTTGTCATTTTCAAGTTTTATTGTAGTAAACCAAAGTTGGTTGTAAAAAAAAAAAAGAAAAAATAAGCGGTTGTCACATGAGAAAGGACGAAAGGATGGGTTGAGATAGGAAAGGGGTGTACAAAACGCTCTAGGGTTATATTCTGTTCTGGATAGGGCGACTATTCCCAGCAATCAGCCGCGGGCGAAGTGCGTGTGCCGCCTCAGCAGGATTGAGGGGTGAGTGGGTAGGGGTAGGGGTAGGGGTACGGGTTTACAATTCTAGTGACGACAAAAGGATGTCGTCATCATATTATTGGGGTGTGTTGCAACATGTTTTTTTATTCATTAGGCGTTTTTTCTTATATTTTTTTCTCTGTTGTATTTTAGATTTCAAGTTGAATGAGCCGAGCCGTATTAGTGATACTGATATACTATATATGTAAGGGAATAGGGAATACCCTTACTGTCAGACAACCCTCAACTGTGTTGTGATATGGAATCTGCTGTTTTTCTATATTCATAGTTTGTTCTGCTACAAGAAATAATTTTTCTATATTTATTAAATCTGCTATTCTATAAAAATTATTTTTCAATATATTTCTAAATCATTCATTTTTTATAAATATATGGAGTTAAAATAAATAACTAAGTAATATTGAATAAATTCTTTTAAAGTTGGAAATTTAATAACTAAAAATTAAATTGTTTATATAAACGCTTTTATATTATTATTAAATTTTCAATTACTAAGTCTGATATAATATTTAAATATAGAGTATTATTTAGTCAGCTCCACAATTCAGATAACAATTTGGCAGCTTTAAATTGTCAACCCCTCACTGAAAAATGTCGTATTAAGGCTTATTACTTTAAAATGGGCAGAGTCCGTTCGAAATACCAAACCCAAACCCAATCCCAAGCCCAAACCCAGGCAATGCTTGGGTAATATTTAAGCTGAGCTGCGCATATCATTACTATTTCATCTCTTAGCTAAAAAGAGGCATGTGCCGATTGCGATTGCGATTGCGATCCTGAGGAACCAGAGAGAGAGAGAGCTCAGTACTCAGGGTCACGAGGGTTGATTACACACACACAACACACACCACGAGGTCCTTTTCTGGAGTGGCGTTCAACAGACAAAAGACAAAAGGGAAAATCGAAGGGGCGTTCACAGTTCCAGTTTGAATAGGCTGCGGGGTGAAAACTGAAAGAAAAAACGCCCCCTTTTCAGCACTACTAATAGTCCAGCAATTAGGCGTTTAATCATAATGTAGCGCTAACAGATTTTGTCAAAATACACCATTTAAATATGTCTTCTTTCTGAGTGGAGTTGTAATAATAAATATTATACATATATATATATATATATATATATATATATATATATATAGAACGGTGAATGGTAAACGAGTATTTATATTTATTTATGCTTACATGTTTGTATTAAATTATATTAAATAATTCATAATAAATAAATAAATAAATTTATTTGGACATAGATATTTTTTATTTATATATTTATATTTACTTCAACTCGGCTCAGATGCTGATCAAGATTTTTATAGCTCTTGCTACAATTAATATTTTATATTAATTATTTATATTTATCTATTTCTATTTTCACATTAATATTTTTTTTATTTATTTATTTTTATTTATACTTTTATATTTGCTTTATATATTTATATTTATTTATGTATTAAAAATTCCACACTTATCACTCAACAAATAGTTTCATATCTCTAAAAAAAAACAAGACATTTTGTCAACGCATAATCAGCAAAATAATCATAATAAATTACACGCCACTCGCATAATTACATATATAAAATCCCCCCACAAACATATGAATTATTATTTGGCATTATTCAACTCCCCCCTCGACCAACAAGCAAACAAACCAGTAGAGAGAAGCTGGCTGAGATTTTATTGTGTTATTCAATTATTAGTATGGCAGTTTGGCATTGTTAAGGATCATAATGCCGTGTAATCCGCCAGGCAGGCTCTTAAGTGCATGCCTTTTATTTACGCCGTTGGTACTCATTAGATCCGACCAGACGGACAGACATGCAGACGGACCATTAACAGAGCCCTTAAGCGGCCAACCACCAAAAAAAAAAAAAAAAAAAAAAAACAGAAAAAAACCCCAGGACACATTTTTGAAGCGAGGGAAATTTTGCAGAATGAATGCCGTATGAATTTATTCGCCGTAATCGAGCATAGTAAGAAAAATCTCATCTTGTGCAATTATTATTTCATAATTTGTTTGAATTTCGTATCTAGAGAGAGCGACAGAGAGAGAGAGAGAGAGCTGCAGAGGTGAAGGGTGAGAAAGTCAATAACTTTGCGGTTGGGTTACTTTTTATTGTTGTTTGTTAGGTTTGTTGGGTAGTTCTTCTTACCCTATATATAAAAAACTGAGATCCTCAACATATTAATTGCTTGTTGCGAGTGCTTTTTTAAGTGGGCTTAGCGTGTGTGCAATTATTATTTAAATTACGCATGCATAATTTATTAATACATATATATTTATTTGTCGTAGCAGGCCACAAGTGTAGTACTACGACTGTAATATAACATCTTTAACTTAACATACAACTATGTAATTAACATATAATATCGATATCGATCATTGGTGTGATCACCAACTTGAAGAAGAAGAAAGGAGTCATCAATAATCAATCAATCAAAGCATCAATTTATCCGTTATTATATATATATATATATATATATATATATAATTTCGATTATTGAGCTGTATTAAAATATAAGTATTTGCAGTTCTACTTGTTTAGAAATATATTTCTTAATAATAGTAAATAATCCTTAAAAATAGCACAACTAGTTTTAAGATTCGTTTAATATAAAACTAAAAGAATATTCAAATCAAAGCTTAATTTAAATATCTATTATTGAGAAAAATGTCTACGTTTTAGTAATATAATACGTTCTCCCTTATTTTTAAAGCATTTTTTATTTTATTTGCGCTGGGTTTCCTCAGTCCTAGCAATAATTATTGCAGCATTTTACATCTAATACCCGTAGATTATGTATTATTTACTTGTGTAACAAATATATTTAATTTCATTTCTGCCCTTTGTATTTAATTTATATAATATTTTATTTATATAATATTTAATTTATTTTCTGTTTTTTATTTTTATTTATTTATTAAAACCTTTTACAAACATTAAATATATGTAAAATTAAATACATTTAAAGGTATTCCTTGGCATTTTCAAGCCTCTTATCCACATTTACATAAGATTGCCCAAATACATATTATATATATGTGTGCATTCGATTTTCAAGTACTTAAAACAATGATTGCAATTTTCCACCCAATTGCCAAATAATTATCATATTCATGTCATTTTACGCTGAGCCTGACGAATTCGAGATGGAATAAAATTTGCATTGCAATTAATCGGTGGAGTGGGAGGTGGGGTGGGGGGATAGAGAGAGAGAGAGAGCAAAAGAGGTTATAAAGACAGGGAAAAGGAAAAGCATTCCGATTATAATTAGCCTTCAAATCATGCTTCAGAATTGTATTTAACAGATCACAAATGTATTTAAATAATGTGTAAAAAAATTTTAAGAACAGGAAGATGGTATTTATTTATAGATTTATATATAAGAATGATAAACTAAGCCCTGTCTAAGATTATTATTATATTTATATTATTAGTATTTTCATATTTATCTTTCTTTATGTGATTTATTTTCGTTACTTTTTTTAAATTAAATGTATCTTTCTGTTATTGTATTTACATTATTAATGGTTTATTTTTTAAATTTATTTATTTATATATATTTATTTACATATGACTTATTTTCGATCTCTTGAATAATAATTATAATAAGGCATGCAAGAATCACAACAGCAAGTTTAAATAATTACAAAAGTATTATTTTTTTGCTCACCAATTGCTTTGGGATCCAGCTGATAGGGAGGTATTCCACAGTGGGCGGGCGGTGGTGTTGTTAGCGGATCTCCATTGTGGCAAAAGAAAGGAGGCAGCCCAATTTTATTTGCCTGCAAATAAGAAATCAAAAAACACATTTAAAGTTAAATAAATAATTTGTGTAAATATGTAAAAAAAAATCAATATAACATTTCGATAACATAAACTAATTATGTTATGTTTAATAACAGTGATAAAATTCAATAATTGTGGTGAATAATATGTACTAGACATGAACAGAGAACATTTCGATAACTTAATTAATTATGTTATATTAATATAAGCGATTTCGATACTGTGCTAGATAACCGAGTCAAACATAATGAGTAACATATTTAGCATTAACATTAATCGATTAAAGCTTTTCAAGCTTCATTGAGAGTGTGTATAAATTATGAAAACTGTAATGAGAACATTTCAACATTACAAACTTTAAATAGTTCGAGTTCGAGTCCGAGTCAGAGTTCATTGGACTTTTGTTGACCTCTAGCGGTGACTTCGCTTAACCTGGCAGCAACTGCAGCCGACGCAGGCAATGCAGAAATGCGCACAGATAAACAACGGGTGAAAAGGAGTGGGAGAGGGAAAGAGAGAGAGGCTGAAAGGAGAGCGGACAATTGGTAAACAGAACGGAGTATGCTGTGTACTTCCCCACCCCTCTTCCTTACTTATGCAAGCAGCTTCTCTATGCCTTCCTCTCTTTCCCTGGACCTTATCATTAAGCAGGCATTGTTAACAAAGTACACATTATCAATTTAAAGTCCACATTAATGTACTATTTTATATAATCATCTATGATAAATAGTTGTGAGCTTGGGCAATGAATGTGATCGAAAATCTATCCATTCAATTTTGCGTTCATTGATTGGATTGAAAATGCAAATGCTCTCCATTCCTTTGAGTTTCTGCTTTACATTTTTACAGCTTTCTAGATCAATTAGTTTGGAGATCTGCATGAATAAAATTGATAAAAGCTCTTTCTCTATTAGAGTTACCTGCTCCGCACTATTCTCTACTCCGTTCATTCGTACAGCTTATTAGATCACTTAATTTGAGCTCGGCATGAATAAAAAAGGTCAAAACTCTATATATATATATATATATATCTACTTAATTTAATTGTTTATTTTAATTTAATTAATTATTGTATAATCATCTATGATAAATTGTTTCGAGCGTTCTTTTGAAAGTTTTCAATTTATAATATCGCCATTAAGCATAAAACAACATTTATTTAAGCTGTGAGTTTAGTGAATAAATAAAAATAAATAATAAAAAAGTTAAAGCTCTCTTTCCCGTTGACTAGAGCTCTATTCGTCTCTCACTCTCTCTTCCTTCACATGTCTACTTTACATTTGCTGCCTTCTAGATCGATTAGTTTGATCTCTGCATAGATAAAAATGGAAAAGGTTCTCTCTCGAATTGAGCTCGCTGCCTTTTTCTACTCTTTTAAATGCAAGCGAAAATAGTTATATTGCATTTGTTGATGCAACTTAAATATGGCTAAAAATATTTAAAGCGCGCTCTTAATTAGTACTCTCCTCCTCTCTCACACTCTCTATATTTTGTATTGCTTTAAGTATCCCCGTTACACTTTTACCACATAAAAAAAGAACAGCTCTCTCTCTACTCATAGATCATTTCAGTTTTCAAGTTGTTATTGTCAACTTTGTATGTTCAATGTAGTTAACAAAAAAAATTCAAACTGACAACAATACAAACATACATATATGCATATACACAAATATGCAGTTAGATAGTGCAATGTGTGTGTGTGTGTTTAATGAATATTTGTAAGTTTGTTGCGTATTATCACCAATGTTTTTGTTGTTGTTGTACATGTGGCTTGATGAATAAAACTACAAAAACAACAATAACAAAAACAAGAATAATAACAAGCGACGGCAGCAGCAAGCAGCGGCTACAAAGCAAGCGAAACCGAAAATATGTCTTTAATGTTTGCCGCCGCTAAACGAATATAAAAAGTGCCGCCAACGCTGCCGCCGTAGCTTTCCCTCCACCCGCTATACAACATTGCCAGCCCCCTCCCCCAGCTGCGTAGTCTCAATGTCTGCTTGGGTTTTTTTTAAATATTTTTTTGCGTCATTTGTGATTGTGCTGTTTTTGTTTTTTTTTTTTCGTTTTAATTTAAGGTTAAAACTAACGCAGCTACAATTCCAATTTTTAAGCGTTTATTGTGCGCTGATATTTATCTGCATCTATATATATTTAATATTAATATTGGTGCAGTGCCCATTTAAATACACAGCTGTTTGTTAACACGCTGTTAATTGGACCTTTAAATAGAAAAACACATTTTACATGCTGTTATTAGCAGATATAATAAATAAATAGTTATAATTTAAATCAACTCTGTTTGCATTTAATTAAAAATACACATAAATCAGCTTTTGCTTTAAGTGTACATATTTATATATACATAATTTTAAAGCTTATTAATACATACATATTTATTATTTACAGTTACTCGATGCTCTCATAATAGCTTTAC
Organism: Drosophila grimshawi; assembly: GCF_018153295.1. NCBI lineage: Eukaryota > Metazoa > Arthropoda > Insecta > Diptera > Drosophilidae > Drosophila > Drosophila grimshawi. The sequence continues at coordinate 1,030,529 of NW_025063639.1, forward strand.
GAAATTAATGAAATGGAATGTTGGAAGTGAAACTATGCAAAAAACGAATGAAGACCACGAGACGAGGCAGAAGACGAAGCAGATTGCTATTGATCTTAAACATTTAACAGTGTATTTACATTTGCAGAGCGAAGCAGAAAGCTTTTTTCATTTCATCTTTCATTCCTTTCTCTTGATAAGACACTTTTGCATGGGATGTATGGGGAGTGCTTTAAATCGTCCTTAACTATTGTTATTAAACTTTGGGCAATATACTCAATTTTTAAAGATTTTCATTTTTACATATATTTTGTTATATTATTTATTACTCTTACTTTGCTATGTTTATTGTCTTATCTTTTAACTATTATTTTTAATCAGAAAAGGCATAGATTTATTTATTTATTGTAAATGATATATAGATATTATCTTAACTATTATCTAAGATACCCTGTATACCCTGAACCCATTAAAAATGGGTAAAAAAAAAGGTATGATTTTGTGCAAATTTATGTAAAAGGCGGAAGGAAACATCTCCGACTTCATAAAGTATATATATTCTTGATCAGGGTCAACAGCCGAGTCGATATAGCTATCTCCGTCTGTCCGCCCGCCGTCTGTACCGTCGTTACCCCGATACGATTGCGTGTACGTATATTTGTATGTATGTATGCACATTCACGTGTTTGTCGGCAGAGCGCACTTGCAGACCTGCTCACATTTTGATGCAAAACTTTTAAAGGGAAATTTCCCAATATAACTAGAAATATTTAACAACTGGGTTCAGGGTAAATCGTAGTCGGGTGAGCTCGACTACAGTACTCTTACTTGTTTTATTAGAAACTGCATAAATTTACTTATTTGTTTAATATTTATTATTTACTATAAAATTAATTTGAGTTTGCTACTTTAATTAACTTATCTATTATCTAATATTTTTCATCAGAATAAATGATAAGTATTAAATAATAAACAATAAATAAATGTATATAAAAATGTAATATTTATTACAGAAATAATATATGTTTATATTTATTTTTGTATTTATTTATATATCTGTATTTATTTATTTTTATCATATTCATAATACAATTATTTAGCTTTAGCCCTTTTGTTTTTACATCAACAAGAATTGGAAACGTTCTTAAAAATACAGCAAAATTTAATATTTCTATTATTACACTACTATTGTACTTATTATCTTAACTGTTGGCAATTATATTTCATTAGAAAATGCATAGTTTCTTTATTTTCTTAAATCATATTCAGCATTAATTATTGTGCTTTAACCCCTTTTTGTAAATGGTTTTAAAAATGACTTGAATGGGGAGAAGGAGATGCTGTAAGAATTGGAATTGGACGCCATTGTTTAAAACTGTAAAACTGCAGCGCAAGATGTTTTTTTTTTCTTTTTTTTGGGGTTGTTCTTTGTTTCTATCTCTTTCTCTCGCATTAAAAAAGGCATATCAACAGCAGCACTCAGCACTCGGCAATCACTTTCGGGTGGTTGTTGCTTGTTGCTGGCTGCTGCACAGTTGCTCCTTCTTCTCTGTTTCTGCTGCTGCTCTGCTTTTCTGCTGCTTCTTCTTCAGTTTCTGATGCTGCTGCCGCTGCCGTGCTGTGGTTCTGCTGCTGTTTTTTCTTTCGCTGCTGCTCTGCTGCTGTTGTTCTGCTTCTGCTATGCTGCCGCTGCTTAGTATTTGTAGTTGTATTAGTCGGCGTACGCTTTTTTATATTTTTGGATTTCTTGGGGTTTTTTTGTGCGGAACAAGGCACGCACACAACGACGCTAGTTCTCTGTGTCTGAATGTGTAGTAGTAGGAGTAGTAGTAGTTAGTGTGCATGTGAATCCGTTGATTATGTTTATACACACGAACACGAGAGCGTGAGTGAGAAAGGGAACGCAAAAGAGAGTCAACGACGTCTGTATGTATGCGTGTATACATGTGTGTGTGTAACGAAGAAAAATGCTAAAGTACCAACAACAACAACAGGCACCACCACCAACGACGTAAAGCGAACCGATAGCAACCGAGGCGGAGGAGAGGGTGAAGCAAAGCAAAGCAAAGCTCATTCCTCTCTTTTTTTGGGGGTGTTGTGTGCTGCACTGTGCAACACTGTTCGTTGTTCGCCGTGCATCGATTAAAGAGATATAAATTAAAATACTTCATTTTGTTGCTGTATTTTTTCCAAATAGATGTCTCAAAGCTACATTTTTTATTAACTGATTCAAAGCGAACTAACGAGTAAAATCGATTTTTAAATGCATAATTCTTAGTCTTAAAGCTGACATAAAAAACGGTAATTTATATTTAAAATTGAATAAAAAACTGATAGTCCACATTAAATACAAAATAAATAACAAAATGTTTACAACTATTCACTTTTAGGAATTATGCATTATAATTTATTTTTAATTTTAAATCATTTGAACAGCAACTTAAACTTGAATTTGAAATTCCATTGATAAAAACGGTAATTTATATTTAAAATTGAATAAAAAACTGATAGTCCACATTAAATACAAAATAAATAACAAAATGTTTACAACTATTCACTTTTAGGAATTATGCATTATAATTTATTTTTAATTTTAAATCATTTGAACAGCAACTTAAACTTGAATTTGAAATTCCATTGATAAACCACATTTAATAAAATAACTCAATTAAATTATTAAATATAAATAAATATTCACATTAATACATTGTGAATTTAAATTTAATTAATAATTTTTAATCTTCTTTCATTTAAAGTGTAAATTTAAATTACAATTGTTTTGTAAATCTTTTTAAAATTTGTTGACTGTTGTTTTAATTTACATTTAATAAAATAATTAAATTATGCACTAATAACAATTGGATTTCCTATTCATTTATAAACGTTGTACATTTATAAATTTAATAATTTAAATATTATAATTAATTATCATTTTATATAATTTTAAGTGCAACTTTAAATATAAATTTAATTTTCATTTCTTTTCTTAACCTATGTTTAAAATTAATGCAGTGTTTTATATAAAATAAACAAATTGCGTTTTCTGATAATAAAATGAATTATAACTATAATTAATATTAATATTAATAATATAAATGGAAAGGGACATTTTCTACAAGGGCAATTTCTTACCAAGAAAAGCCCCCTTCCAGTCAATAGAGTGAACCTGTTGCGGGCTGGAAAGGCCTGCTGCTTTTCCTGCACGTTTTTTTCTTTTTTTGGTTTAGAGGATGTTTGCTGCCGGTGTTTTGTACTTAACCTTTCTTTGTTATCACTGTCTGAAATGGTGCAAAGCTCCACACAAAACTAATGTTTGACAACAGGAACAACAAAAAAAGCGCTCAGGCGCTCAGAAGATGATGAAGAAGAAGAAGAAGAAGAAGCAACAAGCTGACCATTTGGATTTATTTGTCGGCGTGCGTACTTTTTGTTGTTGTCGTTTATTTCTAGTCGTTGCCTTCGCAAATACATTAAATGTATTTTTTGTTTGTCGTTGGTTGAACGCCCAAAAATTAAATTGACACCAACAACAAATTCGCAATTGGCATCAGTGGTTTGGCTATAATCGAATATATATCCGTTCCTAATCCAAAACCCAAACTCAAACGGAAAGGGCTTCATCGCCAACGGTTGTGGTCAAAATAATAGCACCACTAGCTAAAAATGCATGAGCAAAACAAATCATTATTTTTGAAATTAAGTGTTAACATTTAATTCAATTTTTAGGGTATACTCGTATAAATTAAAGTTCTTTCCAATATATTTACATATATGTTTCTCTTTTTGACAAAAAGTAGCGCAAAAGAAAAAAAGCACTTTCTAGAAATCATTTAATTATTTATAATATTTATAATTATAAATTATATTATTTTAACCGTTAAATTTCAGACTTTTCACTGAATTTAATTTATATAATATTAATTTTAATTAAATTTAACTAAGTTGCAAGTTGTTGACTTTTTTTTGTTTCTCACTTTTTTTTAACAAGATCGTTAAATTCAAGAAAAGACACCTTTCAAGTGGTGTTATTATTTTTTCGACATTGCATTTATTAAATAAAACGAATACCAAAAATAATCAAGTTCGAAACTTAAGTTTTTCTATTTTTAAATTATGCATAATGTTTTTAATACAAATATATAATCAATTCCAACTATTAAAACAGTTTATTTTTAAAATCTATGCCTATATTTAACAGTAATATTAAAATACCAATAGATTTATTTTTTCTTCTATTCAAACTCTAAAAAATTGCAGAGAATTGTTATTTTTTAATCAGTATGCGGGGGCAATCAACAAATGCTGTTGATGCTGATGATGATGGTGATATGATATTGACACACATGTGAGTAGTTTTAATTTCAGGACAGGATGGGCAAATGCCGTAAAAAAAATATATAAAAAGGGAGACAAATATAAAACGTTGAGAAAACCCTCCCCTAATAACCTATCATTCAAAGAGGACTTTAAATGTAATTACCCTTTTTTTTGTTGTTGATAATAAGTAAGTATAATGTAAACTATATAATAAAATCATCCCTTGACATTTTATATGGTCGCAGCCCTAAACTTAAAATATAAATATACAATGTAACATTTCCAAAAAAAGGAAACATTTTATTGAATATTTAATATTAATTATTTAATTTATATATGACTTTCTGTTAATATATTTAATTGTATTTAGACTATTTTTGATTTAAGTATACATTTTTTTAATTTTTTGATTTATTTATGACTGGTTAGATCGTTTTAAAATTTTTAATTTTAATTTATTCTATATAACTTTTCTTTTCTTTATTTATTTATTATTGATAACCATTTAGATTTTTTTAACGCATATATGGCTTTTCTTTTATTTATTTATGACTATTTAGTACTATTTAGAAAATTTTTGACTTATGCATGACCATTTTTTTTTTATTATTCTATTTAATTTAGACTGTATTTGATTTCTGTATAAATTTTCTTTTGTTTTATCAATTTATTGATGTAATAATACAATTTGTAGAGAGTTCTTACCATTGTTACGGGCAGCCCACCCGGTGCACCATTAGCATATGAGTAGGGAGACACCAAATAGCCCATATTGAAGGTAGGTGTATGCGGCTCGAGTTTATCTGAAATTTGGGAACGAGCCAATTAAATGTGTAACTATTAAAAAAAAATTAAAAACAGGAAACTAAATCTTTTTTTCGATCATTTTTTAAGGCAGCAATAAACGCATATTATTAGAAGAGATGAATAACATTAATATAATGAAATTGAAAAGGGAAAGATGGTGGCGGGGAAGAGGAAGAGATAAACGAGGACAATTTGTGTGGAAGCGTTGATGTGGAGTAATCTATCTCGCTCTCTCTCTCTCTCTGTCTCTCTCTCTCTGTCTCTCTCTCTCTCTCTCTGTCTCTCTCTCTCTGTGGCCTTCGTTCAGTTGTATGCATGTGTGTGTATTTATGTGTGTGTACTAGTTATAGCTCGCACTTTAAAACAATTAATAAAAGCATTCGAGAATTCAAATTAAGTTGCTGACCGACATTTATTTCTCTATGCTTAATTCTACAAACTCCCCCTATCACACTCTCTCCTCTATCTTTCTGTCTCTTGCTTTAATTTGTTACGCAAACTGGCAAAAGAAGAAGCACGAATTAATAGGGATTTTTCCCAGCGCTGATTACTCTTCTTCTTATATACACACATATGCATATGCAAATATACATGCACACACAGAGAGCAAAGATGATGTTACCATTGGGAAAATATCACAGTCCTACCATTAAATAATTCACAGCTTGTTAGAAAAGCAAGCACAAAAAACACGCTAAAATATCCACAAAAAAAAACCAAAAACACAAGCAGCAATGCACAAAACAAAAGCAAAACAAAAAAAGAAATATCTTCTTAAATCAAAATGTTAAGCAGGAGAAGTAGGAGGAGAGAAGGAAGCCGCAAACGCGGAATGAGAAGCAGCCAATATACACACACAAGCAACGAAGGTACGAAAGGTACAAAAAAAAAATACTGGGTAACAAAATAATCCAGGCGTTCTGGAAACAACAAGCGTCTGCTAACCATCCAGCCAGCAAGAACTTCCAAACACACACACGCCGGCAGCGGCGGCGGCAGCGGCTCGTCGATTCTACGAAAACTCATTAATTTCCAAGGATACACAATACCCAAGCAAGGCAGACGTACTTCGGAATACGTATATGAATACAAACATACACACACATGCATCCGCAAGTCGCTTATAGAAGAAGAAGGGCTACAATCATACTTGCATGCAAGCAAACTCAGTATTAAGCTGAACTGATCGACGCACAGTGGGCAAAGTAGTTTGAAATTGTCACGTAATTTAATAAGATGTTTTCAGGCAAGACGAATGCTGTTGCGTAAAGCAGCTGACATTTAATATATTATTAATTTGAATTATATTTATTTTTATATACATATCTAAAATACAATTTGCTGCAATTGTATTATATACAATTAAATTCCAATTCATGCTCATAATTCCAGTGTGCGACTTGCATTTGTATGTATTTTTGTGTGTAGGTGTGTGTTTATGTGAGTTTGGCCTCAACAAAACACATACTATTTGCGCTTGTATGTATGTTTTTATGTATTTGTGTATACATGAATAAAATGTTTTCAATGCTCACACACACACATGGGATTTCAGGGTCGTCGCGATTTAAAGTGCAAGGGATTATGCATATATAACAAATTATAAAGTTTTAAAATTTAATATACATAAATATTTAAAAGTGCTCATGTAATTTTATTTATATATCTTTTTGTATTAATTTTGGCGCCACACAAAAAGCAACCCTTCTCAAATAAGCCACTGGGCTGATTACGCCTCTTCTTCTTCTGCAGCTTCTTCTGCTTAACATTGTTTAGCAGAATTCTCCTGCAGAGTGTGGTCAAGGAACCAAAGGTAAAAAGCTCGTTAACTGTTTTGTTATGGGCTTTAAAAAAAACAGCAAAAACAAAAAAAAAATGTGTAGACGGCGGCGTCGGGTTGTTAACAAGTTATGCATGTCTGTCTGCCTGTCTAGCAGTCGCAATCGACGCTTGCTGCAAAGTGAGCACATACATATGTGTGTGTAGATATGTATTTATAAATGTACATATATAAGTTGGTACAAATGTACATAGGTGCAATTTATGTGCATGTGAACTGTGCTGTGCAATGTTAAGTATTGATCGTTGTATGCAGATGCTTAAAGCATGCTTATGTTAAGCATTACGTGCTTATGCACTGTTAATAAGAAAGTACAAATGTGAACTTTGCAGTGGTAAGTAGTGATCGCTTAAAATATTCTTATATTAAGCATTATGTATGTAATACATTTACTGTAAAATAACAGATTAAATGCCAGGTAAAGGGAAATAATTTCACACTTGTCACAATCGTCATTTTAGAAAATAAGCTGAATGTGAATTCAGTGTTATATTTGTGCACAAATCAATAATAAATATCCAAATTTTATGTTGGCAGTGGTTATTTCTGTTTAAACAATCAACTGCAAACACAAATTAAATTTAAAGCGCTTGCATACATACAAACATACATACATATGCATATGTAACGTGTGTGTGTGTTCGCTTTTTAATTTGGCTTGCAAGCAAACCGAAAATCATACATACAAACATGCACTAACACATGCATATACTGATAAAAACACATACATACATTTACTCGTTCTTTTCAAAAGAACAAACACACATACACACTGACATGCTCCGAATAAGCCGCGCTGACGGCGAAAAGAAAGCAAAATATAGCAAACAGAAAACAGAAAAAACAAGAAACAACAAGAAAACAAGAAATGAAGTAGCGTGTCGACGAGGCGATCTGCATCACCTTGTTAGCACCAACCATGGAACGAAAACGAACGCAACAAATACTAAAAAGCTAAAGCGACGCTGGCAGCAGCGCTGGAAGTAACCGAGGCAACAGCAGCAGCAGAGGCGTCGGCAGCAGCAGCCGGTTATTTATCCGCCCCAACAACAACTGTGGCTTCAAAATATAAGCACATGTTTGCCGCCTGTCTCATTTAAGTTTGTTTATAAAAACAGTGCATGACGAATGCGTTGCTCGTTCATGCTTGTATTATATATATATATATATATATATATATATTTATATATATATATATATATATATTTATTAGTTGTCAATGCTAAGCAATCAGCAGCTCTTCTTCTGCTTCTTTCAGGTTGCCTGCCTATAATCTTTTTGCTTAGTTCTAATTAGATTTGATAGTTTTTCTACACTAATTTCTCGCAAGCCGCAGTCGGTGGCAAATAATATGTACAGACTGCTGCCGATCAGCTTGCATTTAATTTTATCTATGCACAGTTCCCCACCGAATAACAATAAGAAATCAAGTAGCGATGGGCAGTGCAGCTTTTACTCGAAATGGTCAAAATAACAGTTATGTTTCTATGTTATTTATTTATATAAACACGATATTAAAGTGCTCCAGGGCGCTTTATACATGTCGTAGTATTGCCGGCAAATCATGGGGTACATCACCAAAGATATGACTGTACCTGATGATAGTAAGACCCATGTTAACCTATGGGGTGGTTGCATGGGGTGACAGGGTGCGGATGATCACCGTGAAGAAACAACTACAAAAATTGCAAATGGCATGCGTATGTATGACAGGAGGTATGCGCACCTGCCCAACAATTGCCCTTGGAGCCTTAATGGAGCTCACACCAGTCCACCATATCATAAGGCTCAAGCAGAAAGCCACGCTTTTCAGGATATCAGCAGAAGGAGTTGGGGGCAACCATATCCTAAGCCATAAAGATGCCCAACTCCTTTCAAACGAACTACCCCTACTTACGCAACCTAGGGACGAAATGGCAGCGGAATACATATTCGAGCGAAATTTCACAGTTCGTATGAGTAGTAAAAGGGAATGGACAACTCTGGATGAAGTCCATCCCATGAAACCGGCCTTGGAGTGGTGGGTCCTCGGGTATCTTACCATGAATCCCTGGGAACGCACACCAGCATATTTCAGGCTGAGGTAGGTGCGATAGGGAGATGTGCGGACATCAACATAGAACGTAACTATCGGAATACGGATATATCCATCCTATCCGATAGTCAAGCAGCATTGAAAGCTATAATGGGGACTAAGATAACATCCAAGGTAGTCCATGAAGTTCGTTCAAAGAGTCACCTGACAAAATTGGGTATATATAGTAGCGATCTCTGCAGGTTTTGTGAAAGAGGGGAGGAATCCTCGATGCACATCCTGGCAGAATGTGTCGCCTTAATTAGAAGAAGAAGCAGCATCCTAGGGGCGCATGTTTTGAATTGCAAGAACATAGTAGACCTCAACCCAACAAAGATCCTCACGTTCGTAAGGGAGTTGGGGCTGATGGAAGAGCTATAGACTCAGAAGGGGGGCACAATAGATCAAATAGGCCGCGGTGCAGCTTCCCCCCTAATAATAAATGTTATTTATTTCCATAAATATGTGTATGTATGTATGTGTGGGTGGGTGTATATAGATGTATAGATAAAAATAATATAAATATTAAAATAAATTAATGGCACTTACTGAATACGGGACTGTGATCCGGCCTCGTCACTGTTTTGCTGCCCTTTTCCTGTTAAAAAAATACATAAATAATAAATGTAATTTATTAAATTTAATATTCGATTACTATTAAATATACATAATTAATAAATTTAATTCAATTAAATTTAATATTCTATTAATATTATAATATATATAATTAATGAATGTAATTTAATAAAGAAATTAATTTTCAACAAGTATAATTTACCTCACTCTCTGTTAAATCGATAAGGCTTGATTTCTCTTCGACTAAAAGGTTCTCGGATGATATTTTCTCATCTTCGCGATCGCCTTCATCTTTGAATATCTTTACCTCGTCGGTGCTGCCTAAATCATCACCGGATGCACCATGACGCGAATGTGTATGAGGCATGTTTTAATACTCTTCCCACCACCACCAGCAGCAGCAGCCAGACACTTTCCAGTCACCTTCCAGGTTGTTTAGTAGTGCGAGCGAAATTTATTTTAATATTGCCTTCGGGAAGCTGTTGCTAAATGCTGCATAATATGACGTCATCATCAGCGTCATCATCACAACTACTATTCCGTATTTAAAGTGCTTCAGTTGGATTATAACCGGATTGACTAATTTGCCGGCCATATCGCTTCAAGCGCATTTACCGGCGGATTTACAAAATAAAAACAAACAAAAAACAGAAACAAATAATTCCTTAATGCGTCTTTACATTAAATTTCGTCCACATATGCACGCCTGTAAACAATAAAAAGATTTCCATTAATATTTGTGTCTTATACCACAACCTACAACATCTTATAAGTTATTAATTCTCTTATACTCTTATAATTATATTCTTATATTAATGTTCTGTATAAGCAATGCATTTTAAAAGTATATGACACACATAAACCGTCCTTTTAGTGACGCTTTTTCTTCTTCTTTCATAAGTTGTTTTGTGCTTGGTTATTTACCGCTGATCAAAAAAATTACATGTAATTAATATGTTAATGTATATATGGACTGTTAAACGGACAGAGCTATTACTGTCCTATTACCAAAAATAACCGATAATTGGTAACATTTGCCATTTCTTTAATGTTAATGGAGTAGACTTCCAATTGAATTGCTGTAATATGCATTCCCATTATGCAGATGTATATATAATTTGCTGAGCAGCGGCAAAAGCTCAGTTAGTTGTCCCCTGAAGAATAGTTCGAAATGTGCCTAAGACAATCAGCTGTGTGTTGTTTCTCAACTAAAAAAAAAAATTGTTTTAATCACTGCAGAAAAGCAAATATTTATACAGACAGAAATTTGTATTTATCAGTATCAGTTTCTATGCTAAACATATATAAGCATGTGTTTGTATGAATGTATTTTCGATGTCCTACTTGTCATCATTTTCGTTAAAAGTAAAAATGCACAAGGCCTTTTTGCGCCTTTGCCTGCGTCTTCGTCTTCGACTACGGCCAGTCGATAATGAAACGACTTCCTAGAACAATCTCATCACTGTTTGCATTTGTATTTGTGCATGTGTGTGTTTGTGTTATGTTTCTTCTTCTGCTGTCTGCTTTTAGTGTGTAGAGCCGAGGAGTCATGCGGATCCGAACGAAGCCGAGTCGAGCCCGAGACGCCGCCGCTGCTTCTGCTGTCACTGTCTCTTTCGAAGAGACAACGAAAGAATGGAAAACGACCATACACAAGCGCAATATCTGTAGGTATGTATTTGTAGTGTGTGCCTGTGTGTGCGTGTGCGCGTAGGGCTTATGCTGAAGTTTCGAACATTGCTTCGTCTATTTTCATACACACACATACATACAACAAACATACGCATGTACCTGATGAGGTGCGGGTCTCTGCGTATGTGTGTGTGCACAGCAGGGAATAAGGTTAACTATTAGTTCAAGGTAACAAGCGAACCCAAAACAACAACAACAACACTACTGCTAATGACACAACGAGTTTCTATTTAGAGACGTGATTGTAGGATAAAATATCAACAGGTAGACGAACAGAAAAAAAACAACTCAAAATCAAAGAGCAGAGAATATGAAAAATGATTTGTATTTTGTATTTTCAGCAAATAAACCCATACACACACACACGCTTATAAACAAACAGCATTGTGTGAATTCAAAGAATTACAATTTGGGCTAAGTATTTAGATACAATATATAAAAAACTTACGTTTTGAAAATTGTAATTGCCGTCGGTAACACAGATGCGTTTTTATTTGACTTTTAATTGGCACTCGTTGTATGTAGATTTATATTTAATTATTTAGATTTTTATCTATATTTTTTGTGTATGTTTCATATTCATTCGCATACACATATACACTAATACACTTGCACATTCATATGTAAATTGTTATATCTAAAACAATATTACATTTGATTTGTGGAACACACTTTTTTTATATTTATTTTTATTTCTGTTACACACAATTTTTATTTATTTTGATTTGATTTGAATTTATCGCACTTTTTTTTACTTGTTTTGTATTTTATTTTCTTTTTTGTCAACTTTTACTCGTCAAACGCACATGCCACCAATACATTGACAGAACCAAAGCATATATATATATAAACAGACACACACATATACATACACACAGACGCTACGATGACGACGATCCCGATCAAAAACGCCACACGTTACACACACATTGACACATACTCACGCGATACATTCATATGTGTGTATGCATAAGTATTTTCTGCTGTTTTACATGTGTGTACATTCACATTCACATACATTTATATACACACCAGTGTATATATATTTATATGTATCTTTATTTTGTCAAGAAGTAAAATTTCGTCGGCACGATCCTTCTTTCTTTCGTTACTTAATTCGTGCATATAATCAATTATTTACCTCATTTTGCATATAAATTTTAATTTTAAATTACCATTAAAGAGTTACGACTTTTTCTGTAGTAAGTGCAATTTTTGAAATGCGGTAAATTTAATATTAAAAAACGCTTGAAAATATCACACACAGCCAGCTCGCCAAACCTCGCGCAACAAAAACTGAGAAATTAACAGAGCGTCGAACGCTTCCGTAACACAACTGAAAGCTGTTAGGAATAACAGCTAGCGCTGTGTACATATTTCAAAACGGCACTGTTACTATGACAGACGAGTTGCTTCAGCTGTTAACAAGCAGTACTCGCTGCGGCACAGAAAACAGCTGATATTTGACAGTTGAAATATCGATCATTTCAACTTGCACAAGTTACTTGCTATCGATTATATCGCGTAAATCATAATGTTGTTAGCAGCCAAAACGAGCTGAAATTCATATTATCGATATTTAATTTGAAGCCGAAAATACTTTTACAAATTTTTCTGCCACGATACTTTCTAAAACAAAAATCTGGAAAAAAGCCAAACATTGTCCATGAATGTATGAAAGAGACCAAAAATTAATTATCAGTTGTTTTCTTGTATTTAAATATTTATTCATTTACTATATCGCAACAGGAATTGTTTTAATTGTTTAATATATAAGAAATAACTGCTGCTTTTAATTTTATTTGGGATGCAAACAGTTCATTTCAGCTTCCCAAATAAAGTATTCATTTTAAATAAAAAACTTATGGCTTAAATGCCATTTTAATTTCAGCAGATCCGGTTTTGTCATTTATGGTGTAAGTGATGGGGAATCCGTAGATAAATCATAATTCAAATTAAGCATTTTAATTAGTTTACCTTTTACCTACGGTAAATTTCCGCTAGAAATAAAATAGCCTCCTTCATGCTATAAAAGAGAAAATTATAAAAAAAGATAAATTAGCAGATTTTTTGTAAAGGAGCTTTTAATACTTTTTATAAATAATATCAGCAATTAATTAATTTGCGTTGGATTTGTAACAGTTCTCTTCATGGCTTATCGAAGCGAGCTGGGTAAGTTTGTCATCAGAATTTGTATTGGATTTAAAACAATTATAAAACAATATAAAACGAACCTTTCTTTCCACAATAAATGTTGTCGTTGCTAAAAAAAAATTGAAAATAATGCTCATTAAGATATTTCAAAGTAACTACAACTAACTTAAACAATCAATATGCTAATCAGTTCTACTATCTTAAACAAAATCGTTCACATGATTAATTCAAATACGATTGAATGTTCATCATTAATTTAATACAGTTTTTTAATAGTTATTTATTTTTACTTACTTTTTTAACAAGCAAATCACAATAAATTTCCAGAAACCAGAAGTTTCCAACTGCAAGCAAACGAAAATAAATATAAAGATAACTTATATATATAAATTGATAAATAGTAAACATTTAAAATTTTAATTCAGTAGTTGGATTTGTCATTTATTGCACAAATGATGGGGAATCCGTAGATAAATCATCATATTTAATATTCATATTCATATTTCTTAAATATTTATTAAAAACTTACTTTTAAATGTAGAAAATATTTTTCGCGTCATGCCACACACTGTAATTCAAAAAGTGTATAAAGCGCAATTAGCAGGTTTTATTTTATTTATTTATTAATTATTTAAAATTCAATATCAGCAATTAATTAGTTTGCGTTGGATTTGGAACAGTTCTCTTCATGATAAATCAAAGCGAGCTGGGTAAGTTTGTCATCATTATAAAATAGTTTCAATTTAAAAAAATTAAACTAACAAACCTTTTTTTTCCAATGTAGAGCGAGCATATGTACAAAAGAAGGTATATATCTGAAAAAATAGAGAAGATTGATTTAAATATTGTAGAAAAAGTGAAACTACAAAAAAATGAATTTAAGCTCAGTTGCAAAGGTGACAAGTTTCATCAGAGTGAATTTTCAAGAGTAGCAAATAAATAAAAAATCATCAGTAGAACTAAAATAAACATTTAAAAATATAAACAACTCACCATTTGCAGATTTAATTTACTTATATTCAATTTGTGTGCAATTCTGTAAAAAAAAAAAAAATAGAAAAACAGTTCTAAATTTAATAACCATTGTCAATAAATAAAAATATTTAATTCAAATAGAGATTCATCAGTTACAAAGGTGAAAAGTTTCATCAATTTAGTTATTCAAGAGTAGCAAATAAAAGATCATCAGTAAATGTATATAATAATAAATAAATATATAAAAAGACAGCTTACCATTTTTGGAAGAAAATGAAGAATGATGAATGAATTGCTGCAAAAATAATTAAAAACACTTGAATTAATAATAAATAAAGTTAGATAAAAGATGGAAGATCAAAATTGCTGTATCGCTTTCAGCTTAATTTTAGATTCTCATCAATTAATTATACAGAGACGAAAAATAATTTTAAAAAACATCATGTTCAAAAATAAATATGTGAAATTAATAAATAAACATTTTAAACTCACCCATTTTTAAAAGGCCGTCAAATTTTAGAAAAGTCTGATAAAATAAAAGAAAAATAGACGGAAAATAAATAAGATCATGTTATAAATAAATCATAAATTAATTAAATATCAAAAATAATTAGTTTTACACTCACCTTTCCAAAAGGCCGTCAAATTTTAGAGGAAATGCCTGAAAAGAAATAATAAAAAGAAACCCGAAAAAATGCCCAATAATTGTAAACAAAATATAATTTTTTTTTTTTAATTGTTTGACATTTTGAAATGGGAATTCAAAGTGTATAATTTAGTTATTTAAACGGCCTCCTGGACAGGTGGCTCATAGCCCTCGGGGCGATCGATGACGGCACCCTCGGCGGAGACGACGGCTTCTGTGGTTTTGCCACCGCCATCGTTATGAAGTTCGAGCAATTTGGAGACATCGAAGCGGGGCTTCTTGAGCACCTTTACCTTGCGAATGTAGACATCGTGCAGCGGATAAATGCGCTGACAACTCTTCTCAATGTCCTTGGCAATCGAGTCCAAGGCCAGCTTATTGACCAGCTGCTTCAAATCGACTCCGCTCACCTCGTTCGTAATAATGTCAGTCATGCGGGCGCGAATCTTGCGCACCTGCGACTGCTGAGCGTAGCACGTTTTACGCTGCGACTGTTGATCCTTCGATGTGAATCCGATGCAGAATATACGCAACAAATAACCGTCGCTTGTTTTGGCCTCGACAATGGCCTCGATGAGTGTTTGCCACTTCTTAACCATCGACCTGTGTTTGCAGAATGGAAAATGTTAATGTAAATGGTAACAGAAGTCATGCACAAGTTTGTCTTTCGGATGTTTAATTATATATATTTTTTTTTATTATTTTATTATACACTGCCATACACACATATATTTAAATACTCTACACACACACATACCTGTATTTATCGGTGGTCAAATCCATGCCATGAAAATTGCACAGCACATTGCGATCCTGCACATCTTCGGCAATCAGGCGGAACTTGCGGAACGAGCGCTCGGGATCGATGTCTTTCTGCAAATCAGCCAGCGAAACTTCAAAAACGCGACCTTTCAAATAGTCGGACGCAATGCGTTGGCCCTGCGTACGATTCACGAGGGTTTTGCCAATTTGGCGTGTTTGGAACATGTTTGGTGCCTTGACATCGTACCAATCCTTGCGCGAGAAGGGATCGATCACCTTCTTTTTGCCACCTTTCTTGCCGCCTTTGGAGAGACCCTTATTCTTGCCGACCGCCATGGTGAACGCCTGAACCGGAAAAGGTAGTCACGTTGGCACAACTGTCAAAAGATGGCAGCCAGCAAACAGTGTTGTTAGTTGTCCAAAAAAGACATGCTACACTTTGCGATTTATAATTAATACAAAAACGTAATTGGAACTTTGGGAGAAATGAAACAGCTTAGATACATATAATTTTAATATGTGATTTAAAAATTGTTTATGAATGAATATGAATATGAAATTAATCGAAATAACCATATTTTATAATCAAATGCTGTTTTGCTACAGTTTTTAGTTTATTTTAATGTAATAAAACAAATATTATAATAAATGAATTATTTCAAATTAATGAAATTATCAAGATTCTACAATTTGTGATAGTTTTTATTATTTTAAATTAGTAAACCAATTAACATTACATTTAGATTAATCACTTACAGCTCCTATATATAATTTTTGTTGTGTAGCTCAATAAATGTAGAACTTTGTATTTAAATAATTAAATAAATGTTGTCAACGTTTTACATCACAAAACTACAATAAACAAAGCATTAAATTCCTTAGTTAACATTTAATATTTAATGTTAATAATAATAATAAATCTCTAATAATTGATTAAAGCAGTTTCGTTTGTCATAACGTCGCAATTGTTCCATTAAGCAAATAAACAACCAGCTTATCAGCACTGTTTTTGTGAAATTTGTGTTGATAAAAGAGCGTGGTATTTTACGGCGTTAAAACTCTGGTCACACCGTCAGTTATTCATCGCATCCATTTTTGTTCGCTTAGTTACTTTTAAATTATTTTCGCGATCGAAATAAAGTTCACAATTGTTTGTCTTCTCAACACAAATATTTTACAATATATTATTATGTTAATCGGCTCCCAACAAGGCATAAGCAAAGCTACTTTTAAAAACCCTGCCAAAGGACAAACACATACACAGACGGACACCATAACAGAGCATCGTATTTTTCTGTGGAGTGTTTTGCATGAATTTGGCTGGCATTTTTGTCTCGTATGAAAATATCTGCAACTGGATGGACCACATTTAATTAACTTCTCTTGATCTCGCCAAATGCAAAAATGTACAAATTTAGCAAATTAATCTAAGAAACGAGCCATAACAACAACCATTAATAAATGTAAGCGAAACGCTTCAAGCAAAACGAATAAGCGCATAACATATGTAAATAACATAAACACATATATATGCATGTGTATGTGTAGCGAACAACGCTCAGGAAACGCTGCAAGCATTGCGAATAAGCGCTTTACATATGTAAATAACATAATCAGTAAACTGTAAGGAGAACATATGTAAATATAACATATGTAAATGCACTGTACAATTGATGTAAACCAGCCTGTAATGGATCCAACTAATTTTGCCTATGAACATTATGGTATATTAGTTCAAAACGATGACGATGATATTTCAAAGGCCGATGAACTAAACACATTAAATGTACAGCATTTAAATGATGGTAAGTAGACAGAAACGTATGTTTTTTATGGAGTTAAATAACCGCTTAAACTTATTTCAATTCATCGTTTTTGATAAAAATCTCAACAAAAAAAAATGTTAATTGAATTTAATTAATTGATTCATTATTTAGCACTCATTTGTAGCAGTCAAAGAAAGCAAAACGAATCCTCGAAAAGAACCGAAGAAGACGACGAAGATTTGGTCAACTGCATGCAACAGTTGCAACAACAACAGCAACAACAAAAGGTGGAAATTAAAGACGTTGATATAATGGATCGAAAGAGTGGCAAATGTCGACGCTGGGAACAGAAACTCGTTCAAATCAAGACAATGGAGGGGGAATTTAGTGTCACAATGTGGGCATCTGGGACATCAGATGATGAATATTCTGGTTCCGAGCAAAATGCTGATGAAATTGATTATTTAAATGCTGCCGCAGAACAAACAGATATACGAAAAACAGAGACAGTATTAAATCAACAGCAACAGCAGCAACAATTGCTATTCCAGCAGGAGCAATTTCTTCAATTACAACCCCATTTGGTACTGCCTTTAACTGGCACAACTCTAGCAACAGCAACAACAACATCAGCAACAGATAAATGCAATAATCGACAGCAACAATCGAAGCGAAATTCAACAACACCTTCGTCAACGTTTGCTGTAATTTCGTCGCAGGATTGTCAACTAATTAGCAGTGATTCCAGCGGAATTCTTCCAATCGGAAATCAATCCATATTAAGCAACGATAATGATTGTGATCTGATCAATCAGCATAATGAGACGACTAATTCTGGAACAACACTCTCAAACTATAGCATAGTGCGTTCAGGTAAGTCATAGCTTAGTTGTAATTATGAAATATTAAGTATTAGTTATTGTGATGAGCAGAATTCATTTCTCTTAATCAGTTTACTATTAAATATTCCTTGCTAAAATTTAAAATTCAATTTAATTTTAAACTATAAAAAATATTTAAAAGATTTTGTGCGTTTTTTTATGATACTGATTTGAAAAAAGTCCTAAAATTGATTTAATTTAATTCAAATTTTTTTTGGTAGAAATTTTATAACTATTTCTTATTTCTTTTTTAATTGAAGTTACTTTTAAATCTTATTTATCAATTTAACTGAATAAATTTGTATTTGTATACTTCTTGACTTTAGTTGACATTAACTAAATTAATAAATAAAAAAGAAATTATTGTACTATATTTTCAACTCTCGATATATATATATACTTGAAATAAACAGATAAATATTAAATTATTGTATTATATTAATTTATTTATTAATTTTAGCTACAGACTCGGCTGAAAATGGAGCTGCTGCTGTTGCTGCTGGGGATGTCTCAGATTTCTCTCAGTACAGCAATGATAAGAAGATCGCCTGTCCGCACAAGGGTTGTCACAAATACTTTCGGGATTCGTCCGCAATGCGCAAACATTTGCATACACACGGGCCGCGGGTGCACGTTTGTGCCGAATGTGGCAAGGCATTTGTGGAGAGCTCCAAGTTGAAGAGGCATCAACTGGTTCACACGGGCGAAAAACCATTTCAGTGTACCTTCGAAGGCTGCGGCAAACGCTTCTCTCTTGACTTTAACTTAAGGTATAAATCATATATATAATATATATATTTATATAAATATATATATATGTTATCTGTTTCTCTGTAGAACACATGTCAGAATCCACACGGGAGATCGTCCTTTTGTTTGTCCTTTCGATGCCTGCAATAAGAAATTTGCACAGTCCACTAACTTAAAATCACACATTTTAACCCATGCCAAGGCCAAGTAAGCAAATATAAATATATATATATCTATATGTATAATATATATACAAATTTTGTTTTTTGCAGGCGAAATACGGGCACTCCGCGCCATAATAATTGTCTCAACAACTCAGAGCCTCTGAGTCCCGGCGATAGTTCTAGAAATTTAATTAAAGTCGAATTGCGTGATACAAATAATACTACCACGATTTCAGATAATACCCATGCCGCCGCCTCGTTTGTAATGTATGCCGATTAACATCCTTATTCATTAGGAGTACTACATTTAAGTATAATATTATTAATAATTATAATAGGTACATAGTGTTTGTATATATTAAGGTAAACTATCTGTGTAGGTTAGTTAAGACACGTTTATTTTCTCAAAAGATGATTACTATTAAATAGAATACAAATTTATATAAACATTTTTGCATTTTTCCGACTGCTGTTCCTTTCATTATTTTTAGATCTTTAAAATGTATATAGCACTTATATTTGAATCTTTAATTTTTACAGTTTTATTTTATAGGGTGTTTATTTGATGATTTGTTCTAGGTAAATCATATTTATAGGTTGTATTCAGTTGATTCTCATTAATAGGCAGCGGCGTATTTTTGCGTAATGCGAAATCTGTAAAGAAATTGAAATCTATATATATATCAATTAGATTCCATATCTTATATATTTACCTCCCATGTAGACTTGCGAGCTTTTAGTTCGTTGCAGTAACTGATCATTTAACTTACGATTTGGTCGAAAGTAATTTTTTAATATATTTGACTTGTAAGATTCGGGTGATTCCTCAGTTATTAACTAAAAAATAATAAAATCATTAAATTAAATTAGATTCGCAAGAATAATAATAATACTTACTGTACTATCTTCCGATTCTGTATAACCTATATCTTTTCCATTGCGTGCCTCCAAGTCCAAATTTTTGTGTTCGATAAAGTTGATTTTTTGAAAAGCTACTCTCAGATCCGCTGGTGGTAATTTGATATTATTTTCTATATCATTGGGTAGCTTCCACGACTTAATATCATCATTCCACAAAGAGTTTTCCATAAGTTTCTCTGGATTCCTAATGAAAGAAGTTTGAATTAAAATATTGAGCATATTTATACGATTATTATTATATTTACCAATTTTTGCCATTTTTGCGTAAAATTGGTTGCGCTTTAAGAAGGAGTAATTGATAAAACTTAAGATTACGACCCAAATGCCTAATTTCATCCAAATAATCCTCCCTATCCAATTGGAACTCTGAATTGAGATCAGCAACTTCTCGTTCCAACATTTTGATTTTCTGGCTGGATATTTTAATTCGTTCATTTTTGCTATTGATCTCCTGTTGAATGCTGGCATAATGTCCCTGCAACAAATCCCGATCTTCGCTCTGCATGCGGCTCAGGGCATGGGCAATGGCACTTAGATGACGTTGTGCCTCCAATTTGCGCATTCTGTGCCGCTCTCGCAGCTGTATATCGTTGACTCTTTCCCCACCAATGAGTGCATGTTTTATTAAATCGATGCGTTTGCGTGCATGCAACTGAAAATCGTCATCTCTCTCCTTAATCTCATCTCTTTCCACTCCTTCCTCTCCTTGCTCCCTTTCGGTTTCTTTGTCGTTTATTTCGTCCTGCATTTGTTGTCGCATCTTGGCCTTTTCCTCCTCCAGCCATAATTTCTTGTTTCTATCGTTGAGTAAAATATTCTCCTGTTGATTCTCATCTAGCATGCGTTTCAGGCTCATAATCTCCTCCTGATATTGTCGCAGCTGTGCATCCTTGGGATCCTCGTTGATGGTGGGTATATTTGATATACTCTTCGCCCGGCAGGCATATCGTAGAGTGGATAAAGTCTCATCGTAGCTGTTATCGGCTGGCGATACACAGGATACCATTAGAGTTTTTGTATTGCCACCCAGGGAATCCTAAATATTTATTTAAATTTAATTTATAATATATATTTTATGTAAATAGATTATTAATACCTGTAGTAGTCTAGTTAGTTTTGAGTCTCTGTATGGTATATGCTTTGATTTGCCATCCACCAATGCTGAGATTACATTTCCCAGCGCCGATAGGGATAAATTAATTTTTGTTGCCTCTTTTAATCTCTCACCAAAAGCGCCCGTTTTACACTGTCTCTCGGAGCCCGCCAGATCGACAAGGTTTAATTTTCCTCTACGTATACCCCCAATTATTGGATTTGTTCCTGGCGAGCACGTTTCTTGAATCTGTTCCAAACTTATGGTGAATATTGTATGAGATCTCGAGCTCTTATCATTCATTAAGGTGGCAGCTGTGACCCGATTTTTATTACCAATATTTAGCCAATTATAACAATCCGTTGCACTCATCACTGCTTGAGTGGTTAATGTTGGAACCATGACTCCCAAGCCTGGCACATCTTTAAGTGGATGGTTTTTAATGCTTGTCGGATTATTAGCACTCAACAGATCCCTTATACTCTCATTGTAAATCTCCAAGTAGCTGACCAATGCCAAATATCTTACACTTGTTGCCATCGAAATGGTTTCAAATATATGATCAAAGCAACGCTGAATAATACCATTGTTTTCAACAGCCCCGGAATATCCGTCACCCTTTTTTGAAATTGGAAATTTATTAATGATATGTTATATACATATTTTTAATCAATTAATTACCTACCTGCATTGTGTGTGTTTTGCCGCATCCAGTTTGGCCATAGGCAAAAATGGTGCCATTATAGCCCTCCAAGGTACTTTCGACCAACGAATAACACATATCATTATAGATTGTTTCCGTCTTTGAGTGTCCATCGTAAACGCTATCGAATGTAAATGATTTTCTTGGTGCACTACGCGCCGAGGGATTTAACACAGAGACAACGTAGTCACCAATTTCCACAATGCTCTGGGAATTAAAAAAATATAAATTATATATGGAATTAAATATAAAAGGTACATGAATAAAGTTGTTTTTTTGAGGAGGGTAATCGATAATGAAGAGCAGCTTAATTTATCGGAAATAATAAGACTAAATATTTTCAAACTTATTAATTTTATTAATTTATTATTATTTATTTATTTAAAAAAAAAACATTCATTTCTTTATCATTATTGTTATTATTTTACAAACTTGTGTTGTGTGTTGTGTTGTAAACTTAACTGATTTATTTTATTTATTTTTATTTGTTTTATTTATTATTTATTATTTATTTATTCACTTACTAGTAATTTTCTTTCGATTAATTTCTCTGATGTATCATACGTAGGCAAATGTTCACAAACACAAGGTTTATACAATTAACTTATTTATTTGTATTTATTTATTTGTATTTATTTATTATTATTTATTCATTCAAAAAGCAAATTTTTTTTAGAATAATTTCGCTGATATTTATTAATATATATTTATTTATTTAATTTACTTCATTCATTAATTTATTTTTATTTATTTATTAATTATTATTTATTTACTTAAAAACACATACATTACACTTGCTGCCGATTTCCTTTAGATTCATGGGACGACAACGCACAATGACTTTAACATTTTCGCCCATTTTTTCCCCTAATATTGTTGACCGTGTTTTGCAATGCGATAATGTGGAAAGCACATTTTATACTAGCTGGCCGTGTTGAGCAATCAATGACCTGAACTTGAACCAATATTCAAACGTGGTACTTACCAAACATCTATACTTTATACACACACATTCAGACAAAACATGCAAGTATAATAGTTGTAATTATACTCTGTTGTTGTGTTACAGTAAAAGAGTATATTGTTCGAACTGATCATGTTTTCAACTTTGAAGGGCCTACATTCATTGTTTTTGTAAATCGTTCTGACAAGGTTATGGCATTTTGAAATTTTACTGTTCGCAAATTAGGACAACAGAGTTTCTGTGTTACCTCTTTTGTGTGAGGCAGCTGTTGCTGCTGACAGAGTATCATGTGGCAGCTCGGTTGTCACGGTATCACATAGTGACATAGTTGGCATAGACTTTTAACAGCTGTCCTCAGATAGAAATGTTTTCAGCTGTTACTGCTCTGTTTAGGTGTATTACATGGTTGGCAACTATATTGTTAGAGTATCACGTAGTGTCAGTGTCCACTACATCGCTTTTATTTATTTTCATGTGTGGTTGAATGCATAATAATTACAAGGTCATATATATGTATGTGGGTACGTATGTAAGTACAATTAATTGTATTGTTTAGTTTTCCTTCGATAATCGATCAACTTTAATACATAAGCACAAAAATCTGTAGTTAAACATTGCACGAGGCTCTTTAAATAATGCAATATTCATAATTATATGACACTTATAATTTGGTATAAGAGTGCATGTAGTGTAATGAACTCAAATTTTACCGTTGCTTCAGTGGCTGAGCTTTCAAGCATGCGCTTTGCTTAGTGAGCACTGAAGGCTTTTTAAAGCCATATGAAAGCTTGCCCAATAAAATAAAATGTGAAACAATTTACAGTTTTGTGGTTGCTTAAATCCAATTTGCACACTTAATAATATATACTGAAATAATATATATATTATATATATTGGAGATTTCATATTATATTATATATGGAAATGGCGTAAGACAGTTTGAAATTAAGTTTTCAGAGTGAAACAGATGAAAATATGCAAGATGGTTATACCAAATGCTTAGCTAATATTAATGGACAGCATAGATCTACCTTAATGAGAGGGGAGCCCCTTAATTTGAACGCATCCTACGGGATCTACTATATGATATATATTGTTTTGCTATCAATGCTTTTGGTTGCCAATGCACTGCCACCAGTAATACGAGTTGGTAAGTAAATTATTTATATATTATGATAATATTATATTATATATTTATTTTTTATATTTTATTTAGGAGCTGTTTTTACAGAGGACGAACGTGAGGGTGGCATTGAGTCGGCCTTTAAATATGCCATTTATCGCATCAACAAGGAGAAATCTCTGCTGCCCCACACTCAACTTGTCTATGATATTGAATATGTGCCCCGAGATGATTCATTCAGAACCACCAAAAAAGTCTGTCGTCAGTTGGAGGATGGTGTCCAAGCCATCTTTGGACCCACAGATCCACTGCTCGCAGCCCATGTTCAATCGATTTGTGAAGCCTTTGATATTCCGCACATAGAAGTTCGAATTGATTTGGAAATGAGTGTCAAGGAGTTTTCCATCAATTTGCATCCGTCCCAAAACATTATGAATTTGGCGTATAGGGACTTGATGATGTATCTCAACTGGACAAAAGTTGCAATTATTTACGAAGAAGACTATGGTAACTATTTCCTAAATTTACATTACTCTACTAACAGTCTAAAATGGCTTTCCAGGACTTTTCAAACAGCAGGACCTGATTCACTCATCGGCGGAGATGAGAACTGAAATGTATATAAGGCAAGCAAATCCGGAGACTTATCGACAAGTTTTACGCGCAATTCGCCAAAAGGAAATTTACAAAATCATTGTTGACACAAATCCAACAAATATCAAAGCATTTTTTCGATCTGTACGCAAAATGCATAAATTATTATTTGTATATTATATATATATATATGTAATTACTTATTCGTATATATGTATGTATGCATCTGTGATCTAAGAAACATATTTATTAATATTAATAAATAATTAACAGCTGCTAAAACCATTTTTAATACCCGATCCATTGATCGCTTCATTTTCTTTCTTAAATCATCTACATTTTATTTGCAATATTATTCTTATTATTAGATGCATACATATTTATAAGCCACATATATATATAGATAATATGAGAAAGTTTATACATATTTCGGTATGGTATTTCAGATTCTACAGCTGCAAATGAATGATCATCGCTATCATTATATGTTTACAACATTCGTAAGTAAATGGATAGTCATTATAAGGATATGAGTTCTATAAATTAAGTTCATAGGATCTGGAGACGTATGATCTTGAGGACTTTCGCTATAACAGCGTAAATATCACCGCTTTTCGTCTGGTTGATGTCGGCAGTAAACGTTACCAGGAAGTTATAGATCAGATGCAAAAGCTGCAGCACAGCGGTCTAGATATTATCAATGGCATACCCTACATACAGGTTAGCTTCAGAATCTTCTTCTACAATATATCTGTATTTATAATACTATTTCAGACGGAATCGGCCCTGATGTTTGATTCGGTTTATGCATTTGCCTATGGCCTAAAACATTTGGATAGCAGTCATACTTTGTCTTTCAAGAATCTTTCCTGCAACTCCGATCAAGTCTGGAGCGATGGACTCTCACTATATAATTATATCAATTCGGTAGGATATAAAAAAAATCTTTGTTTATTTGTAATTATTTATATTTTTGCTATTTAGGCCACCGTTGATGGCATGACTGGCAGGGTTAATTTTATGGAGGGGCGACGCAATAAATTCAAAATTGATATACTCAAATTGAAGCAAGAAATAATACAAAAAGTTGGCTATTGGCAACCAGATATGGGTGTTAATATATCAGATCCCACAGCATTCTACGACTCGAATATTGCAAATATAACACTGGTCGTCATGACTCGAGAGGTTTGTTTAAATAGTTTCATAAATACATACGTATATATATCTACATATATATTGGGTATTTTTAGGAACGGCCGTATGTAATGGTTAAGGAGGACACTAACCTAACAGGAAATGCCAGATTTGAGGGCTTCTGCATTGATCTCTTAAAGGCCATCGCACAGCAGGTGGGATTTCAATATAAAATTGAATTGGTGCCAGATAATATGTATGGGGTTTATATACCGGAAACCAATTCCTGGAATGGCATCGTACAGGAGCTAATGGAAAGGGCGAGTATTTTATTTATATATATATTATATATAGTAATTTCTGTTTTTTATTTTGTGAACTACATTAAATAAGAATTGTAATTAAATTTAGTAATCTCTGTTAATAATTTCTGGTTTTTAGCTGAACTAAATTAATTAATAGTAGCTTTGAAATTTCAGCGCGCAGATTTGGCTGTGGCCTCAATGACCATAAATTATGCGAGGGAAAGTGTTATTGATTTTACAAAACCATTTATGAATCTCGGAATTGGCATACTCTTCAAGGTAAATAAGTTCAGCTCTTAATTGCTATGTAAATACCCATATATATATATATATTTATATATATGAATATCAGTTAATTTAGATGGAAGTATTTAAAATGTGTGTCGCCTGTAATCGTTTAGGTACCGACAAGTCAACCCACACGACTGTTTTCCTTTATGAACCCATTGGCAATCGAGATATGGCTTTATGTGCTAGCTGCTTATATCCTAGTATCGTTCGCACTATTTGTGATGGCTCGTTTCTCGCCGTACGAATGGAAAAATCCACATCCCTGTTACAAGGAAACCGATATCGTTGAGAATCAGTTTTCTATTTCCAACAGTTTTTGGTTTATAACGGGCACATTCTTACGACAAGGATCCGGTCTAAATCCAAAGGTAAGTTCAGCTACTGAGATTTCTGTGAATAATAAGGTTCGTATTTAAATTTAAATAGAGTATTGTGTATCTATTTTCCACATGGCTAAATTATGCATTTATTCATTTTTTTTTTTTTTATGCTTTTATTATTATGAGTTTTGTATTATTTTTCAGATCTCAGATCGTGCTCAAACGAAGTTTTTCTCTTTTATGAATCCGCTTGCGATCGAAATATGGTTATATATAGCATTTGGCTACATTCTAGTCTCGATCTGTATCTGGATTGTGGCCCGATTATCTCCAGTCGAATGGGTTCGTTCCAAACCAGCCTGTTCCATGGCCTGCGATCATATGTTGCATAAAATACGAAAAGCCAATTATATATACGATCAATTGGAACTGAAGTCGTTAACGAGTGCTAATGAAAAATTAAATAATGATTATAAAGATAATGCTGATACTGATCTTGTGGATTGCCTGACAAAAACAACAAGAAAACAGCCAGTTTTTCCTGCCGACAAGCATAATGATAATACCGATAACTATAACGATAACGATTTCGAGGACACTTTGGAGCTGGTTAACGTCCAAAATGATTTTACACTGAAAAATAGTTTCTGGTTTGCAATTGGCGCCCTAATGCAGCAGGGAGCCGATTTATATCCTAGGGTATTCATTTATTTAATTTCTATTTCTATTTATTTATTCAATGTCAACAAAAAAAATAGAAAAAGTACAAACATTATTTGAATTGAATTGAAATTAATATTTTAAATTAAATCCCAATTAATTAGTAATATGTATTCCATAAAATATTAAGTAATTCAGCGAAAGCCAAGGGAAATTGGTTGGCACAATAAAGATATATATATTTATAAATATATATTTCTACTGATTTATATTTAAATCAAATTCTTTTCTCATTAAATTTTTAGGCCACTTCTACGCGAATCGTTGGCGGCTGCTGGTTTTTCTTTTGTCTGATTATAATCTCATCATATACAGCTAATTTAGCTGCATTTCTAACTGTGGAGCGTATGATAACCCCGATTGAAAGTGCGTCCGATCTGGCAGATCAAACGGAAATATCCTATGGCACCTTGGAGGGTGGTTCGACAATGACTTTTTTTAGGGTGAAGATTTGTGGAAAATAATTTTAGACATTATTAATATTATTTATCGCAGGATTCCAAGATTGGTATATATCAAAAGATGTGGCGTTATATGGAGAACCGTAAGTCGTCTGTATTTGTGAAGACCTACGAAGACGGCATTAAACGTGTTATGGAGGGAAATTATGCCTTCCTAATGGAATCTACTATGTTGGATTATGCTGTTCAGCGGGATTGTAATTTAACACAAATTGGTGGTTTGCTGGACTCCAAGGGTTATGGTATTGCAACACCAAAAGGTTCGCCATGGCGCGATAAAATATCATTAGCAATATTGGAGCTGCAAGAAAAAGGCATAATTCAGATATTGTACGACAAATGGTGGAAAAATACGGGAGATGTGTGTAACAGAGATGACAAAAGCAAAGAATCAAAAGCCAATGCGTTGGGTGTGGAAAATATCGGTAAGTTATCGATATCTAAAAATATATATATACATATATATAATACTTAATATAATTAATTTATATCTTGTCTTTTGTTATCGATAGCTTAAAAATGTATTTATTTATATTCATATATATTTAATAGTTAATTTGATTAAATTATATCTTTTATTTTAGGTGGCGTATTCGTTGTTCTACTTTGCGGCCTGGCGCTGGCTGTTGTTGTGGCCATTTTTGAGTTTTGTTGGAATTCCAAGAAGAACTTGCACACCGACAATCAATCCTTGTGCTCGGAAATGGCCGAGGAGCTGCGCTTCGCGATGCACTGCCAGGGTTCCAAGTCCAAGCAGAGACCAGCCATAAAACGGGATTGCTTAAAATGTGCTCCTGGGTCCACCTATGTCCCCGTTACAACAATGCCAAATTTGGGCGTTCATTACAACTATTTTAATTGAGAACGTTGATTTTGGAGAACGCTTCTAAATTCTAGTTAATGATATATACATAACATCATATACATAATATATGTCTAACTGGCTTAACAGAATCAATTATTTTTGTATTGGATCTTTCAAAAATAAAAAGCGAATAATACAAAATAAATAACTAGTGTTTTAATTATTATTGCAGATTTCTTATTTCGCAACTATTTCAGAGAATCCCTTAAATAGTGAAAATAAATAAGAAGCATTTTAATTAAGTGCAGAAATCACTAATGTGGATTGAGCTGAGAATCCGGATAATTCCCTAATTATTGAAAAAATCTTGATTACGTACATTTGTACACAGGCGATATTTATTTGTAGTGCATGTACATTTTGTTAATTGTGCTAAGCAGACTTTAATTTCTAAAACTCTATATATATAAATTAAAAACACTATTACCGTTTATTCTTTTTATGAGACTTGCTAATTTTACGTCGCTTTAATATCATCTCATATAGAGCATCGAGTCCTTCTTGCAGACCCTCGCCAGTTATAGCACAGGCTGGTTGGATATACCAGCCCTTTAGCTGCATCGACGAGGAGGCGGAGGAAGAGGCGCTGAAGCTATTGTGCTTTATTGTAAACTGCGAGGAGGAGGAGGAGTTTATTCCCGTTGTGGCTGTTGCAAGTGGTGCACCGTGTGGCAAACTGGCAGCCTTGTCCCTGCGCTTATCGCTGTCCTCATCCAGATCGGTTTTTATATAACTTTGGTTTGACGTACAATTACTACTACTACTATTATTATAGCCAGCAATGTTGCCTGTCGATGTTGAGTTGGCTGTTGATATATGCGAAATTGGATTGTGTAGTTCCTGCAAGCCCAGCAACTTTTCAAGCTGCTTGGCGCAACAAGCATTTGGTAGATCTTGTTTATTGGCCAATATCAGCACCGGCACGCCCTGAAAATTATATTAAAAAAAGTACATAAATTATATGTTATTTATAGACTTACCTGATTATCTGGACATTTGGCAGTGCGCATTAGCTCCATTTTTGCCTCCTCCATGCGTTCAGTGTCCACAGAGTCCACAACAAATAGAATGCCATCTGTGCAGCTACAAAATGAACAATATAAATATAAATTAAAAATTGAAGTATAAAAATAAATATAAGCTGAACTAAATATATTTAATTCGCACCGCGTATAGCTTCGCCAGAGCGGTCGTAGTTTTTCCTGTCCGCCCACATCCCAAACAAGAAAGTGAACCCCCTTCGCCTTTCCCAGCGTGCCCTGTACCTGCAAAATATAAATATTTATCTCTTGATTTGCATTTTTTTTTTTAATCGTTTACCTTCTCACAATTGAAGCCAATTGTGGGCACTGTGTTTAAATACTGATCAAATTTGAGTCTGTAAAGCGCTGTTGTTTTGCCAGCTGAATCCAGGCCTAGCATGACTACGTGCAGCGTTCCCTGTAAATATCAGATTGCTGTACAATTTATAAATGTTAAGTTTATGTTAATGGCTGACCTGTGATGGCAAGGCATCCAGTAAATTGCCATTTTTTACCATCGTTGCCCCCATTTTTTTTTTGTTATTTCTTTTTTTTTGCTGTTTCTGTTTTTCTTACATTGTGTTTCCACAACTTTGCTTAGGGATGCTGCTCTTGTATCGATACATCGATAGGTGTAAAATCTACTTCCATTGATTTGAACAGATATGAATTTTAGCAACCAGCTGGCGCAGTTCAATGTTAACATAGCACTCTGTTGCGCATCTAAAGCTCAAATGTACAACGGCCAGGGGCGTTTTATGTTTTTTTTTTTTAAAGTCGTTTTTATTTTAAATTTTAATTTAAGCTTATAGTGGCTATTTCTATTGTTGGCAAAATATTCCCAATTGAAAACTCGCTTTTAAAATGCGAGAACATCTTTTGTTTACTGCTGCTCATTGCGCTCTGTTGAGAGCGAATAGTTCACAGCTGTTAGTTTTCTTTATTTCTAACAGATTGCTTGGAAACTGTCAACATACACATACGGATAAATGAATGGGAGTGTTCGACAAAAATTTGAAAAATATCTAACCATTTTCCACGCTTAAATAAATAGGAGAGAGTAATTCCGTAAATTACTCAAAAATATGCTGTTAAAATGATTAATCGAGTTATGCCGTCAAATGCAAACCAACAATGCTGACATATGCGCTGCTAAGATCATTCACCGTTATTTTGAGTTCTTGAATTAAATATTCTTATTGCAACAGCCAGGGAAAAGAGAAAATATAGAATAATTGTTTTCAGATGCTTTTTTATTATAACAATTTATGCAGAATTTATCCTTCCATCTTGTCAACTAATGCCAAGTATAATGCGGCAACTGTTTAAATAGCAGCATTCATGTATCATATCCATATATATATTTATATATGAATGTATATATGTATTTTTGTAGCCAGATTTTATGTGCATGTATTTTTAAATGGGGTATTAAATGAAAAATAATTTACGTGTGTGTGTGTTCGATTTGTGTGTATGTTTGAATGGATACACACACGCACACACATGCATGCATACATGATTTGAATACGATATTGTGAATGTGCGCGGAAATTCTGGCTGGCAATGTAGTAAATAAATAGAATGTGGACAGTGTGGACGCTATCTTTGATGTGCACTCATATTCTTTGAATCGGCATATAAATCGGCAATATATATATATATATACATATATTTATGTACGACATACATATCTATATGTAGCTAAACTTTATTCATTCGAGGTCATTATTTAAATAAGTACGGTCCGAATTTAATTTTATTTCGTATCTTAAATTTAAGTTGCAGCAATTCACTTGCAAATTTCATAAATTTAAAAAAATATTAACTGTGGTAAGTAAATAATTAAGTACATAAAGTGATGTAAGAAATATGGATAAAAAAGTAGTGAATTAAAAATATATGAATTAAAATAAACAGGGATTATATAATGGACAGTGGTAAACATCAGTCTTTTTTTACCATTTACATTTAAGGGCATTAAATAATTAAAAATGCACATACATTTCTATAAACGTTTTTAATATTTTATAAAAACTCGCAAAAATATTTGTATATAAATAGATACTTCCATTAAAAAAAATATAAATATATATACAGATATACGTATGGATATATAGCGTTTTTAATATCGACTGACAGGTGTCAACAGGTGCTAAATGCAATTTTTGAAAACACGCAAATGTATTTTCTAAAACATGCTTAAAATAATATAAATTTATGCATTATATATATATATATATATATATATATATATATATATAGATATATATATTTCTTGCAATGCGATGCATAATTAAATAATTTTATTATTATTTAATTATTATCTACTTATTATTATTGTTATTATATTTTGTTATTATAATTTGCAAACATTTTATTTATTTTTTCAGAGAATTATACTTGATTTTATCGTAAGCAATGGAGTCTGAGGGCGTGGTGAGTTTAAGATAGCATGATCAAATATTATTTGATATGATATATTATTTATATCATGATTTATTATTTATTTAATTTAATATGCTCAAGCAAGTTGCTTTACTGCTGAAAATTACTTGCTGTATTTATATTAATTTTTACAGCTTTCTTTGGAAGTATTTTTTTCTAAACTGAATATTTTATTGAATTTTGTTTGTATGTTGTCTTAATTCTGGAATAAACACACTTTAACAAAATTTCCTAATCTTTTGCAATAGAACTTAGCTTTAACTTTATTGTATAATTAATTGAGAAATATGTAATTATTAGTTGTGTTCAAATGGACGTTTAAACAGATTTATACAAATGTGTTTCATTAATTTCCATATGATTGTGGTCCGAGTTTTAAACTTTATTGCTATTTCAAGTGAATGCTGCTTCTTCTTGCTTACAACGAATTATTTGGTTTTTTTTTGTATATAACTGTTTGTTATTGTTTTTTATTCCAACGATGAAGACAAAGGTGAATGAAACGGAAAGTTTGCCAGTGGCAAATGAGTCCAAAGAAAATGCAATTGATAAAACAGGTGAGCAACAGACAGCTCAAAAGGAGGAGATAAGCGAATCGAGCGATAAAGTCGCGGAGAGTGTTGCCAGTGAAGCAGACACCGTTATTTCTGCGATTGCGACTGTCGTCGCCGCTGCAAGCGAGAATGGTGAAGAAGAAGAAACGACAACAGCAACGGTGACAATCACTAAGAAGGAGAATGTCGAAGCAGAGCCCCAAACAGAGACAAAAACCACAACAACAGTTATTGTGACGAAGAAGGAGGACGATGCAAACGAAGCAGAAGAAGAAGCGAAGACAACAACCACAACAACAACAAGTACAGTTATTGTTACGAAGGGCGAAGCGGTTCCAACAGAGAACGAAATTATGACAACAGTTGTCATTTCGAAAAAGTCGAAAGCTGAGGAGGAGGAGGAAAACGAGAATGTGAAAGAAGAAAAGGAGGAGAAAACGGAATTGGAGAAGAAAACGATTCCCGTTGCAGCTGCAGTTGTCGCTGACGAATCCGAGGAAAGTGTGAGTGAAGAGGAGGTGGAAGAGGAGGTGGAAGAGGAGGAGGAGGAGGAGACAGAGGCGGAGGCTGAGATGGAGCCAGAGCCTCAGCCGGAGCCGAAGATCAATACGGAAAAAGTATAAATATATTTTAATTAACTATGAAATTAATATGCGCATTTTCATATCCCCTAATGCAATTGCTTCAATAACTATTTTATTCATTAATTTATTTATAATTTTGATTATTACCTTAAATGGAAAATATTTAAGTTATTTATTAAAATTTTTAATGGAAAATATTTAGCCGGGAAATCGTTCAATTATTTATTTGCATTAATTGATTTGAATAATTATTTTTCAATAATAGATCGAAGATGTGGACGTTCAAGCTAAGATTGCTGAGCAGGAAGTTAACAATGCGGAAGTTGAGACAGATGGAAAAGCTCATGTTAGTAATCGTATATTAAAACTACTACTGCAATATATATTTTATATATATTGCAAGTATTTAAATATTGTACTCAATTTTTTTTTCATTTACAGAAGGATATTAATAATCAAATTGAAAACATTATATCTGACATTGATATCAATATAAAGGCGCAAGAAAAGATAACTCAGCTCAAGGAGCAGGAGCTTCAACTCATACAGAAGCAGCAGGAGTTGGCCAATCAAATACAGCAGCAACAGTTGCTGGCTCAAAGGCTCATTGCCCAGAATCGATTGCAGGAACAAGAGTTGCAACAACAGCAAATGCAACAGCAGCAACTGCCACAGCAGCAGCAGCATCAGCAGTTCTTGCCTCAGCAGGAGGCAGCTCCAAAACTAACGCAGGAATATACAAAATCTTATAGCCGCCAAGAAGATTCCTACGACTCAAAGGTAAGTACCCAAAAAAAAAAAAAAAAATATGTATATATATATAATAATAATAATATAAAATATTAAATATAAATATATATATTTTTTCCAAGTTGGTCCCTTTTAAAAACTCCCCTTAAACCGTTCCTAATATGATACGTTAAATTAATAATTTGTTTTTATAGTATATAAGCTATCAGCTATAAGCAATTAGTTATATCTATATATAAGAGATATAAGTACATGCTTATGTACACTTCTCCTATATATGTATATATAATGAATATTTTGGTTTCTGTTTATACGCATACATATATATATATATATTGTATTGTATTGTATATATACATATATCGTACTATCCGAGTTCATTTTACCCACACTCTCTCTCTCTCTCTCTCTGAGTGTCTCTATAATTAGCATCGAAGAGAGAGAGAGAGTCTATTCCCAACAACTACATTCAAATTTCTTAATTGTGTGTGTGAATGATTCGGTTTTTAAAACAATTTGATCTGTACGAACGGCTAGTATCGAAAAAATATAGCAGATTTTATGATTTGCTTGAGGCGAGTTAATTGACTAACATGCAAAAAGGCTGCACACCCAGCCATTATAGGGGGGGACTACCCCAATCTACATGTTCCAAGAACTCGTCAATAGATCGGAAACGTGGTTTTCGTCCCAGCGATCGTTACGACGAACATAAAAAGAGAATTTTACTCGAGCTAAGCAAAAAACTGTGGCAAAGAAAAAATGTACGTAGCTCTGCTGCTACCAAAATCAAATCAAAGATACACAAATGTATATATATATATATATATATATAGAAATATATATATGTGCATGATAAATCATACAACATTTGAATTAGAAACCATGTATGTATGTATGTATGTAATTAATATATAGGAATCATCAAACATGTCGAGGACATTTGATTTGCGCAAAATATTTACTCCAGCTACCGATGCACCCCAAATATTGCCCAAGAACCGTAAGTAACAAACTACAACAACAAAGGGTGATACGTAAAATAATAAATACAAAAAAGGAAGATTCAGATTATTAACATAAATGCAAATGTTTATACTTTGAATACCCATCAACAAATATTTATTGCTAAGGCTACCCAATTTATGCCAATGCCTTTTACATTGTTTTCTGCTATTTTCATCATTAAGATCACCCAAATACAGCTGCGATCAAAATAATAGTAGTGCACACATATGTTTTTGGAAAATCTACATATACTTAAAATAGAGTTGAAAAATTATGAAAATTTTATTTAAACAGAAGCAGTAAATACTGGAATATAAGTTAACATTAAAAGTTGGCATTGTTATCGAATTTATTAACAAAAAAAAAAACAATTCAAGTTTTATATTGAATAATTATTATATATTTAATTTAATGAAATTTTTATTGAAATGGATCATTATAGTAGTAGTGGAATAATAATGAAGATTTCTCCCTAAATAATGTTTCTATAAACTTGATTTGATGGGTGGTTATATTTGACTATGTTTAATATTTGGAAAATTAGTCATGTTTTTTATTAAAAACTTTGAGAAGCAGCATTACTCTGATTGTGACCGCAACTGTATATATAATAATTACGTATATTGCATGCATTCTATTTGCAATTCGCTTTTGCTTATTTAGGCCTTACACAGAGTGGATTACGTATCGCCTTTTAACTATCTACCGACTACTTTTTTGAATTGATGTTAAATTTGTTTCAATTTGTTAGGAAAGCTATATGCCTCATCGGCATTTTATTCGCCAACACTGCATCCCACTGTGGAGGACCAGGTTGAGCTCGCTCGCCGAATCTCACATTCATTGAGTGACATTAGCAATCAGAAATCAAAGGGTCAATCAATGTATGTGAATCGGAAGAAACGCTCTGTTAAATGGGTACACGAGGCTAGTGGTCAAGGTAATAGAATTGTCAATGCATGCTTAAGGACCTATCCTATCCTATTATTATTATGATGTGATGTAAAAATTCCATATTCGCACACAACAAGTTTGGAAACGAGTCATTGAAAAGGCAGACTTCTCAAGTGTTGGACAATTTTCAGATAATACAGTTAATAATAATAATAAAAAATCACATTGAAGCATTTGATTTCAGTACAGTTATATTAAGTATAATTTATGAATACAAATTTGGTCATTTGCCATGTTTGTTTTGTCTTAAATTTGAGTACTATATATATATATACATATATATGTTAGTTATAGTACTCATATTTAATATATATTATATAAATAATTGCAAGTCATTAAACTTTTTTTTGTAATTGCATTTAAAAGATGTAACTAACTAAAATCATCTTCTCTTAAATAGCTTTAGGTCTACCGACTTAAATGGAGTTCAAATAGCATAAAGACTAAATTTTAAACTATAAAATTCTTTACACTATTCCACTTGCACACTTAAGTATTTTATTAAGAAAACTTCTTCATACATTCAAGGTAAATGTTTAAGATAATTAAAAAATTCATTGTGATTTATTAAATGTTATGAAAGTATTATATTAAAATCTTTAATTAATGAATACCGGTATTGCATAAATATAGGAGAAGATGATATAATTGAAACGCAATCATTAAATAAAGAAAATGCCGAATCAAATTTGATGATGACGGAACTAACCAAGCCGCCGGAAAAAACGCCATTAAAACTTGTCATGAATCCACGGGGTCAAATGCGCGACTATAACTCACTGAAAGAATCGATAAATATTGAATCGGGCCTCTTATCACCTGACAATTGCGCTGAGCTAATAACTGCGCTGCAACTGCATAAGGGCCGAGGTAATAATTATTAATAATAACAACATGTATCATTTAAAACATCTAGTTACTATAATAATTATTAATATTTGAGTAATTATTTTTGTTACTATTATATTTAATTATTATTAATATTAATTATTAAAAAGCTATTACTAATTATAGTATTAAGCGTAAGCTGTTTTCTTTCTTGGTACTCTCGTGGGGTTTATCTGTCAGTCTTTAGGTCAATAACTGCTGCCGTTTCTCCGTTATCGAAGTCGATTAACGATAAATAGAAGCGCCAGCATTTTCACGATTTTAAATTAAGTGGTTGACTGCATATTAGTCATTACCGATTATAGAACGAAATTAAGAAATAAATTTAGTAGTTATTTGCCTTTTTTAGTGTTTTAATTAAGTTAATTAATTACTGACAGCCTGTTGTTTATTTTTATGAATATAACATTTTTGACAAGAAATAATGAATCAATCTGTAATTTCTTCAAACATGTACCTCACAATAAATCCGCTTTACCTGCCACTGCCTCGGTCTGCTTATCTGCGCGCTATTCTCAACAATAATCAAATAAATACAAAAACAAATAAAACAAATCTAAATGAAATATCAAATCGCTTTCAAGGAGCTGAGCTCTTTGCCAAACGTCGTAGAAAGGCGGAAAATTGGGTAGTCGATGAGACAAATGCCGGCATTTACAGTCCGTCTGGTCTTCCAGATTACCAACAATATCAGGCAAGACCCCCAACTTCTCCCAATCTCCTACCCGCCTATTCGGATGCGGGCAAGCATCGTGTCCAGCTAAATCTGCATCAGGATCAACTGATTGAGAAATATTCAAAGCCCGGCGTTCAAGTTGTGAAGTCCCCTTGGGAAGCGGCTCTTCAGACCGGTTCGGCAAGCACAGCATTTTTGGATGGTTCCAATTATCGCAGCCAGACACCAACAGCTTCACTGGCATCACCGGTGAACTTTAATCAGGATGTCATCGATTACCACCAGGGCTTACCATCGGCATCCAAGTGCAGTCCATCGCCTTGCATCGAACAGAATCTCTTTAATAAAACGGTTAGTCTTTGTCATTTTGTCTTCCTTCATTTATTTCTTTATTTTTTAGAAATTTGATACACCAATTCAGGCGTGCAATCCCCAGAGGGAACTGGCTTATAAGCCAACTGTGGCCCAGGGCTGGGGCGGTCGAAACGTTGAATTACCAAGAGGTAAATGTCAAAGAACTGTTTTTTTTTTTAATATTATAATTAGAATAGTTATATAGATATAGTATAAAGAATTCGTAAAAATTAACAAACTTGTTCTTAAGCAGCTATTTATTTTTTCCATTTAATGGCAAATTAAATATTTACAGAATATTATTCTCAAGAGTGGGAAACCCAGAATATCGATAATATAAATGAATATGTTCTAGCTCGGAATTCCAACGATGACATTCAGCAGCGGCTACAACAATTAGAACAATTTCAGCAATGCTTTATGCAACAGCAAAGAATGGCTGCTCTTAATAGGGATTATAAAAATATAATAACTATTGATAGAGGTCAACAATCTAAATATATTAATCCAATAAATATAAAAAATACTCTTTCAAATACTACAACTATGCCAGCACCAAGTAAAGTAATATTAACAGAGAGTGCAGCAGATACAGACGATGATATTAATGAACCAGTTAATGTTCGTGAATTGATTTATTCATTTGAGCAACAATCGCTAAAAGAACAGGAAGAATTGCGAATAAATCGATGGCAAAAGCGAATGAGCGAAGACAATTGCGAATTGGAAAAGGAGTTAAATCAAAGCGAAGGCACGAATTTCAAGACCCCTGAACTCTTGTTCCATGCCTTTGATAATAAATAATAAATATGTGTTCCTATTACTAACATATGTATCTCCTGCTACAGTTAAGAGTTGTGTGCTGGAACGTCTAAATAAATATTAAAATATATCTCCTGTTAAGGTTTAGAGCTATGTGATGGGAAAATCACAAAATCCTAAATAAAACCAATTTAGTTTCATCTCTGCGTATATCTAATTAATGTGGGATGTTTTAACTAAATTAACAAATTGTCTTTCTTTAATTCTTAACATATTTTTATAAAACGATCTCATAAATGTATATGTTTATGTATATATTTTTATCACTCCATTAATTCTTAAACTTTCTTTTATTTTCTTTGGTTTTAAATACATTTAGGCTTATATGTGCCCAAGGAAATCTCATTATCGAGCTATGCACCTCCGCCCGTCCAGTCGAGGGATCAGCAGCAGCGCAGCTATAATTTCCCGGGCTCAACCAACGTTGACTATTCGCAGAGCTATCAAAATTCGCCGACTGAGTTTCCCATATCGACCCCAACGAACCCATATTCATCAGTGCCACCCAAACAACAATTGTACGGCCCACAAAGTTACCAGAAGGTGCCGCCCATCTCGATGCAATCAGCACCCCAGGTCAATTTTAATCCTTCACCATTGTCCTTTGATAAGTTGGCGAAATTTCAGGAATCGGCTCCAAATCAACTATATCTGAATGTGAACAATCAGATGTCAAGATATGGTAGCGGTGTACGCAATGCATCTCCAACTCCCTTTGGATCTACTGGCAATATTGATCATCGATCAACGCCAATAAAATCGCCGCAACAGCATTTTGGCGGCTATGGTCAGAACATTACACACAGCGCCCCACTAACAATGTCGCCTAAAGTGCGTTCCGCTCCAGGTCAGTGCTTTAATAATAGCGCACGGGGCTGGAGCGCAGGTTCGACGGTGCCCCAACGAAATATCTATTGCCCAAGGGTTCCAGTTGTTGCAGAGGGTCTGCCCTATTCTGACTTTTAAAGTAACGAAAGTTTTGGACATTTTTTAAGCGATTTACGAATTACGACTTGCTTTCTATCTTTAGTTCAACAATAAATCTATATACCATATATCAAATACCTAACGGTTTATGTGTATATGCTCTTGTTAAATATATACGATAATATATATATATATATATATATATATATATATGTTTATATTCATTGCGATTGTTTATTTGCGTCTTTTAAATAATAATAAATAATTATGAAAACAATTAGTGCGTATTCATTAGACAGAGAGGGAGAGGGAGACAGGCAATATTGTTTGTTTAGATTTAATTAGGCATTTGCTCAGACTTTGAGCGATATCTTCAGCTCTATATGAAAAGTATACCTAATACACACCAAGAAAAAACTTTTGCCCCTTTACAGAAGCTTTCTAGAAAAGCTCTCTCTCTCTCTCTCTCTCTC
This sequence comes from Drosophila grimshawi, assembly GCF_018153295.1. Classification (NCBI taxonomy): domain Eukaryota; kingdom Metazoa; phylum Arthropoda; class Insecta; order Diptera; family Drosophilidae; genus Drosophila; species Drosophila grimshawi. Next base: position 1,070,869 of record NW_025063639.1, read on the forward strand.
TCGGAAATTCCGAGTTGGGCCCGATGTAAATTTGGTGGTTGAACAAAGCCGAGATGCGCACTAAACCCACCAAATAAATTGTGCATACAAATTGTAAGAATAAAAATTATATTGAACAAGTTTTTCCTCATCAAATCAAAGCCAAAAAATTCCTTAAACATTAAAAAAAATACAGAAAATGTTATTAAACTTTATCAGTGCTCAGAAGCGTTCGTTAAAATCATAAAAGGAAAAAACATGTGGATGGAGAATGCAAAAAACATATTTTATAATATATATCTCATAAAAAGGATGGTTAGGGTTTCAAGCTATTGAAAAAGTAAGCAAATAGCAACTATAATATTATATTATCAAGTTATTATTCTATTAAGAGATTTTCAGCTAAATCCAAGCAGCTTTTACTTATGTATTTCCAAATTTCACATGCCCATAATTTGTATGGCTTGTTTATAAGCAACCAAAAATGTATATACCAAGTTAATGTATATATATATCTATACATATGTACAATGTGAATTTAAACTGAACGCCGGAAATTAAAGAGAATTTTCTGTTTTGCAGATTCAAACGTCAATACAATAATAATAGAGGAACTCACGTGAACAAAAATAATGTCTTCGTATAGAAATCAAATAAAACAAATCATTGTATTCATTTTGCATTTTAATAGTCGTATCCAGCATATCAGCGCATCCTCCTTCTTAAATGCCAATGGTAGTATATTAATTAACTGGAATTAATTATCAACTAGGTTTTAAAATAAGTCAAACATTTTTTTATAGACTTGGTCAATATGGATCAACCTTATTTTGATGACATAAGCCCTAGAAATATTTCAGCTGTTGTCGACGAAACGGCGATTTTGAGATGCCGCGTTAAGAATAAAGGCAATCGAACTGTAAGCGTATATATACCATTAGAAGATCTTTCGCATATCTATGGTATTAATGAGTTTAATGAGCAGGTTTCATGGATGCGCAAACGGGATCTTCACATTTTGACTACGAACATTTATACGTATACCGGTGACCAACGATTCTCTGTAATTCATACGCCAATCAGCGAAGACTGGGACTTGAAGATCGATTACGCCCAAGCCAGGGACAGTGGCATTTACGAGTGCCAAGTGAACACGGAGCCCAAAATCAATTTGGCAATTACTTTAGAAATCACAGGTAAATAAAATTAAAGAGAGTATTAAGGTTTCTGGCACTAAAAACTGATTGCTTTTTCGGCGGGTTGCCTTTTCTCTGCATGGTCGAAAAATCGTCGGCTGCGCTTCGGGTGCTGAGATCGGCGAACCGAATGTCACGCGTCGAGTTTAGCAGGCCTCGTGTGTTGAGCAGCTAACGCAGATCATTCTTCGTTGTGACGGCATGTTCTGGGCGATCGGAGAGAGCCAGCAGTTTTTATGAGTATGCCTTCTATGGCAGATCCTTCACTGTGTGCAGCAGCAGCAGCACTCTCTGTGCTTGTTTTTGCGTGTCTTTCATCTCTTTCTCTCTTGCAAAGTAGGTAGCTTAATTGTTGTGAGCATAGAGCGCAGAATGATTGCTGCAAATGTAATAGAGTATCATTGTATCCGCATTGCAAATTCTTGGTTTTCTCGCGACGGACACAGATGCACACGCATGCAAACAAACCTAGGCATTAACTGGATCAGTTTTTAATAAACTTGGTGCCTCTGGATGAACTCTATCGCCTATATCATTCATTGTTATTTTGTTTTATTTGCAGCTGAAAGTGATGTGAGAGAAAGAAACTCGGAGAAACTCTATTATGACTCAAAAGGTTTGATTTATGCTTATTAAACTATAACAATTCCAACTTTTAATAATTATGTAATATATACTTGAATAAATTAAAGCGGCACGTGCGAAAATACTGGGTTCTACAGAGATACACGTGAAACGAGATAGTACAATTGCACTCGCCTGTTCCGTCAATATACACGCCTCATCCGTGCTGTGGTATGCTTGCATAAATATTACTTTCTTTTTCGCCAGTGTAAATAATTATAATCTTTAAAGGTATCATGGATCGGCGATTGTTGACTTTGATTCGTTGCGAGGCGGCATCAGTTTGGAAACGGAAAAAACCGAAGTTGGCACAACGAGCCGATTAATGTTGACACGTGCCTCGCTGCGAGACTCCGGAAATTATACATGCGTACCCAATGCAGCCGTACCGGCCTCTGTGCGTGTTCACGTGCTCACTGGTAAATGATCCTCGGATTTTCTATACATTTTTTTAATTAATTAATAATTTTTTGGAATTTATTTAAATATGTTATAGGTGAGCAGCCGGCTGCAATGCAAACGAGCATTGGAAATATTTTAAGTGTATCGATTGCAATCCGAATTACGTGTTGGATTATCATATCAGAAGAAGTATTGTTGTTGTTTAACACTTTAAGCCTAGCCGAATACATACTCGTACATCGAAGTTCAAGATGACTAACTTAGTTCATTTAGCCATAGACCCAAGATGTTCTTTAAAAGGTATACCATTCAAATTCAAATAGCTATTATATTTAATTAAACTGAATTTCTTTCTATTACATTTATATACTTATATATAGATAAGAGAAGTATATTCCAATGGAACGATTGTAAAAGAACAAGTTTACAGAAAGTTTAATATACAATAGATACCACATATTAAGTATAATTCCTATAGTCTTATGTAATAAAACTTACAATAATAATAAATACTTATATACGTATACAGATACAAAAATTTCTTGTTAATAACATACATATACATATATCCAAAATTATGTTCCATTTTCAATCTTGACTAAATCGTGTTCTGTTTATAAGTATTTCTACTATTACTTGATTTGTTTCATATATATACATATACATATATATATTATATTATAATATACATTATATATATATATATTATATATTATATACATTATATATATATATATTATATATATACATTATATATATATATGTACATATATATATAATGTAATTAATGTATTAATTTCTTCGTCTTGCACTAGGTATTAATTGCTGCCGTTTATAGAGTGGTCTCGCTTTGGATGTTGGCATTTGTGTCCCATTATAAATGGTATTGTTACCAGGCGGCGTTTTCTCAAATTCCGCAGTCTTTGCATGCATTGTTGCCCCACCAATATTGGATATACTCGCTGGTAGTTTGGGTTCCGTAGTCACACTTTGTATTTTACTCTCTAGATGATAAATATTTAAATTTGCAATCTTGTTGTGATTTATTTACATAGAAGTATTACCCTTGAGAGCGGCTGGCTTGGCTATTTGTAGAGAGCCCTCCGCCGGCACTGATATTTGTAGACGGGCTGAGAATACATTCAAATGATCAAGTAAAACTGGAGTTGATTGTCGCCTCTCATCAGATAAAATAGCCGAATTATAGCTAGCGTCGCTTAAGTGAACCGGGCTCCTAATTGACGTAGAGCTTTCAATTTGATTACTGCGCATGGGTAAATAATATTAAAATATAAATACAACATATATAGCATATGTGAGAATATAAAGTTTATACCTTAATGACTGATCCACTTTGTTTATTATTAAGTCGTACAGTTTTTCTGGACAAGTATCCAGCATATGAGAGTAAAGCACATCCATAATTTCAACAGGCACTTTAAAGATTTCCTCACAGTGATCAATCATTATTCTGTGAAAAAATGTGAACATGAGAATTATATTTATATTTCGATATATATTAAGCGTATTATACCTAATAACATTAATTGCGTCCCCCATATTTCCCTGCTCTTTATATTCAGCTGCTTTTGGCGTCGAATCACGCAAAATATTTGGCGCAAAGACTGTGGATAAATTATTGCTATCCATTTTGTTGCCGATCACTTGAACAGTTCCATCTCTAGCACAGATATCATCACAATGGGCTGCAACATTTCCCAGGAACTTGAGCAAAACATATAATGTATCACGATGCACAATCGGTAGCAATTTAATAAGATGTGATATGGCTTCCAGCTGCAGGCGACGATTCCGTATACCTAAAAATAAATAAATAAAAAAAATATCACTATTTATCAGTATTTATTAAATCTGTTATCCTTACGTTGAGTCTCCAAAAATGCTGTATATAATCTTTTGCAGAGCAGGGGTTCTGGTAGATCCCTTAAGAACTCTTTGAGCAATGTTGCCACATCATGTGGACAGGTATTGTCAGGAATACACATGCTATTATTCCTATCAAATTCATCACGGAGCTGCAATAGGCCAGCACAAATCGTTATCAATAAGTATACATAAATATGTAAATAGATTTAATAAATTAAAAATTACATTTACTTTTAATAAAATAAGACAAGACAAATTATTGGATATCTTATTTAGTATGCTCGACTTACTTGCTTAACACGTTTTTTGGATGTACCAACGCGAAAGAGACCCACTTTCTGTAGTCCGTGCTCCTCCAGATATTCTATGCAGATCATTACAAATATCGGCACATTTAGCATGAAACTATTTTTAGATTCTTCGAATAAGATTCGATCGAGATCCAGTTCAACGTGTCGCATATCAAACTGGCTACAGGACATTTTTTTTGATATCGATGATGATTTCTTAAGCTCCATAAACTGCTCGGAGGGACTACTGCGACCGCAATCCAAGGATTTCGTTGGTAAACTTTCATAGGAACGTATCTATAAAATAAGCAACTTAATTAATTATATAAATAAAATAACAACTAAAGAATTTCTTACATTATCATTGGATTGTCCACCTCGACGACAGCGGTTGTCGTTGTTACTATGAAAGACTGAAGTCAGCGAATGTTTTGAGCCGCACTCTGAATCTCCGGCTCGTTTTCTATCCCTCGACAAGCAATTTTCCAGCGGGGCCCCAAATAAAATATCACGTCCATCTTATTTAATTAAACATACGTTAAATAAAACTGTATGACATAAGGATAAATTAAAGCTAAGCAGTTATTATGTTTTAGTAATCATTAATTAATTAATTCAAGAAATATATATCAAAATTATTTTATCGCTTACTGTTTTCATCCTTTTTGCCAATATCAAAGAAACTTGTTGTCAGAGCTCTTTTCTTTGAGATTACTCGTCTTTTTGGAGCTTTGCGTTGTAAATCTATGAAATTGGAATTTATTAATTAACATTAATTTTATTTAGCTTAATAAATTTACCAATATTCATTCCAATATTAAGTTCTTTAATCTTTTCTAAAGCAATGTGCATAAGCATCTCTGCTTCGACATCGGATAGTTTTTCCAAGGATGTGTCCGTTAATTGAAGGATCTGTCCTTGCGTCGATATCCATGTGCAGTTCTCCTAAAAAGTCCGAAAGGTTTTATTATAAATTCAAAGAAATAATAGGTTGGTGGATATTTATTTCTTACCGATGGTACCCATTTTTCACGCTGCGCCAGAAAGTCCTGGCTGTGATCCTGCCTGCTCTGACATTTGGAGCGACTTCCCCAAATCTTTCTTGAAACGTATTGCCCAACATTTGACAACGATTTTGATTTTTGCATATTGGTTGTTTCATTTTTAGAATCTATAATACATATATATGTAATGACAAAGAGTTTAAATTATTAAAAAATAATTACAAAACATAAAATTTGGAAGGAGATTCATAAAAATCAAATCAAAGCAGGAAATTAAGGCACGTAACGATTTTGTATTTTTTAAATTGATGAAATGTCGATATCCCTTCTTTTTTTTTAAATTTATATTTAATTTTAAAGGTTTTTTTCCATATATATTTTTTGTAGTTTTCTGCGTCGACTGACTTTAGTTGTCATATAATATATAAATATATTGCCCACAATTTAAAACATTATTGCTGTGAATGAGTTTTATTATTTGTTACATTCTCAATATAAAAACAGTTAAATTTGCTGTAAACTAATTACTATATTGTTAATAGTATTACTTACTTAGATATGTCTCATTTACATTCCCGTTTTTATAGTTTTGCGAAGTGGATTGTTCAGTTGGGTTTGTGTTCCACAAATTGGATAAAAACTGGGAACTCGAACTGAGTAAGGCGCCCGCCGTTTTTCCAGTCTTCTCCTTGGGACTGTGCATAGATCTCGTTGGCGAGGTTGGAGCCGAGGCGGGTTGGAAGTGATTCTTGGACTGATTGGCGATTTCATTGTCTCGCTCCTGTTGCCGGTTCATTTCCCACTCGTTCCGCTTGCGAATGCGCTCGTCGAGCTCCTTTTGCCAGGCGATGTGTGCATTCTGTAAGTTCCTTGGATTCTCATTGCCCCGAATAAAGTCCAAGGCGACCAGTGCCCAAGCATCCAATGTTTGTACTGCCTTATGATTATCCTCATCCATGCCCGGGGGATTTATTTCCCCCTTTGCCTTGATATTTCTCAGATTCCGATCATAGTTCACCGACTTAAAGCGACTCGCATCGCCGTCGTGTACGCTTTTCTTCCTCGCCATTCTCAGATATCGCTTAATTGTATCGCTCACGGATTGGGATACATCCTCGTTATCAATGGAACTTCTTCGCCGACTTGAATTACCTCCCGCCGCCGCCCCCTCTTCGGCCTCCGATAGCTCGGAGTTTTCCAGCATTAATTCATAGTTTCTTGCCAGTATTTTAATTTCGCTTAGTTGTATAAAATTTGTTTGCGTTCCACACGAATTGGTGGATTTTTGTACTGGTCTGGCATATCCAATTGGAGTCTTGTTAGATATATTTCTTGTACTGTGAATGAGCTCCAGCGATTCTGGGGGAATTTGTTGGCGTTTTGTTGTTGTTGTTTGTGTTTTTGTTTTTAGGCTTTGTAATAATTTTGCACTAAGATCATGGTGGCCTTCTAATATGGGGTTTTGTGCCTTACTCTCCTCAAAATTACACAATTCTGTTGGGTTATTTTCGTAATTAGTGTTAAAATTAAATAGACTCGAAAATGATGTTGCTCCGCTGAGGTTCGACTTTGTTTTTGGCTCTGAGGAATGTAGAATGCGATGCAGTTGCTGTTTCTTTAATATATTATAGATTTTCCTTAGATGGGCTTTATCTTCTAATATTTCCGGTGTCACATTGCCTATTTGGATAACGCTGAGTGAGGAACTTTTTAGAAATTTCAAACGCTCCAAAAGCACAGACTCGATTTGCTGCTGCTCGTTCGAAATTGAATTCGAATCGAATGCAGCCGACGAACTCGACGAACTCTTCGAACTCAATAGTGATTTACCGTAATTGGGGCGCTGAGAACTGGGCGATGATGTCTGATCGGGCCGAACCGTTTTGGTGCCCAGCAGCGTTGTTGTTTTATAAGAATCGCGTATTTTAAGATAGGTTTGCAATAGTTCAATTGTTTGATCTACATTCTCATTGAGTTCGCTTTCGCCCGACTTTGAGTAGGCCGCATAACTACTCCGATGTCGCGATAATAATTTAAGTCGTTTCCTGGAATTTTTCGATGCACCCGGAAAGGAGGACTTTCGCCGCCATAATATAAATCGTTGCTCCGAGGAGCAGACACGCTGAAACTGCTCCTCGATGTGGGGCAGACTATCCGCCCCATGTTGTATGCCATCTGGTAGCAGTTTTCGACCAGCATCTGTCATATATCGCCATGTTTTGCGCGTTAAAAGCCAACGTTCCCGTTTTTTCTCCTTTTCCTTGGTATGGCAACGCCGGCGTCCAGCTGAAGTTGGCGAATTTCTGCCCGAAGCAAGCCACGTTATTGTTGCTCTCTCTCGCTCCATCTGATTACTGTCACTTACGTTCGAGTTGAATTTCGAGCTGGAGTTCGAGTTCACGTTCGTGTTCGCGTTGGAGTTCGGGTTCCGGTTCGTTGTCGAGACGTTTGTGGTAATTGTTGTAGTTGCATCCTCGGCACGTTTGAGCTCATCGATCATACCATCTAATGGACCCGATCGTTTTTTTATCACTGTTACGGGTCGACGCAAAGTAGTCGTCGCCTGTCCCGCCGAACCAATCATTTTATTTGCTTGTTTTTTTGTGTTTGATGATGCCATCTGAAACGAACATAATCCATGAATAATATTACCAGGTTCGATATGTGTCCTATGCATTTAATAGCCCACCATAGTTATTTATTATGGCTTAGATACCTTTAAAAAATGCATAATGGTCATTGAAGATATATATGTATATATGTATATATATGTATAGAGCAGGAATGGAAGACTTCCTTTAAAATCAAATACAGCCCAGAAACACTTACTTTACTTACCTTGTGCAATTAAATACACAAAAAGAAATCACTTATTTAAACATGCTCAAAATCAACACCGATCTTAAGTATCCGTATAAGGAATACGCTTAAGAATTGCCAATGCTAAACTTTTTTCTAAGCTAAACTTATTTCAAATTCAAATTCACAATTAATTAAACAATGTCAACAATTTATTATTTCATCCACAAAATACGCTTGAGTATTTAATATATGTTTAATTTTATATATTTTTTTAATATGCATATATTTAAACATACGCACATCTTCAAAAATACGTAATTTCACTTTGATTTGATTTGATTTTCTTCTCTTTTTGCATATGTACAAATGAATATAGAAGAATTGTCGTTTAGCATATATATATATATATTTATATTTATATGTATTGAAGTTCAGAAAAATTTGTGGACTAATACTTACAGTAATTATTACGTTATTATATCCAAATAGGAGGAATATTTTTATGCCGACTTTGTAATTTGTTATTGTAATTCATTTAAAATTTTATGCAACACATTTTTGGTTGGAATGCGTTTGTTTAAAACCCAAAAAAAAAAAAAAATAAAACAAAGATCTCTGCAAGTTGATATTTCTTATTTTACAAAACTTAAAAACACAACGATTTAGACTGTTCAACAAACTCATATCTCGAGAATAACGTAAAATATTTTGAGAGCACGCATAAAAAGATAGAATACATAAAAAAAAAGAAAATCAGTTTATTCTTGAGAAAATATGGCTGTATGTATACATATGTTTATAAATACATACATACACTCATAAACACACATAAGTATATATGCGGACATGTGAGTCTACACACATACACAGGCATTAATACACTCTCTCGCAGACATTCTACATATATATATGTAAATATTTGTGTGGACTTATGTTCATACGTTCATTAAGTGAAAATTCCTATGAATATATTCGTATATTGATGTATGTATGTGTGTCTATATGTGTATTTAAATATAAAGTGATAAATACAAATGTTGAAATATCTGCATACACATATTGTAAGTGAGTATGTTTGAGGTGCTTCTCTAGTTTATACTAATAGATGATTAATTTATGAGTATGTCTTCAGCGCTTCATACGAAATGTATTTTCGCTCATCCATTTTTTTCCAGATGTCTTTATTTTAGATTTTCTTTTTTTAATCGAGAATCGTACAGATTGTGTTGCCCTTTCTAAATTGACAAAGCAAATTGTCGTTTGTAAAATACAAGCTATATATATAAAATATGATAAAAATAATATAAGAATATATTTACCTGTTGCTTGAAATTAAAATTTTAGCTATGTTTTGATCACTCTTTAAGTCTTTGAAGTGTTTTCTTGCAGTGCTCTAAGCATTTCAGCATTTAACTAATTTAGAGCTATTTTCCTTCCCCAACCCACAGCAGAAAATTGGCAAAGCCTGTTTATAAAATACGGTTTGTTTGCTTCTATTTTAATTTGATGTATGCTTTTATTTAGCTTTACAATTTTGTAATTTAAATACATAGAATTATCGTTTAGCTATGTACTAATAAAGTAACTGATAACACTCGTTCATGTTGTATTTTGAATTTTTTTTATAAATGATAGATACATAATCGACTTATGTACAGATGTGTAATAATAATGCCTTCATAAGTGAGTATTTTACTTACCAGCATTTTTAGCAATAGACTATGCTCACAGCCAATTTGTCAACGTACAATAAATGTTTTTAAAATGTTTTGCACATGCCCTTTGCCATTTGTCTTACGACTATTATTGTACTAAGTAACTTTGTTATATTTTTAAACAATTAGTTAGTTAGTTATTATATATAGCATACGGGCATATTTATACATACATAGTCAATATATATGTATGAAAATGCATTGAATGCTTATGCATTCGACTGATAGATATTTAAAATTATTCCATGATTATCAAAATTCGATTCTTGTATTAAATATACTTATATATATATTGACCATTGTCTGTAGGCTTCAAGGCTACTCGAGTTTGTTATTTAAAATCAGTATATTGTATATAGTATATATATGTCAAATACATATGCATGTAAATACCTACAGACTATTAAATTACATGTGTATGAGTGAGTATGTATCATTTTACATTGCAAACTCACAGTTAGCATGACCTATACATACATATGTATTTGCACATATGTACCTATGTATGCATATGTTTTTATTTGTCACAATTGTTACTATGTCTAAATATTGTCGCAATTAAATCTACATTCATTTCTTTGCAATATGCAGCTACATATCTATATATATATAATATCTGTATATATATTTATATATTGCTGTGCGTTGTTAGTCTTCAAATTAAATAAATTAGCCTACTTAAATATATTACATTATATTTATTTCTCACATGTTTTCATTTATCTTTATCATTTTATCTGTTTTAAGTAATCTTATCCTAAGCCTTACCGTACGAAAACATAATTACATACATAAATATGTCTGATTAACTATATATAAACATCCAATTAAGTACAGTAATTAAGTGAAGTAAATTTGAATATTGGAGACGCACGCGAAACTATCTAACTATAAACACAAAAATAAATTAATATAAAAAATATGGGCGGATTTCCTAGAGCTCTTATAATTAAATAGGTAGAAATAGGTAGTCTAGAATAAGGTTTTAATTTTCTTTTTTAATTAATGTATGTACATAAAAATCATATTAAAATTATGTATTTTACAAAACATTTAATTGATGTGCCTCCAAAACATCGATTTTTGTATATTGCTGTTGTATTACTAATGTCATTTCATCGAAATTATTAATAAAAGTGTACATCCCATATTCTACATCTGTACATATTTATGTATGTAATTTTGACTTGACCTTAATATATATTCAGTCATTACCATATTTCAGTTTATTTCGAAATATGTATGCATGCGAATAACAAAGCACACATTCTTAGATGTATTCCGAAATATATATGTATATATATATATGTATATATGTATATGTATATATGTATATATATATATATATATATATATATATATATATATATATATTACAGATATATGAAAGCATGTGCTTATCGTTAGACCATTGACAAGCTCATGCATATCATGTATCTGCCATATCTTTATATTCCATAAGTAGCTAATGTAGTATGCCTTCATTTTTTTTATATATTAATTACTTTAAATATTACTATGTACAATTCCTTAAGTTATCAACTTAGCAACGTACAATATGTGTAAATATTTGTATTTATATCTATATCAGTAATCGCTTGCCTAAAGCCCAGATTTTCTAATAATAAATCACGATACGTAGTCCCGATTCGGATTAGTAGAGTATTCATCAGTAAAACGGCCCGTTGCTGTAGTTAAATTAAAATACTTGTGAATCTGTATTGTTTTAAATAATAATAAATAGGGAATAATACTTACAATCTTCCATTAATATAACTTGTGTATTTTCTATATTTGTACTAGTTACAGAGTGCGGAATTAAGTTGAACTCGTCTTCTGTAAGTGTAGTGTTCCAACGGGACCTGCCACTACTCGAACGATGCGCTGAAGTCACAGCCATTGTTGGTGTTGAGTACAGGCTTAGATTTGTCGGACTTATGACACCTGACATTGTCGATATAGATCCAGCATAGCCCAGTAACTGCAAGTTCAATATGAGAATACAGCTTTCAGGTATATTTAATTGATATTAGTAAGTACAACTTGACTTACCGATGAGGATTGAGTGTGAAAGTGATTGAAGTACTCCCGACTATTGGTTGAGGGATACATTGGTGCTGCGATGCGAGTGAGAGCATTTGAGCCAATTGGTGGTATTTTACAGCGACCCACTTCGGCAGAAATATGTGGACTCGTTGAGGGATTTGGTTGCGGCGAAGTCCTCGCCACAAGTATGGTGCAATCCGTATTTGTATTTGGATCCGCTTCGGAGCTGTTAATTGGGCTATGAGTGCTCTCCATGGTGTTAACTGGTTCGTTGCGATTCTCATCGTCAACCAAGGTGGCCTTTGGCAAGCAAAGGCTCGACGACTGATTGGCTGTCGATGTTGGAGGCGATTGAACCATTGACAGATCTCCACTCGATCGTATAATGGCAACAGGGCGTGCCATCGGCGGCAACATTGGTGGCAACATTGTGCTATGATAGTGGGTCGAGGGAGCTGCATTCAACTTTGAGCTCCTCAATTGTGGGTGAATTTGATAGTGCGGTGAGTGGCTGTGCGGGGCCAACTGATGCGAGTGGGTATGCTGAAACCCTGGATTCTCTATAGAGCCCCCACCAGCTGCCAAACTCACCGAATGGCCAGCATCCTGACAAACATAAGTCACAAAATCAGATATATCATGGCTGTCAGTATGTTGTTGCTGCTGTTGGTGCTGCTGTTGTTGTTGTTGCGTTTGTGTCTGTGTTTGTGCATGTTCGTGCTCCTGAAGTCGTGGACTGCCATGCTGTGGATAATATAGGGTATTCACGGGGCTAACTGAACTTGCCAGCAGCGTAGAACAGTTGTGGTGCAATATGGCTGAGAAAAAGAGAAAGAGAGAAATAATGGGGTATTTAAATTAATATTTAATGTTTATACATATACTATTAATTATATATTTGTTTTACTATTATTATTTAAATATTATAAGCTTCTGCGGTTATTATTATTATTTTTATATATCATTACCTTCTTCACTTACACTTGTGCTTGGCCACGCCACAATTCACACACTCACTTGCCAGATCGCCGCAAGTATATTAGGCTTACGCAATGACAAACGCACGCTGGACGAAGCTTGAAGCAGCTAGACTGCATTCCAGTGCATGTGTGTAAGTAAGCGTGCGTGCGTGTGTGCGTGGCCCGGCCTAGCGCAAGTCGATCACGTGAATTAACAGTAGCCAAAAATAGAAAAAAGGAAAAAGGCAATTTTATGATTTTATCGTTACCGAAATTTAGGAAGAAAGAATGCAGAATTGTAAATTGGCGCTAATTGAACTAACCAATATGGGTTCCGCTTTTACCATTCTGCTATTTTGCGTTATTACATTCTTGTTATTTATATTTTATTATTAATTTATTATTATGTATTACTATTATTATTATTATTTATATATTATTACTTTCTGCGGAACGAATTTGGGGCATGGTGGCAGCCAGCGGCCTGCTATTCAACGGTGTATACCGATGCAACGATATTGGGGATTCGGCAACAGTTGCATCACCGTTGGAATTGATGCCGTCCGCCGGTCGCAGAATGACAGAGAAACTGCCTGTGGCACAGTGTTCTGTGGCTGTCGTTGTACGCGAAATAACTGGCGGCGATGAGCTGTGGTCGATTTTGCAACCATCTATGGAGCCATTTGTTGCATCAGTGCGCAGCAGCGGAGACTGTGATAAATGCACATTTCTATGATTCTGATCGACGAAGTCAACTGAAATTATGAAAAGCACAGGGCGCTGTAGTTGTGTTTTATGACGAATTGAAAATAATACAGTGTAAATAGATCTACTCAAGCTACTCACTGCTATAACCACCTGGAATTGGATTGGCGACAATGGCGCCAGCCTGTGCCTGGATCTGTGAGCTGGGAATTGGTGAATCTGGCGTTAGTTGATATGTTGTGTTGCAGTCGTAAGCAGCGCCCAGATTTTCTCTCTTGATGATGTTCGTATGCAAATTGTTGTCATTGGCCTCATCTAGTATTGAATCTGAAAGATCATTATTACTTAATTTAAATTAAAATAAATACTGATATACCTTTGATATACACAATATTTATTATTACCATAATTAATTTTTTATAATAAATACTGGCATACCATTGATAAACACAATACTTATCATTATTATAGTTAATTTATTTCAATAAATATTGGTATTTAATTTAGCTCATTTAACTAAAAATAATTAAATTTAATTTGATTCATTTAAATTAACTGATGTTTAGTTTAATCAATTTAAATAAATACTGGTCTACCATAGATATACTCAATATTTATCACTTACATAATTAATTAATTGAAATAAATAATGGCCTACCTCTGGATAATGTCCACAGTTCTTGCGAAGAAAATACTCCAGTCGCTAGAATAATATCATTGCAAACAACGCCATTGTATGGATTGTGTCTGAGTCCTTTATTTTTTGCCTCACTCTCCGTGTCCGCTTTTCTTTCAATTGCCAAATTATTGTTGCGATTATGACTGAAAATAGCAAGTTGTGGCGATCTTGCAGCTATCAGTGTCGATGAGTTATGCGTATTAATAAAGTTTGCCAAATATAAATCCAATTCTCTGACAGAGACATTAATATGATATGGATTTACACAGAGGCCAGGATGAAGGCATTCCGGATTCTTTTCTAGGCGCTCCCCATCCGTACTCTCCAATGGTATGGCCTTGAACAGAATAACCATAACCAGATCCAGACGCCACACCTTATCGGCTTGTCTCAGGCAATCTATGCGCCGCATTTTGCCTTTTTGATCGGGATTGGAGAGAACACAAATCGATTTGCGTTTACCGATTATCGATTGCACAAAATCCTCCCTGCTCTCCTGCGTTATGTCCTTTCTCAGCTTGCCCAAAAGGCGAGACGCCCATTTCTGTTTCACTTCTGTTTTCTCATTCTGTCAAATATATATATAATAAATATAATTTTAAGATTTATTTTATATTGCATTTATATACATATATACCTGTAGCTCGTCTTTGCAATGCCTTTCTTCCTCCAATGACATACGCTTCTCGTGTTTCTTGTAATACTTTCGTTTAGCAGCTTGCAAGTTAAACCAAGAGTACGAGAATGATTTGACGTATGGTAATAATGCCTCAATGAAGGGGTGAAATTCATCCTACATTAAAAAGATAATCACAAATACACAGTTACATATATATATATATATATATATATATATATATATATGTATATAACAAATTGTATTTCACTTTGTTTACACAGCATTCGAAAGTTTTCAAATTATCAGCACTCTCAACGAAATCAATTCAATAATATTTACGAAAAGTGAAAGCTTCTGTCTGCTGCTGCTGAATAAATGTAAGGAATATCTCTATAATGGTTCACTTTAATAAAGAAAAGTGTGATACACCGAAACGCATTTCAATTAAAGCATTCATAAATAATTAGTAGTACACATACAGAGAACAAATTAATTTTGAATGGAGCAAACATAATTAGAATTGATTGTGAATAAAACTCCGATACAAATACACATATTAATTATATATATTTGTATAAATATATATATTTATATATATATATATATATATATATACTTAAACATTTGCAAATATACGAATATATAGTGCGAATATATTTGCAAATGTTTAAGTGACTTAGCTATGATGTTTGTATACTAGTAATAAATATATATGACACAAGGCTAAAAGCTACTGGTATGTTTTACGCGGAAACATGTGTGTTGTGAGTTCAGCATAATCAGCAGTTTTTTCAACGATATATTATCTATAAAATTTGAAAGACACCGCCGATTTGTGAAATGCACAACATATTTAATATATACATATACACATACCTATATAAATTTATATACTAACTTAGGACGTTTTCTTGCTTTACTAAATAATTACAAGAACAACATTTTGGTATTATTTATTTATCATTTTAAAACAGTTGAATATGGAGTAAGTCATTAAAGAAAACGTCCTTGAAAGTCGGTCCCCGACAAACAACAACAGTTTAATTTATTCTATATAGGTGAAAAGGGTAAAACATACATAGTAAATGAGAACGGTTATGATAATGACGAGAGACACTCTTGCACAATGAAAAAACAAAAAATGTGAAAAGGCGACAAGATGCAGTCAACATACACATGTGTGAACTTTTTTTTTTAATTTTAAATGTATACATATATCAACATCAAGAGACACCAAGAATTTGAATTTAAAACCCAAAGTATCATAAAATTTGTTAATTACATTTGAAATATTATTGATTCATGATATTCGGAATGCTTTTCGTAACCATCCAGAGCAATTTTTATACCTAACAATAGAATTAGTTAACTTCGATTAGTTGCATGTTATCACACTTATGAGCATTATGTAAGTATTGTTATTAAATGACTGTGTAAAATGTAAATAATACATTTATGATTAAAATTAGAAACTCCTTTAAAAATATACTATTAATTCCATGGCAAATGAATTAATTTTTTATTTTCATTATTACGATTAATGGCTAGATCTAACGAGAAGCTAAACCACCTGCTTAATTATACATTTCTGTTTTATGGACCTTTGAACGTATATACAGAATTTAACCACTTTGAGTGTTATCTATTTTTTTATAATTAGCAACATTGTGTTTATGTCGAATGCCGAATTCCTTACCTGTCCAGTTGACGATGTTTGTAAATAGGAAGATACGTCCGTCTCGATCATACAGCTTCTCAGTGTATCTGGTATAAACATACCTTGCGCAGTTTAATTATCATTGAATTTCTTATAAGCCCGATTGCATCGACAACAATCTAATACAAATACAAATAATATATGAAATAAATAATATGAGGAGTTACTTGATTTTAGAGCAATTTACCTGCATATTTTATCCATTTCTCGCATGTCTTTTATTTATTTGTGATATATTTGTTGCTTGTTTCTTTCGTTGGTTTCTTTATATTCTATTGTATTGCCAAATTGAAAGTCATTTTGGAGCCGTAGTTGCTGTAATCACAACAAAACTGAATGTGAAACAATTAGTTGCCAATGTCTAGCTTTTGCTTCCTCTCCCTTTATTTATGTATCTAGGGGCTTTGAATAAAAGTCTGCAAAAAACATAACTTATTTGCTTAGAAATATGAAGGCAAGTTTTGAATTGTTTCTTTAATGCATTGATTGAATAATCATGTGTATATATATATTTATATATGTATGCCCTTCAGGAAATAAAACAACATCTTCGAGTTTTATTTGGACCATTACACAATTATTACACAATACTCACACATATTTAATGATGTCTATGTCTGCGTAGTCAATTATAAGCTGATGCACCTATTTAATTCACTTCATACATATGCACTTATGTTTTGATAAAAAACACATACATATATGTATATATACATAGATTTAGAACATGTACAGGCGTAACAGGAAAATGCACTGGGGCTATATAGGAGACATACATATACATACATTATTCTGAAGCACTCAGCACAACCCAAGTAGTAACAGACTAGGTGCGTTGTGCAAAACGGATACCATTCGACTAAATTTAAAATTAGACATTTCTATCGGAGGAGCCGCACATGGTAAATATATATATACATATATCTTTTCTCTCTCTCTCTCACTCGCTCTTTTTATTTTTAATGGTGTCTCTTTGGTTTACAAGACGTAATTTATGTTTTTTGTAGAAACCGTTTGTTTGCTAGCCAAATGTTTTGTGCTAAGTAAGCAAGTTCAAACGTTCTAAAAATGGAAAATTCTCCACTCTGTTGGTGGAGTAACGTCACACAATCGGTTAGTAGTGTACCAGATGACATGCGCAGACATTTAAATTCACAGCGCGCATGCGAAAGAATGGCCCTAGAGAGAAATTTAGTGAGAGCTCTCTCTCTCCCTCTCTCAGTTTATCTCTCTCCCACTATGTCTTTCTCTGCCTGTCTCCCTTATAAGAAACAGACAAGCACCCAGTAATAATTAATATCGCAGTGAAGGCTTTCGAAATTTTCACTTTAAGCTACCAAAATGACAAAATTGAAAATTCAATTGTATGAAATTTAATCATGAAACTAATATTAAAATTTTAATTCCAAAATGGAATTTGGAAATACTTTATTTACCAACACACATCTGTTAGTAAAAGGGATGAAGCTGTTCACAATAATAATAATAAAAATAATTCATAAGAACTAATATACATAAATAGCAAATCAAGAGTGTTTTCAGGTCGACTAGTTTGGGAATAGGATTATCGGTACACAGGATAATGCGGCATGCGCAGTAAACCCTTACAAAAAGAAGCTTCCAAGTGATGTGCTTTACACAGTTAGAACTCTTATAATAAATAGAGGAAATACACATTTCCATTCGTACGTCATATTCACAATGCTAGTAGTTAATCAGAGTTTTCTACCAGTTGGTCAATTTTAATTTACACTAAGCACTTTCATAAATTGGGGGTAACTATTGACATATTGTCTTTGTTATTCATATATATATATATATGTATGTATGGGTGTACTGTAGCAAGATGTGTCAGTATTTTCCGATATCAACTCTGACTCTCATTGGTTTGATGAGCTTTCAGTTTTTTCAGTTTGCTCTTTACAGTACTCTGTTACTGTCATCGTCATCCCCTTCTATTTTACATTTACTTATACATACATAAGTCGTCGAAGTAAAGTGTTTTATAAAAATAAAAATGGAGATAAAACTAAAATGAAAACACTGTTTAAATATAAATAATAATAATTAAAAAAAAACAGAAAACAAAAACATAAAAGTATTGTTTTCATATGTGTGCCTAAAACTGTTATTATTCCATGAGCTAATGCGTATAAATGGTACAGTCGTAAATCCTGCTTCTCGAAAACGTTTACACATTCATATGACCACATTAAAAAGGTAAAAGAAAAAATACAATACTATATATATGTATCGGTTGTAGCACAGCCAAATTCTAATTCTTCTCAGTTCTTTTTTAGTCGTATGTTATATTAAATTTATATGTATATGTAAATGTGTATATATCCATATATATATATATATATATATATATATATATATTTGTGTATGTATACCCATAAGTATCTCATATACATACATATAGATTATATAAATGCATAATTTTATATATGTATGTACATAATTCACAATACTTACAAGCTTTGGGACCTATTTTCAGATATGGCGAGCATAATATTAATAGCTTGCCTAGCGATATTGGGTCTAATCATTGCGATAGCGCTTTTTTTAGCCGGTGGCTACCTTTGGTGGAGGCATAAAAGGTCACAGTTACAGTTTATTGAACCAAACGAAGACGAGGAATCTAGCAGCTATAGTTTAAGGTTAGTTTCAAAACAATTCTTAAGTCTAACTTTTATACCATTTGGCTTAAGCAATAATTAATTCTTTAAGTGGAATTGTGGAAAAATGTCCCTATTAATGACTTACTATAATTAAATAATTTTACAATTTTTTTGCTGGGAAAGCTGGATCGGAAGTGAAATTTAGAAATGTAATGTATTTAAAATGTGCTTTAATATTTTACAACAGGGCAACGCAGGACATTGTGGACTCTGGAAATCCGCCAAATAAGCCACAAGTGCCAGTTGCTCAAGCGATTACGACTCCTCTACAAAATAATATTAATCGAAAACTGAATGGCTTTCTCAGTCTCAGGACGCCTCTTATTGGGTACGACTCTTTATTATAATAATAAAATATATATACTTATATTTGAATTTAAAAGAATAGCGTTGCGATTTACCAACTATCCATAATTTCGTATTCTCGCATATTAAGTAAAGTCCTTCTTATAGGAGCGGTTCAACGTCTACACCGATAAAACCTTCCAGTGCTGCTGCAGGGGTAGGTGCAAATGACGGTACATCTAAGGATTCCGCGGTGCGTATCCTAATGAAATAATTATTTTGGATCACAATTTATAAATATTTATATATTTAAATGACTTATAACTGTGAACAGACTTCGAGTATTTATTATATATATTATTTTATTTATTAGTTATATTTTACTTAATTAATTGGCATATTTCACAAATTGTAGAATAAAAGCATCTCAATGACCGACATGTACCTCGATAGCAATGATCCGAGTGAAAACGTTGGACAAATACATTTCTCTTTGGAATATGATTTTCAAAATACGACCCTAATCTTAAAAGTTCTACAAGGCAAAGAACTACCAGCCAAAGATTTGAGCGGCACCTCCGATCCTTATGTGCGAGTTACATTGTTGCCAGACAAAAAACACCGTTTGGAAACCAAAATCAAACGAAGAACCTTAAATCCACGCTGGAATGAAACATTTTATTTCGAAGGATTTCCCATTCAAAAGCTTCAGTCGCGTGTAAGTTGACAAATATTATAAAATTATAATACAAAAAACTCATATTTGAGGAATAAATCTAAATTTTTAGGTTCTGCATTTGCATGTCTTTGATTATGATCGTTTTTCAAGAGATGATTCTATTGGAGAAGTGTTTTTGCCGCTATGTCAGGTAAATAGTCTTAAAATATAACAAAGTCCTATGCTGATATGACTTACTTAGGATATTTATTATAATTCCTTATATATTTATATGCTTTTAGGTTGATTTTGCTGGAAAACAGTCATTTTGGAAAGCTTTGAAGCCCCCGGCAAAGGATAAATGCGGTGAACTCTTGTCTTCGCTATGCTATCATCCTTCAAATTCAATTTTAACATTGACATTGATTAAAGCACGAAATCTAAAAGCTAAGGATATTAATGGAAAATCAGGTAAATTTTCCCGATCAAAACTGTTAAGTTATTTCTAGTATTTTGCACAAAAAAAAGCCCGATTTTGCCCTATATTATAAATATTAAAAATTATTTTACAGATCCTTATGTAAAGGTCTGGCTACAATTTGGAGATAAGCGCGTAGAAAAGAGAAAAACGCCTATTTTTACCTGCACGTTAAATCCAGTTTTCAATGAATCATTTAGCTTTAATGTTCCCTGGGAAAAGATACGAGAATGTTCTCTGGATGTCATGGTTATGGATTTCGATAATATTGGACGAAACGAGCTGATCGGTAGAATATTGTTGGCTGGTAAGCGAAAATTGCTATGAAAAATGCGCTATTAATTGGTTTCAGCGAAAAGCAGATGATGGAGAATATATAATAATACTTCTCACAGGTAAAAACGGTTCAGGTGCCTCCGAGACGAAACATTGGCAGGATATGATCTCGAAACCCAAGCAAACTGTAGTACAATGGCACCGCCTAAAGCCAGAATAAATATTGGTGTTAATCAAGTCGATCTCGGATATAATAATAATAAATTCATACAAATGCATACGTAAATGCATATACATATTTAAATATGATTCTGACAGAAATAATAACTGTTTAGCAGAGTTTAAACAGGCTGCGCACAGACTAAGACATCGCACACATTGCGTAATATTTAAAAGAAAAAAAAAAAAAAAACTATAAGAAATTGATAAACGCACAGCAATAGCATATTGCTTTTATTTGTGCATAAATTATACAAACACATTTCTATATCGCTCCCTATGCCTTTGTAATCAGAGCTTGAAGCTGAATCGACTATTAAGATAAGAAAAAATATAAAAGCAGAAAAAAAAAGAAAATCGAGGACATTGTTTTGTCAGCCGCGCTTATCTTACCATACCATGTGTTTGAGTATTTTCAAAATTCTGGGCTACTTTAGTCAGTTTAGTTTCAAGCTCAAAATTGTACTAACAAATATCGGATGGGCAGTCGCAAATTATATTCCCAATTACAACAAATTGACTTAAAATGCTAGTTGAACAAAAAAAATGGAATGTGCATACAATCGAGCCTATTCATTTTATCGGTTGTATTTTCCATTTTTCTTTTTTTTTGTTGATGTAGTTCCCAGTTTGCTAAAGTTTATTGGTATTTCTGGCCTGCCACATGCGATAAATGCTAAATGCTAATGGAATGACCTCAGTATCCAGTATACCAAAATAGTAGAAGAAATATGAATTGTCTCTAAATTTCTATATTTATTTAATTGCATCTCTGTACTACAAAATTAGTTGAAATCAATAGGAGTATAATTTAGCACAATACTCTGATTTGTAATGAGAGCAAAAATAACAGGTAAGATTGGCGGACATATATATATATATATAAATATTATATATACATATATATATTAGGCTGTTTCGTTGAGAAGAAACTACCTGGCAGGAAGTATTAGGTTGCAGTTGGATTGCGTAAAGTTATCAGGAGTTTTTCATTTTGAAATAAAGGATTGCACAACACCAATATTATATTCTGCTGGGAAGGTATTTCACTATTTGATTTCTATGTTAAAGTGTTTTTGCATATATGAACACATAATTGATTAGCTTAATTAATCTGCAAAGTAGTGTAACTTAAAATACGTGTATGAAGAATGATAAAAATTTCACGCAAGCGAAATAGATTATCGACATATTGAAATACATGTAAATAATAAAAGTTAATTGTTATTATTAGATTCTAATATTAACTCGTAAAACGACATTGTTACAAGTTACTTAAATTGCGAATTGTTGTTTCTTTTATAATAAAAGAAAATAAAAGTGTGAAAATGACATGTTAATCTTAAATAAACCTAGTTTAAACCGAAACTATTTAGAATGATAGGCTGTAGGTTATAATATATTAATATATTAGAAAAGGCAATTAGAGTATAAATATATTGAACAAATTAATAGTAACTGTAAAGAAATTAGCCAACCATTGCCGGAACAAGCGTCTACTGAGATGAAAAGTGCAAACGTAAAAAATGAGATTAAAAATTAAGAGTTAAACAATAAAATAAAAAATTATAATTGATGAAACTGAGTTTAAAAAACGAAAAATCGAAAATTCAACCCACCTTGAAATTACATATTTGTTATATACCTGTTATAATATTATTAAAAATCAATTTATGATAATTAAATAGCTGCAAATAAAGCATTTTTAACCTAGACCACGATTAGTGCCATTTTTTATCTGCGTATTTAATTTCAGACAATGACAGCGAACGCTCGCTGCTCGAGTCCCGTAAAGTTTTCGACGCGTTGTCTTCGGGTCGCTACTTCCAAGACGCGAAGCAGAATAAGACCCACGGTCACAGAAAAAATATGCAGCAGGTTTTTAGTCAGTTTTAGTAATTACAGTGATATATTTTATATGACCTCGATGATGTTTAGCTACATATTCCGTAAGGTAAAGTTTAGTCAAAATAAAACACAAATGCAACAACAGCTATGGTTTTTTTGCTCACTTTTAAAAACATTATATTTAAAACGGGTTGTATCATTTCCTCTTTAAATTACAAATATATTGATAATCTCTTAGAGATACAAATATAAACGATTAGGCAATTAAGTCAAAAATTTTATAAGATTACTTATGGTTTGGGGTTGGATTGAATTTCTTATTTTTGAATCGTGTTTCTTTTGCTTTCTCCACAATTAAATTTTGCCTACAATCATATTTGATGTGTCTTCTTTTATGCCATTTTCCATTTTCCATTTTCCATTCTCCTTTCTTTTGATGAGAAACTAATAGCTTCATAGCTGCGCTGCCACCCGAATCAACTTTAAGGCGATCTTCTCAATAATATAAGCATTGACAGCAACCAATTACAACTAGAAATTTCCTTCAGGTTTGCTTTATTTCATAGTACATACATGCATACACAGTTGTTTATATACTAACTTATTATTGCATATATATCGTAGTGTAAGATCGCGCAAAGTAGCTTATATGCATACATATATTGTAGTAGAATATATTTTCTCTGGTTCTAACACCCGATCTTCACATTTCTTTCTTATTATATATGAAAGTATATTATGTTCTGCTTCAAAGTGCAATTGTTTTGTTTTCTTTTGTTTTTAATTAGTTGTGTTGTTTTCTTTTGCCCTAACTCACTATTTCTGTCAGCTCTACAAGTATAATGACGATTTAATTGACATCATCATTTAATGAGTTAAAGAAGGTATTAAGACTCTTCACAGCCACACCTATATAGAATAAAAAGGGATAATTGCATAATTTAAATAAACAACAAATTTAAATTAAAACAGAACTGTACCTTTGCCAGCTGACTGATCCTTTGAATCGCGCCATTTGTAGAGTGACTCCTTGTGTATTACAAAGCCATCGTAAAGCTCACCGAAGAGTTCATTCAACAACCCTAGAGTAAGTATAATTCATTATTATAGTATTTATTATTAATTGCTGAGTAATGACAAACCTCTCGGATGTTCGTAGCCGTGAACAAGTAGTTGTACTCCATACAAACACTCGAGCTGAAGGTCTTCATTGGAATCAATGTAGCGCTGAAAAACTGGTATGCAAATCTTCTGAAAAACTTCGGGCTCCAGCTTATAGCTTATATCATTATCCTTGTAGACAATTGCGAAGTTGCTTAAAATCGTTGTCAGGCCTCTGATAAATAGCTTATCGGGCAAGACAATGTTGCCCTGCAAATTATATTATTAAATACTTAGACTTTTAAATCAAAGTAAGGTATTTGAAATATCCTTACATTGCAATAATCAATTATGCAATCTGCAGTTGCTCCTTCCTTCAGCAGGTGCTCAATATGATCTATCACATTTTTTACATGCTTTTCAGGTGACTCGCGGTCTTCAATCACTGGCGCCTTCGACTCATTCTCCACATACTCTAATCTCTGCATAATATATATAGATATATATTTCGATGATAATATAGAAAATATTAAAAACACAGTGAGAACTTACATTCGATTCAATAAAGGCGATAGCTTCGCTTTCGGGCATAAAATCGGACCAGTGCATGTTAAATTTCTTCCACATGCTGCGGGTGAAGTTCGGTCCCACTTCCCTCGTACAATATGTCAAGTAGGCTTTAAGGAACTGTTTACCCATGTGGTGGTCTCTTAAATTGTTGTTCCACAGATCTGACACAGTCAACACTTTCTTGACTATTAATGGACCTAAACAAAATAATTTATATACGTTTTTAGTATATCGCATAGGAGTATATCGCATAAATAACAAATATAGAATATATTTACCAGCAAATTGGAAAATATAAAGCCACATTTCAGGAACATCAACAAGTAAATCGTGGGCAAACACGCTAAACTCCCTGTACGCCAGCTTAAAATGGTCCACAGACATGTAGTTCTGCTGTATGAGGTGGGCAATTGTGATGGCCAGGTATCTCCTGTACTGTTTGCCCACCTTCGATAAATGCAAATAATCAGTTAATATATAGTACATGAAGCCGCAACGCTGTGGCTCTGGTATTCGCTTGATGCATTCGACAACCGTTGGAGTGACAGATTTCGAGGCCGACTCCTGATCAATGATATCCGTGACGACTGTCTTAAACAGCTTAATATCATTATCTTGGGGCTTGATGTACATCGTCTGTGGCGCTAAGCTTTTCGCAGGCGGTGTAGCAGAGCTGGAAGGTGGCTGCTGCTGCTGCTGATCGCCGCCTCGGTAAATGCCGCCAACACCAGCGGTCGAGCTGTTCATGGAAGAACCCATAGCCTGTAAGGAATTAGACTATTAAGAACACTAATTCTTATATATATAAATAATATATATATATATTTTAGATAAATACCTTGTTGGAAAGTCGGCTTGGCTGCGCCTGTTGGGTGTATTTTGAGTGACTAGCAGATTTTTGTAATGAAGCGTTCATCATGCCGCGACCCTGTTGATTTTGACCAACGCGCGACGAGGAGTTCTCGCGCGATCCTTGCGACGATCCCGTTCGCGAATGTATGCCTATTTTATTAAGTTATGATATCAGGTTTATCCCCATATATAAATATCGCATTTACTCACCTCGATCTCCATAACGATCACGCTCCATGGAACCCTTGTTAAATGAGCTCTTGTTGCGGGGCCCACTACGGTCGCGATCACGATCCCGATCTCGATCAATGCTGTTCTTATCGTTTAACGATGAGAGCACGGCAAATGAATTAGAAGGTGTTGTCGTTGGCGTCGAGGATTGTCTATTTGTAGTGTGATTCCAAATAAATTGATTAAGTCCGCCCATCTTTTTCGTATCCAAATTTTGATTGAGCTGTAATGACTATGAATAAGAATACAAAAATAAATGAAAAGATACAGTTTAAAGATGAGGGATAGCTTACCAAACCCTCCAGTTTATTGGTATCCACCGCCTGGGAGCGGCCGCCTTTGCTGGTCTGGACGTGCCACGTGTTATCGTCATTGTTGCCATTGGAGTTGGCATTGGTGCCGCCGCCACTGTTGCCACTGTTGCCACTACCGCCGCTGTTCGGTTGCTGGTGGCGCACATTGTTGCTACCATCGCCGCGCTGACTGTGACTGCCACCGTATCCGGCGGAACGAGAATCGCTATAGCGAGCGCCGCCAGTGCGTTCATCCCGCTTGCCGGCACCCGACTGGGGTCCATTCGAACTGGATGTGGACAGGGAGCCGCTGTAGTTCATGTATTGCGCGGACAGCTGCTCATTTTTGGCCTCCTTCTCGATCTGGCCCATCGTTTTGGGCGCCTCATTGCGCGCCGATTGCCACTTGTTCTTGCGCAAATCGATGACATCCTGCAGCATGAATCGGACACGGGAACTGACTTTAGCACCATCCTTGTCAGTTCGCGAGGCAATCGCCTGCATGCGGGTTATGGGCTTATCCAGTGAGTAGCAGCGACTCGGCTCCCTGGTTATCACTGGTGTTTGCTCGAACTTTGCACCCACCGTTGTGAGCAGCTTGCACAGGCATTCGAGCATGTCCTCCGAATGCGGATTTAGCAGTGTATCGATGCAAGAGTAAATGATTTTACCAGTTAACATGGAGATTTTAAAGAGTTCGCCAATGAATCGCACTGTGCCGCCAGAGCGACGCCGTATCTTGCGCTCCTCCTCCTCAAGGAGAGCTTCGATCTCAGCTTTTTCATTTGGATCTGTACACTTTTTGATCTTCTCCACAATGGGCTGCAATTTCTTCTCCTTCGCAGCACCCTGGGACACATTCTGGGTAAACTCCTTCTCCGTTTTGTCGAGAAGTGCATTGCGGAAGTGTTGCAGATTGGATTTGGTGCCACTCTCCATGCGTTCATCGCGTGCCTTCACCTCGCTAATCAGACGATGGCACAGTCGCGCATAGGAAACGGAGAAATTTGGCTCATCGATCGCTTTCTCGAAGACAAGCACAATCACTTCGTCCATCTTATCTGGCGTATCAATCTTCAGTTTGACTATCTCCTCGACGAGTGTATCAAATCTCTCTGGCGTTAGTTTATTTAGAATTCCACGCACGCGACGCACAAGTTCATCTTTCTCGTGAACGGACTTGCCATCGGAGCTGGCATCCGTTTCCGCTTTGTTGGTCAGTCGTGGCCGCCACGCATTCTCCGTCTCGTTGAGTTTGACGTCCTGGTTCAGCGATAGATTCACATGGATCATGCCCTTCATGCTGCTACGGCCGCCGCCCTGCACCCCGGACATGGACACCTGTTTGCCCACGAAATTGCTGGACGCATCACTGTTGCGATTACTACCAATCATGCCCACCATCGACTGGACACGCTTATTGTTATTGTTGTTGATGTTGCGCATAAATGTTGGCATCAGATTCGGATGTGGCAAGATCGCCACGTTCTTCACCTCGGGCTGCACGCGGGATGCTTTTGCCTCGCGCAACTGCAACAATTGCTGGCGATCATATTGCTTCTTGCCACTCGGATTACTCGGAGACCATTGACCATCGTTGTAATTGATTAGCGATGAGATCGGATCTGTTTCTATGGCAGCAGTTGGTGGTGAGGTGGCAGTTTGTTGTTCAACTGTCTTTGATCTAGGCTCCTTTCCATCTCCCACTGATTCCTTAAGCTCCAGCTCCAGCTCCAGCTCCAGGTCTTGTTCTTGTTCTTGTTCTTGTTTTACTTCCTGTTCTGTTCCATCCATTGTGTTATTTGTAGCCAGTTGTTTACTGTGCATGGAGGTGTCAACTCCGATATCAACATTATCATTGGCCTTTATAGGCGCTTCATTGAATTGTGTATTCCCGGCTCGATCAGTCTCATCTGGGGTGCTCTCGTGTGTGCTATGTGCTGTTGGTGTAAGTGCAACAGCCGCAGGCGACTCTGCTGCCTCAATTTCGCTGCTTTGATCCACTATTTGCATAGCAGTCGATTCGCCTTCAGATGAGACTTCTACATTGGTTTGGGTTTGGGCTGCTGTTGCAATCTTTGCAATATCTACGGTTGTCTCTGGCTCAGCCTCGATATTTTGTAGTGGACAATTTGTGAATAGTTCGCTCTGCGACGATGACACAGAAGCGTCATCCACAGCGTGCTCAAATTCAGGCGTTGGAGTTGCCACATGCGCCATGTACTGAGAATGTTGCTGCTGTATGTGTATCTGTGACTGTTGCTGTATCGCTTGTGGATGTGCCAAGTTTAACTGATTCTTTTGCTGTAGCACAGAGTCCGTTTGTATCTGTTGATTAATCTCGACAGTCGCTTTAACGTTTGCTTTCGCTGCTTCTGCATCATCCAATTTGACTACATTTAATAGAAAATCTAGATTAGTTATAAACATATTATAGCTACCTATAAAAGGTATACGAACGTCTAGATGTACTTTTAAAATTGTAAACTATTTATAACAGTTAGTCCATATCGATATTAGTTGCTCAGTCGTTATCGCTTTTGTATTGCATTGAATTTGAATCTTTTGATTTGTTTTTTATTTTTAGAAACACCTTGAAAGCGTTATACAGAACTATCCTTATCGCCTTGTAATTATGCACATTATTTAATAGTCCAAAATATAGATATTTTATTAAATGCCAAATTCTTTGCATTATTTGAAAATATTTGTACAAAAATATATATATATACATATTTATACAAAAGTATATATATATACATATTTGTACAAAAATATATTTATACACATATAAAAACATATATATAAGAAATTAATTAACTTATTTGTATTTAATTTTTGATACTGATTATTGTCGAGTAGTTATTAACCCACAAGTGGTATCATAACTTTGCACATGTATTTTTTTTTTTCGAAATATTTCAAAATGCACGTGGGCATATATAATATTTATTTGACTCTATTCAATTTTTATCTCATCAAAACTTGTCTGTGTGTGTGTGTCCGTCCAAGCAATTATCGCTTTGTTGCCTAGCGCTATAGATAGACACATAGGCATAGACACACACACACATACACTGAACTACGATATCGAATCGCACAAAACATCGCACTAACACTAACACAACAACCAAAAAAATGATCGCATCGAGAGGCTAGCGACGTTTGAGCATCGAGCATCGATAGAACAGCGCGCAGTGTTCGCAACTGAAATTGCTGCACAAACGAGGCAAACAGAAATACGGACAAGCAATAACGGCCAGCCAAAAAGCAGCGTCAAACAACAAGTCACTAGTCACAGCAGTGCTACAAGCAAAAGTGAAAATGTTTGCACACACACGCACTCCCAATTTCTCGCTCTCTCTCTCTCTCTCTCTCTCTCTGTGACGCACGCACACATGCTTAATATATCCATGTACAGACACAGAAGACAGTGTAGAAAGCACGTGTTTGCGTTGGATCGATTTAAAAACATACATCTGGCAAACGCAAGAGCCAAGCAATGTGATGTGATCATTCACAACTTATAAGAGAGCCAACAAGACAAGTGAGAGATAGAGAGAGAGTGAATGAGCGGTTCGTCTATAATCTAACACGCACGCACATACACGCACATCGATCGAGTTCGCCAAATACATATGCATGTGTGTGTCCGTCTTATGGTCAGCACACCTACATATAGATGAACATCGTACATTCACATACACATTCATAGATAAGCGGTCAAGCTTAAGCGCAATATGCACACGCACACGCGCACACACACTGTTTTAATCGAATAGATTTGTAGAAGAAAACAAGAACGCAGCAGCTGCCTGGAATTTGGACATAAAAGTCTTCTATAAAATGCATATTTCTGATAGAAATTTCGGGCAAAACTTTCCTTTTTTTTCATATTCCGTTTTCGCTTTTGGGTGCTCCGTATAACGTTACCGATATGAGTGCAGTATGCGAGCTACAAGTCACTGCTTTTTTAATGTGTTTAACTTATAAAAAATAAATCAAAACAAGTACAAATAAACTTATTTTAAATCTGTAAATATTAGAAATGCTTTGAGTTCCTCGAGGAACAACATTCTCTGCTTTTTTTTTCAATGTTCGCCTATTTGGCACTCCGCATAAAATCAAAAGCAATCTTAGAATATATAAAGAATGTTGTTATAAAGCTTTTGCCTATATTCTACATCAAAAATGTATGTGCAAATATAGTAACTATATTTTATACTATATAATAATAATGTGCTGAACTAAAACCTATATCTCTTTTTTTTGCAGAATAACGAGTTTTATTTATTTTTTGAGATTGCTGACAAACTAAATTAAAAATATTCAACCCAATAATATTTCTTACAGTACTTACCAGATGAAAAAGCTGTAGATGAATCAGAGATATCTTTTGGAGAGACTATAGGGATTCTAAGAAAGAAGGGAAGGAAAAATATATAATATAACAATACAAATTAAATATTGATTCTGTTAGAATCACTTACTTTTTACTCTTGGTCTTCTGGGGCGTCGGCAATATTTCTACAGATGGGGCATCCGACATCGCTGAGACCACTGGGGTCTGACCCATTATAATATCTGGCCGGTGAGCGGGAATTTGATCTAAATACAAATTGTGAGAAGTAATAAAATTTATTAGAGTGTATATTAATATACATTTTGGATGTTAATTAATATACCTAATTTGAACTGGGCATTGGCCCTTGAGTCCGGGCCTTGAATTAGCATGTTATTCGCTAGACAGATGCTAGCAGCATCTGGCTGGGAAATGCAGATTGGGACATCTGGGTTTGGTTGGACAACGGCGGCTGTTGTCGTAGTTACTGTTGTTCCAACAACAGCGCCTCCTTGTTGCTCCTGGTACTCATTGTCCACATTCGAATTGCTCTATATATCAACAACAATCAACAATATATATACTAATAATAATATATATATATACATATATATATATAGATACAAATAGCAATAAACGTACCTTATCCAGCTCATCGAGAATATTCTTTTTCGTTTCGGGATGAATGATCTGCAAACGGTGTTGATGGCGACGCCTACTCGCCGGTGCCACCACTTGTACCGGCTGTTGTGCCACATTCGGTGGCATAACACTAACCATTGGTGGTACACCGACCTGCCCGCTACCAGTGGCGCCAACGCCAATTACGGTATTCGCGCCGGTCTGAACACTGCCCGTGAGCAGCTGCAGTTGGGACGTTGTAGCCCCGGGACCAGCCAGCTGTCCATTTGGGCCGGTCTGCACAGGCATCGTGTTGCCACCGATGTTGACACTAGCGTTTGTGGCAACACCGCTGCGCGAATGCTGTGGCGGCGGCGGAGGCTGTTGCTGCAGCGACGGCAGATATTGATACGGATAGTAGGGAATGGGCGCAGGTCCATATTGTATGTGTGGCGTTTGGAACGTCGGCTGTCGCTGGCCATATTGTGAGTACTGTTGCAGCACCACATTCGGATACATTGCCGGCATGTGCAGGTGGCGAGGTCCCCCGGCGCCCGTGCCACGTGGCGCATTCGCAGTCGGCGGCGGTCCCCGAAATATTCCACTCTGTTGATTTGAACGGGTGTTGCCAGCACTGTTATTGCCCGATGACACATACTGAAAAAAATCCACAAATCTATATTAACTGAACTTACAAATAGCTTTGACTTATGCGAAAATTACCTTTACCAATTTTAAATCTAAGGCTTAGTTTATAATTTTTTAAGTTTCTCTGGATTTTATTTTTGCGGTCAAAATAATAATACCGCAGCTTCTCAAAGCATTTCATAAATTTATATAATTTAAAAATAAATATATATAAATTATAAATTTGTTTTTTTGTTAATCAATTTGATAGCTATGCCAACTTTTAACGTTTAATTTTTTACCAGTATTTACTACTTGTGTTTAAATGAAGTTTTCATAACTTTTAACCATATTTTAAGTATTTTTTTGTTTTTAAATTTTTTCAAAACATATGCGTCCACTATTATTTTGACCGCAGCTGAACATTCGGACAATTTCAGATAGCGGAACAAACGTAGTCGATTAATCGAGCAATCGATTTATAAAATTCGTACAAATTTCTATAAACTTTTAATTTTTTTTCGCGACCAAAGTTTTGTTCTTGTTGTTTGTTGATTTTTACCTCTTGGGCTGTTTGGAAGCTGCTGTTTGACAGCAGATTATTATTTTTACAGTCGTATTTTCTACTATCGATACAAGTGACGCCAACGCCAACTCCAACGCCCCCCAACAAGCTCTTCTCGTGCATATAGGGGCCACTGCTCGAGCCCAATGTTAGCGTCATGAGGCTCTGATTGTTGCTGGCACCGTTAATGCTGCTGCTGCTGGCACTGTTGCTATTTGTGGCACTTGCGGCACCGCCACCACCGCCTCCTACTTGTGTACCATTATTCGAAACTGCAACACCTTTCGACGACAACTCCGCTGCCAAATAGCGACAATTGGAGTCGATGCCAGCCGTCAATTGTGGTCTGTGTCCAGTCAGATTATAGATGGCAGCAGAGCTCAAATCACCCGTATTCAATTGACAACTGCTGACGGTCATTATGTTGCCACCGCTGCAAATGACAGTCGATTGTTGCTGCTGTTGGGTTGCAGCTGAAATAGCTGGCGCTCGATTTACAACATTTGCATAGCTTTGTTGCTGCTGCGACTGTTGCTGCTGTTGCAGATGATGTGGCTGCTGCATGTGTGTTGAGGACTGTTGTTGCGTGACTGATGTCGTTGCTGTTTTTAGTATGGAAACAACGTTGTAGGCCTTGTTTATCTGAAACTGTGGCTGTGTAGTGCTGTGTTGTGGCAGCGGCTGTTGCTGCTTCGTTGGCGGCGTTTGCGAAACATATTTTTTGCTCTTTTTATTCGAAGGCAAAATCTACAAACAGATTGCAAAGAAGTTGGAAGATTTTTTTTTGCCTATTAAGTATAGCACAAAATTTGAACTTTGGCCGAAATAGAATACGAAAACGAACAACGAAATCAGCAACTAAAATGAAAATCTATAATTAATAAACTAATAACTCAATAATAAGTAAGTTGAGGTCAATATTTAGCCAAGCAAACAAATTATAAAACTGGAATCCAAAACTTGCTTCTCTCCTCTCGTTTGTTAAATGTGTGTGAATATTTTAAACAATAAATTTTAAATAAAATTTAATTGGGATTAAAAACTAAGATATATTTTAAAGTATTTTTATGCTTAAACATCTAATTAAAATGAAATTAAACAAAACTTTCGAAATTAAATACATATTTTGACATTCGAAAAACCGAATACTATTGATAGAAACTAGAACGAAATACAAAGAAAAAAGTGGCAACATACCAAATTTTGGGGCTGCATGTTTTTAGCGATATCAGATTGTGTTGATAGTGCTGAAGCAGCTGGTTGCATTACGAAAGGACCGATCTAGTTTACGGTTAAGCGTTTGTCAAACGTCAAACGGTTGCTTTTCCCCGTTTTGGGCTATTTTTGACCCGCGTCGAATCCGTCACACAACCATCGGATTCTTCTTCTGTGGAAACTGTGAATTTTGAGAATGTTGCGAGTGTTGGCAGGCTGTCTTACCTGCAAAAGTTTAGTTTTATTGTATAAAAAATTTCTGCGAAGCAATTCTCGTAAGTTGTAAATAAAAAGCCAACCTGCAAGGCAAAAGGAAAAAATACAATATAAACCATTTAAAATAAGTAGCATATGTATTATAATAATTAACTAACATATTTAAATATATAAATCGTAGTACACATATTAATCGAATGCATTTGCTTTCTAAAATCTAATTTATGATTGCATGCACATAATATGTATGTATATAACTTATATATATATATTATTATTAAATTTTTCTTTTGCCTATTTATTTGTATTTTTTTGTTCACTTTATTACTGCATTTGGGGAGTTATTAAACAGGTGCAAGCCTCAATTTATTTAAGTAGAGCTCTTTTTTTATAATCATGCTTTCTTCAACCATTTGCCGACGTTGCGACGTTGACGTCGTATTTGCGAGCGAGCGAGCGAGAGCAAATGAGAGAATCTAGCGTAGAAGGTAAGAGAGAGAATGACCGACCGAGCGAACGACTCGCCTCGACTCAAGTCTTGCACAAAGAAAATGTGTGCACAAAAAAAATCCGCATTAACTTATATTTCAACATTCACTAACTTTAACAACTAATCGAGAAATGCATATATCATACATGTATTTCTCTATATATTTGATATGTAACGCACAAAGAGCAACGTCAACGGCAACGTCATAGTCAAATTGCATTGTCGTAGTAAATGTCATCATGTAATTTTTAGTTGAACTCCGTCTCGTTCTCATTCTCAACATTATTTTACCTGGAGCATTCGAGACCAGTATATATATATATATATATGTATATATTAGCTAGCAATTATATACAATACAACAGAAAACAATTGCCGCACTTCACTATACTTGCACAGTCGTTAACTAAGCTATACTCGACTTTCTTTATGTTTATTTCCAAAAACAAATTTTATATCAATTTCATTCCACATGCAATGTGCTGCTTAGGAATGGTAACATTGTATATCGATATACATCGATATATCTATTTAGCAAACCAATTTCATCACAATGTTGATGTCTTCCCTAATCGATGTGTCTTGCGATAATTATTAATAGTTGATTTGTTCAAAGTTAGTTTTATAGAACAATTCCGAAGTTAACTATTACTAAATGGCATATGAATCATGTTTTGAAAGCAAAAAAAAAACTAATGGCTTTAACTTTCTGGAGCAGAGTCAAAATACCTAAATTT
Organism: Drosophila grimshawi; assembly: GCF_018153295.1. Lineage (NCBI taxonomy): Eukaryota > Metazoa > Arthropoda > Insecta > Diptera > Drosophilidae > Drosophila > Drosophila grimshawi. Next base: position 1,105,801 of record NW_025063639.1, read on the forward strand.
GCACATGGTTGGTTTTCGATTTGACACCTTATAGTATTATTTTTTAGTATTTTTAGCATATTATCCTTACAAGCAAGCTTCTAATGAATATTCCTGTTAATGCAAAATAATAATAAATAATAACTAAAATCAACAGATAAACTTCAAATAAATTGATGGCTGGATAGATATAAAAATCGAATGTAAATACGGTAAAAATTGATAAAACGTTTTAATTAATATCGAATACATCGATAATATTTAAAGAAATAAATTTAAATTTAAATTGGGCAATTGTTATTTATATTTGAGGTGAAAAACAAGATTTAGTCTCATGCAATTAAATATTTTTGATCTTAATTTATTAAATTGATCAGATAAGTCGGGCAGTCAATGATTCCAACCATATATAATTAGATTTTCTTTAATTAAATGAATTAGAGGTTTATTTAAATTAACGGTAAGGTTTATAATTAAAAATGAAGGTAGGATTATGGGAGCTTCATAATTATATCATACTATAAATATATTTATTTACATATTTAATTATGACAAATAAAGTCAGATGACACAAGTAATACAAAAAGTGCAAAATTGATTAAATTAAATCAATTTAAAATTAAATGTAAAAATGAGCAACACAGTTTTATATTTACTTTATATAATTTAACTAAAAATGGATTAAATTAAATTAGCGATAGATTCAAATGGATCATGCCCTTCATGCTGCTACGGCCGCTGCCCTGCACCCCGGACATGGACACCTGTTTGCCCACGAAATTGCTGGACGCATCACTGTTGCGATTACTATCAATCATGCCCACCATCGACTGGACACGCTTATTGTTATTGTTGTTGATGTTGCGCATAAATGTTGGCATCAGATTCGGATGTGGCAAGATCGCCACGTTCTTCACCTCGGGCTGCACGCGGGATGCTTTTGCTTCGTTGTAATTGATCAGCGATGAGATCGGATCCGTTTCTATGGCAGCAGTTGGTGGTGAGGCGGCAGTTTATTGTTCAACTGTCTTTGATCTAGGCTCCTTTCCATCTCCCACTGATTCCTTAAGCTCCAGCTCCAGCTCCAGCCCTTGTTCTTTTTCCTGTTCTGTTCCATTGTGTTATTTGTAGTTGTTTACTGTTCTTGGATGTGTCTACTCCGATATCAACATTATCATTGGCCCTTATAGGCGCTTCATTGAATTGTGTATTCCCGGCTTGATCAGTCTCATCTGGGGTGCTCTCGTGTGTGCTATGTGCTGTTGGTGTAAGTGCAACAGCAGCAGGTGACTCTGATGCCTAAATTTTGCTGCTTTGATCCACTATTTGCATGACAGTCGATTCGCCTTCAGATGAGACTTCTATATTGGCTTGGGTTTGGGCTGCTGTTGCCACCCTTGCAATATCTACGGTTGTCTCTGGCTTAGCCTCGATATTAGGCAGTGGACAATTTGTGAATAGTTCGCTCTGCGACGATGACACAGAAGCGTCATCCACAGCGTGCTCAAATTCAGACGTTGGAGTTGCCACATGCGCCAGGTACTGAGAATGTTGCTGATCTATGTGTATCTGTGACTGTAGCTGTATCGCTTGTGGATGTGCCAAGTTTAACTGATTCTTTTGCTGTAGCACAGAGTCCGTTTGTATCTGTTGATTAATCTCGACAGTCGCTTTAACGTTTGTTTTCGCTGCTTCTGCATCATCCAATTTGACTACATTTAATAGAAAATCTAGATTAGTTATAAACATATTATAGCTACCTATAAAAGGTATACGAACGTCTAGATGTACTTTTAAAATTGTAAACTATTTATAACAGTTAGTCCATATCGATATTAGTTGCTCAGTCGTTATCGCTTTTGTATTGCATTGAATTTGAATTTTTGATTTGTTTTTTATTTTTAGAAACACCTTGAAAGCGTTATACAGAACTATCCTTATCGCCTTGTAATTATGTACATTATTTAACAGTCCAAAATATATATATATTTTATTAAATGCCAAATTCTTTTCATTATTTGAAAATATTTGTACAAAAATATATATATATACATATTTGTACAAAAATATATATATATACATATTTGTACAAAAATATATATATATACATATTTGTACAAAAATATATATATACACATATAAAAACATATATATAAGAAATTAATTAACTTATTTGCTTTAACTTTGCACATGTATTTTTTTCTTTTCGAAATATTTCAAAATGCACGTGGGCATATATATTTATTTGACTCTATTCAATTTTTATCTCATCAAAACTTGTCTGTGTGTGTGTGTCCGTCCAAGCAATTATCGCTTTGTTGCCTAGCGCTATAGATAGACACATAGGCATAGACACACACACACATACACTGAACTACGATATCGAATCGCACAAAACATCGCACTAACGCTAACACAACAACCAAAAAAATGATCGCATCGAGAGGCTAGCGACGTTTGAGCATCGAGCCTCAATAGAACAGCGCGCAGTGTTCGCAACTGAAATTGCTGCACAAACGAGGCAAACAGAAATACGGACAAGCAATAACGGCCAGCCAAAAAGCAGCGTCAAACAACAAGTCACTAGTCACAGCAGTGCTACAAGCAAAAGTGAAAATGTTTGCACACACACGCACTCCCAATTTCTCGCTCTCTCTCTCTCTCTGTGACGCACGCACACATGCTTAATATGTCCATGTACAGACACAGAAGACAGTGTAGAAAGCACGTGTTTGCGTTGGATCGATTTAAAAACATACATCTGGGAAGCAAACGCAAGAGCCAAGCAATTCGACAAATACATATGTATGTGTGTGTCCGTCTTATGGTCAGCACACCTACATATAGATGAACATCGTACATTCACATACACATTCATAGATAAGCGGACAAGCTTAAGCGCAAAATATGCACACGCACACGCGCACACACACTGTTTTAATCGAATAGATTTGTAGAAGAAAACAAGAACGCAGCAGCTGCGTGGAATTGACATAAAAGTCTTCTATAAAATGAATATTTCTGATAGAAATTTCGGGCAAAACTTTCCTTTTTTTTCATATTCCGTTTTCGCTTTTGGGTGCTCCGTATAACGTTACCGATATGAGTGCAGTATGCGAGCTACAAGTCACTGCTTTTTTAATGTGTTTAACTTATAAAAAATAAATCAAAACAAGTACAAATAAACTTATTTTAAATCTGTAAATATTAGAAATGCTTTGAGTTCCTCGAGGAACAACATTCTCTGCTTTTTTTTTCAATGTTCGCCTATTTGGCACTCCGCATAAAATCAAAAGCAATCTTAGAATATATATAGAATGTTGTTATAAAGCTTTTGCCTATATTCTACATCAAAAATGTATGTGCAAATATAGTAACTATATTTTATACTATATAATAATAATGTGCTGAACTAAAACCTATATCTCTTTTTTTTGCAGAATAACGAGTTTTATTTATTTTTTGAGATTGCTGACAAACTAAATTAAAAATATTCAACCCAATAATATTTCTTACAGTACTTACCAGATGAAAAAGCTGTAGATGAATCAGAGATATCTTTTGGAGAGACTATAGGGATTCTAAGAAAGAAGGGAAGGAAAAATATATAATATAACAATACAAATTAAATATTGATTCTGTTAGAATCACTTACTTTTTACTCTTGGTCTTTTGGGGCGTCGGCAATATTTCTACAGATGGGGCATCCGACATCGCTGAGACCACTGGGGTCTGACCCATTATAATATCTGGCCGGTGAGCGGGAATTTGATCTCGATACAACTTGTGACAAGTAATAAAATATATTACAGTGTATATTAATATACATTTTGGATGTTAATTAATATACCTAATTTGAACTGGGCACTGGCTCTTGAGTCCGGGCCTTGAGTTAGCATGTTATTCGTTAGGCAGATGCCAGCAGCATCTGGCTGGGAAATGCAGATTGGGACATCTGGGTTTGGTTGGACAACGGCGGCTGTTGTCGTAGTTACAGTTGTTCCAACAACAGCGCCTGCTTGTTGCTCCTGCTCTATATATCGATAACACCGGGGCCACCAACCCCTAACTGTTTGGAGTTTAAATTGGGAGTACCCTACGGGTACGAGGCCTGACCGGAGGCTTGTTTCCGGTACCACTGGTAATCAGGAGCCCGCGGAACTCAGTTCCGTCCTGGTTTTTGGTTGCGGCCCTTCGGGGAGTATCGTGGTGGCTATGGTTTGACACCCAAATGCGGGTAGAGGTTTAGACTCGGCATGATGTTGCGTATGTTACAACAGGGTGCCGTGACCCATAGATCGGAAGTTGTTTTAGATAGGCGGCACTCCAAACCTAGGTGGAAGTTCACGACCAAACAGAAATGACTTCAAATTGGTACCTGCGGAATATTTGATCCAATGGGGCGGTAATTGACGCTTAAATTAATTCCAGTGCTCGGCACCGTGAGATTAAGCCATTACGGCAGGTGCTCATGTTAAACCCATTGACTTTAATATCGATAACAATCAACAATATATGTATATATATATAAATAGCAATAAACGTACCTTATCCAGCTCTCCGAGAATATTCTTTTTCGTTTCGGGATGAATGATCTGCAAACTGTGCCGATGGCGACGCCTACTCGCCATTGCCACCACTTGCAACATTAACCATTGGCGGTACACCGACCTGCCCGCTACCAGTGGAGCTAACGCCAAGCGCGGTATTCGCGCCGGTCTGTACACTGCCCGTGAACAGCTGCAGTTGGGACGTTGTAGCCCCGGGACCAGACAGGCCTCGGGACAGGCATCGTGTTGCCACCGATTTTGACACTAGCGTTTGTGGCAACACCGCTACGCGAATGCTGTGGCGGCGGCGGAGGCTGTTGCTGCAGCGACGGGATATATTGATACGGATAGTAGGGAATGGGCGCAGGTCCATATTGTATTTGTGGCGTTTGGAACGTCGGCTGTCGCTGGCCATATTGTGAGTACTGTTGCAGCACCACATTCGGATACATTGCCGGCATGTGCAGGTGGCGAGGTCCCTACGGCGCCCGTGCCACGTGGCGCATTCGCAGTCGACGGCGGTCCCCGAAATATTCCACTCTGTTGATTTGAACGGGTGTTGCCAGCACTGTTATTGCCCGATGACACATACTGAAAAAATCCACAAATCTATATTAACTGAACTTACATACAGCTTTGACTTATGCGAAAATTACCTTTACCAATTTTAAATCTAAGGCTTAGTTTATAATTTTTTAAGTTTTTCTGGATTTTATTTTTGCGGTCAAAATAATAATACTGCAGCTTCTCAAAGCATTTCATAAATTTATATAATTTAAAAATAAATATATATAAATTATAAATTTGTTTTTTTGTTAATCAATTTGATAGCTATGCCAACTTTTAACGTTTAATTTTTTACCAGTATTTACTACTTGTGTTTAAATGAAGTTTTCATAACTTTTAACCATATTTTAAGTATTTTTTTGTTTTTAAATTTTTTCAAAACATATGCGTCCACTATTATTTTGACCGCAGCTGAACATTCGGACAATTTCAGATAGCGGAACAAACGTAGTCGATTAATCGAGCAATCGATTTATAAAATTCGTACAAATTTCTATAAACTTTTAATTTTTTTTCGCGACCAAAGTTTTGTTCTTGTTGTTTGTTGATTTTTACCTCTTGGGCTGTTTGGAAGCTGCTGTTTGACAGCAGATTATTATTTTTACAGTCGTATTTTCTACTATCGATACAAGTGACGCCAACGCCAACTCCAACGCCCCCCAACAAGCTCTTCTCGTGCATATAGGGGCCACTGCTCGAGCCCAATGTTAGCGTCATGAGGCTCTGATTGTTGCTGGCACCGTTAATGCTGCTGCTGCTGGCACTGTTGCTATTTGTGGCACTTGCGGCACCGCCACCACCGCCTCCTACTTGTGTACCATTATTCGAAACTGCAACACCTTTCGACGACAACTCCGCTGCCAAATAGCGACAATTGGAGTCGATGCCAGCCGTCAATTGTGGTCTGTGTCCAGTCAGATTATAGATGGCAGCAGAGCTCAAATCACCCGTATTCAATTGACAACTGCTGACGGTCATTATGTTGCCACCGCTGCAAATGACAATCGATTGTTGCTGCTGTTGGGTTGCAGCTGAAATAGCTGGCGCTCGATTTACAACATTTGCATAGCTTTGTTGCTGCTGTGACTGTTGAGGACTGTTGTTGCGTGACTGATGTCGTTGCTGTTTTTAGTATGGAGACAACGTTGTGGGCCTTGTTTATCTGAAACTGTGGCTGTGTAGTGCTGTGTTGTGGCAGCGACTGTTGCTGCTTCATTGGCGGCGTTTGCGAAACATATTTTTTGCTCTTTTTATTCGAAGGCAAAAATAATACAGATTGCAAAAAAGTGGGAAGATTTATTTTTTTGCCTATTAAGTATAGCACATAATTTGAACTTTGGCCGAAATAGAATACGAAAACGAACAACAAAATCAGCAACTAAAATGAAAATCTATAATTAATAAACTAATAACTCAATAATAAGTTGAGGTCAATATTTAGCCAAGCAAATAAATTATAAAACTGGAATCCAAAACTTGCTTCTCTCCTCTCGTTTGTTAAATGTGTGTGAATATTTTAAACAATAAATTTTAAATAAAATTTAATTGGGATTAAAAACTAAGATATATTTTAAAGTATTTTATGCTTAAACATCTAATTAAAATGAAATTAAACAAAACTTTCGAAATTAAATACATATTTTGACATTCGAAAAACCGAATACTATTGATAGAAACTAGAACGAAATACAAAGAAAAAAGTGGCAACATACCAAATTTTGGGGCTGCATGTTTTTAGCGATATAAAATTGTGTTGATAGTGCTGAAGCAGCTGGTTGCATTCCGAAAGGACCGATCTAGTTTACGGTTAAGCGTTTGTCAAACGTCAAACGGTTGCTTTTCCCCGTTTTGGGCTATTTTTGACCCGCGTCGAATCCGTTACACAACCATCGGATTCTTCTTCTGTGGAAACTGTGAATTTTGAGAATGTTGCGAGTGTTGGCAGGCTGTCTTACCTGCAAAAGTTTAGTTTTATTGTATAAAAAATTTCTGCGAAGCAATTCTCGTAAGTTGTAAATAAAAAGCCAACCTGCAAGGCAAAAGGAAAAAATACAATATAAACCATTTAAAATAAGTAGCATATGTATTATAATAATTAACTAACATATTTAAATATATAAATCGTAGTACACATATTAATCGAATGCATTTGCTTTCTAAAATCTAGCGTAGAAGGTAAGAGAGAGAATGATCGACCGAGCGAACGACTCGCCTCGACTCAAGTCTTGCACAAAAAATGTGTGTAGAAAAAAAATCCGCATTAACTTATATTTCATAATTCACTAACTTTAACAACTAATCGAGAAATGCATATATCGTACACGTATTTCTCTATATATTTGATATGTAACGCACAAAGAGCAACGTCAACGGCAACGTCATAGTCAAATTGGATGTCGTAGTAAATGTCATCATGTAATTTTTAGTTGAACTCCGTCTCGTTCTCATTCTTAACATTATTTTACCTGGAGCATTCGAGACCAGTATATATATATATATGTATGATTAGCTAGCAATTATATACAATACAACAGAAAACAATTGCCACACTTCACTATACTTGCACAGTCGTTAACTAAGCTATACTCGACTTTCTTTGTTTATTTCCAAAAACAAATTTTATATCAATTTCATTCCACATGAAATGTGCTGCTTAGGAATGGTATATCGATATACATCGATATATCTATTTAGCAAACCAATTTCATCACAATGTTGATGTCTTCCCTAATCGATGTGTCTTGCGATAATTATTAATAGTTGATTTGTTCAAAGTTAGTTTTATAGAACAATTCCGAATTTAACTATTCCTAAATGGCATATGAATCATGTTTTGAAAGCAAAAAAAAACTAATGGCTTTAACTTTCTGGAGCAGAGTCAAAATACCTAAATTTGCACATGGTTGGTTTTCGATTTGACACCTTATAGTATTATTTTTTAGTATTTTTAACATATTATCCTTACAAGCAAGCTTCTAATGAATATTCATCTTAATGCAAAATAATAATAAATAATAACTAAAATCAAATAAATTGATGGCTGGATAAATATAAAAATCAAATGTAAATACGGTAAACATTGATAAATCGTTTTATTTAATATCGAATACATCGATAATATTTAAAGAAATAAATTTAAATTTAAATTGGGCAATTATTATTTATATTTGAGGTGAAAAACAAGATTTAGTCTCATGCAATTAAATATTTTTGGTCTTAATTTATTAAAATCATCAGATAAGTCGGGCAGTCAATGATTCCAACCATATATAATTAGATTTTCTTTAATTAAATGAATTACTGCGGTTTATTTAAATTAACGGTAAGGTTTATAATTAAAAATGAAGATAGGATTATGGGAGCTTCATAATTATATCATACTATAAATATATTTATATACTTATTTAATTATGGCAAATAAAGTCAGACGACACAAGTAATACAAAAAGTGAAAAATTGATTAAATTAAATCAAAAATAACGTTTAAAATTAAATGTAACAAATGAGCAACACAGTTTTATATTTACTATATAAAATGTAACTAAAAATTGATTAAATTAAATTAAAAATGCAATTTTGAATTAAATTAAAATTAAAAAATTAGTAAATAATTAAAAGATTATGTGTACTATAGATGCCATAACTAATACATTTACAAATATACATACACACACATTTGCGTGGTCAAAAATCGGGAGAGCCTTAAGAGAGCTACGCGAAAGCTTGAAGACGAGCTTTAGTCAGCTTTTTTTGGCGCTCTTAAGTAATGCTGCAGGCGGACCTACGATATATATATAGGACGTAAGAGTTATTAACGTTTTTTCTTTTTTTTTAGCTGCTAGTTTTTATTCTTACTCTTTGAGATCCGTTACGGCTGCTGCTGCAGCGATGCTTGCGCTCCCGAAAAATGGCCATTCAAGGAGAGATGGACAGTTAGATGGCTGCTGTGGGTGTTGTTGCTGCTGCTGCTGCTGTTGCTGTTGTTCTTTTTCGTGGTCGCTGCTGCTGCTGCTTGTACAAGAACTGCTGCTTGAGCTTATCAAGAGGAAATCAGTTTATCTACAGTTAATGCTATGAACAGATGTGTGCACTCCTCGCTCGTGACTAAAATAATTTGTAATTTAAAAAAATAACGACTCTACAAATACAACTACACAGTTAAATGGTATGTAAATGCATGTTTTTTCCATTTTCTAACATACTTAAATTAACACTTGCAATGCAGACTTACATAAATATGTACGTGTATATTTAAGTACTCGCTGTATGTATATATGTCTGTGTATAGGGTACATTTAACATATATCTCTGTGTGTATGTATTGGTATTACTGTATTGCTGTGTTGGTATGAACGTTAACACCCACACAGTTACAGTTGCTCAAAATCATTTGAAAAAAATAGATGTATATATATATAATTCTAGTTATGTCGGGCTTTGGAAATTGAACAAGTCTTTTGTACCTACACACACATACTTTTCTCGTACATCTATCGTGCATATGTGTAGGGTACTCCTGTTAATAATTTTTGTGACGATTATATATGCATATCTATACATATATATATATATATATTTACACATATATTTATATATATATATGCTTGCAGATTTCGGTCCTTTGCGCCGCCGTTGCCATCATCAGCATCATCGGTACCATTCTTGTATTGGTACTTCTGGTAAAGTTCTGGCATCGAAGCTTTTTCTGGGTCGCCATTGTTACTTTCCACACATACACACACACGCACACACAAATATATGAGTGTGTATATAGTCGGACTCTGGTTCTGCATGAACATTAAGCTTGGGCAACATTTTCTCGTATTTTCTCGTGGAAAGCATCCCCTACTTATGATTCTCTTTTCCTTGTCCTCTCTCATTTGCCAGCTTTCTCCCTCTCTCTCACTTTCTCTTGCCCTCTCCCTCTGTCCCTCTCTCATTAACTTAAGAGAATCGTAATTTAAGCAAGCATCCTTGCCAACAGATGACTTGTCTTAGCCATCTTAAGTTGCTCGAGTGTCACTGACTAAATGATTTTAAGTAGCTTTTTAAATAATTAAAATTTCAAATAAATTAATTGATTTAAGTATATTTATTTGATTTACATATTATATTTAATAAAACTAAAAATAATGCTATATAATTATTTAGAAATCGCAATAAAAGATTTAATTATATTTATTCGGCTTATATATTGCAATTAATAAATTAATAATTATAAAATAAATGCTAAGTCTGGTTACTAATAGGTTGAACATAAAATATCTGCTATCGCGTTTCCATTGCAGATTATTTAAAATGGCCATGGACGACTCAAAACCCAAGGATTATTATAGAGTCTCAAAGCTCAAAGACTAACCCAAGAAAAGAAATCCAAATGAATAAATCGTTGAGATAAATGTGCAATTGACGATTTGACAAATTGACCAATATGCGAGAAGCGTTCAAAGCCAACTCCAATAACTATGGCAGTAATATTCCAATTAGACTTATGCTGATGGTAGTTACTCTCTGGAGCTGTTTACCCCAACTTTCTGGTGCTGGCTCATCGCAGTCCCATGACTCGGTGTCTGTCTTCCTGCCCGGCGATATAATACTGGGCGGACTGTTTCCCGTGCACGAGAAGGGCGAGGGAGCCCCGCCGTGCGGGCCCAAGGTCTATAATCGGGGTGTTCAGCGCCTGGAGGCGATGCTGTATGCCATCGATCGGGTGAACAATGACACAAATCTACTGCCAGGCATAACGATAGGTGTTCATATCCTGGACACCTGCTCTCGGGACACCTACGCCCTCAATCAGTCGCTGCAATTTGTGCGCGCTTCCCTCAATAACATGGACACATCCGTCTTCGAGTGCTCGGACACATCGACGCCGCAGCTACGCAAGAATGCAACATCTGGCCCCGTTTTTGGTGTCATCGGTGGCTCGTACAGTTCGGTATCCTTGCAGGTGGCCAATCTCTTGAGACTCTTTCACATACCGCAAATTTCGCCAGCTTCGACGGCCAAAACGCTTTCCGACAAATCACGCTTCGATTTATTTGCACGCACCGTGCCGCCAGATACATTTCAATCGGTCGCCCTTGTGGACATTATCAAGAACCTGAACTGGTCCTATGTGTCCACGATTCACTCGGAGGGCTCCTACGGCGAGTATGGCATCGAGGCCTTTCACAAGGAGGCCACCGAGCGACACGTTTGTATTGCCGCCGCCGAAAAGGTGCCCAGTGCATCCGATGACAAAATCTTCGATTCGATTATCAGTAAACTGCTCAAGAAGCCAAATGCTCGAGGTGTCATCTTATTCACCCGAGCCGAGGATGCACGTCGCATTCTGCTAGCAGCGAAGCGTGCCAATCTCTCGCAGCCATTCCATTGGGTGGCCAGCGATGGCTGGGGCAAGCAACAGAAGCTGCTCGAGGGATTGGAGGAGATTGCCGAGGGCGCCATTACTGTTGAGTTGCAATCGGAAATAATCGAAGACTTTGATCGATATATGATGCAATTAACGCCAAGGTCCAATCAGCGCAATCCCTGGTTCGCCGAGTACTGGGAGGATACCTTCAATTGTGTCCTATCTTTAGGCTCAGTGGACGCCAAGTTGGCAATAGATGGCGAGGATGGTCATTCAAAGTCTGGAAACGAAAAGGAGAAAACCATTTGCGATGATAGTTTAAGGCTCTCGGAGAAAGTCGGGTGAGTTTATTTTTATTTAGAGAGTAGAGTTGCATATATGTATTAATTATTACTATGAGTGTTTTAATTATTAATTATTATTAATCCTATAAATATTTCTTATCATTTAAATGTAATTTTACATTTGATTTTTAATCAAATTTAATAAGTTTTGTTGTTCACATAAAATAAATACATATCGCCTATATACTTTAGATATGAGCAGGAATCGAAGACGCAATTCGTTGTGGACGCTGTTTATGCCTTCGCCCATGCCCTGCACAATTTGCACAGCGATTTGTGCACCCAAAACGATCAGAATATTGGCCAGCAGAAGCATCATCAGCACAGCGAATCGGTTTGGTATCGAAAGCCAGTCGATAGCCATTCGCAGGCCTGTCCCGATATGGCCAGCTACGATGGCAAGGACTTTTACAACAACTACTTACTAAACGTCTCCTTTGTGGGTACAGTATCTAATCGAATCTATATTATATAATATCTTTATCAATTACCAACAATCTAACTGCTCTGTTTAGATTTGGCTGGCAGTGAAGTGAAGTTTGATCGACAGGGCGATGGCCTGGCCAGATATGATATTTTAAACTATCAGCGTCTTGATAATTCATCGGGATATCAGTACAAGGTACCAGTACTAGTTATTAACGTTTGCAGCCTTTTGTAAATTATAAATATATAAAAAGCTTATCCCCAAAAAATGTATAATATACACATTTATTGTGCTTGTAGGTAATTGGAAAATGGTTTAATTATCTGGAACTCAATTTGGAAACCGTTGTGTGGAACAAGGAACAAGAAATGCCGACCTCCGCATGCTCACTACCCTGTGAGGCTGGAATGATTAAAAAACAACAGGTAATTCAAATTATAATTTCTATATTACATTTATTTATATAAAAATATATTATATTTACAGGGTGACACCTGTTGCTGGATCTGTGACAGCTGCGAGCCATACGAATATGTCTACGATGAGTTTACGTGCAGAGATTGTGGTCCGGGCCTGTGGCCATATCCCGATAAGCTCTCCTGCTTTGCCCTAAATATCCAGTATATGCGCTGGAATTCGCTATTTGCCCTGGTGCCATTTGCAATCGCAATACTCGGCATCACGATGACCATTGTGGTTATTGTGCTGTTTGCCAAGAATCACGATACTCCCCTCGTCCGTGCCTCGGGTCGAGAGCTGAGCTATACTCTGCTATTTGGTATTTTAGTTTGTTATTGCAACACATTTGCCCTAATCGCGAAGCCAACGATTGGTTCATGTGTCCTTCAGAGGTTTGGGATAGGTGTTGGCTTCTCAATTATTTATAGCGCTCTATTAACGAAAACAAATCGTATATCGCGAATTTTCCATTCGGCCTCAAAATCGGCACAACGTCTCAAGTACATCAGTCCGCAGTCGCAGGTGGTGATCACAACCTCGCTAATTGGTAGGTATCTCAATATTTATATTAAAGATTGACGATTAAAGCATAATACATATCCAAAATTTGACACCATCTTTTTGTTTTATTATTTTGCTTTTAAGTTTGTAAATTGATAATTAAATTTATTACTAGCGTGTGTAGTTTACCCTTTAAAAATACGTTTATCTCTTTAGCAATACAAGTTTTAATCACGATGATTTGGATGATTGTGGAGCCACCGGGGACTAGATTTTATTATCCCGACCGTACCGAGGTGATTTTAAAATGCAAAATACAGGACATGTCCTTCCTCTTCTCCCAGCTGTACAACATGATACTTATTACGATATGCACGGTGTATGCGATCAAAACACGCAAAATACCCGAAAATTTTAACGAATCCAAATTTATTGGCTTCACAATGTACACAACATGCATAATTTGGCTGGCATTTGTCCCAATATACTTTGGCACTGGCAACTCATATGAGGTAAATACGAACTGACATTCAACTGTGCAGTATGTGCGACATATATATACGACTTTCCCATGCAGATCCAAATAACCACGTTGTGCATCTCGATTAGCTTAAGTGCTTCGGTGGCATTGATTTGCCTCTACTCGCCCAAGGTGTACATTTTGGTCTTTCATCCCGATAAGAATGTGCGTAAGCTGACAATGAATAGCACGGTCTATAGACGATCGGCGACAACGGCGGGCGCACAGGGTATGCCCACAAGTTCCGGATATAGTCGTACACCCGTCGGATTAAATGCCACAGATGTTGGTGTCGGTACGGGTGTTGCAGCCACAATTGCCACACCCAGCGATCGACCGTCTCAGAATGGTAGCCAAAATGGCAGTCCTTGTTCTGAGCTGGACCAAAATCAAACAGTTATTATACATAAGAATGAGGAATGCTTTAATGGTGCTGCTCCCACATCGGGCAAATGCGATTGCGTCATTGGCATCGTTGAACCATCCTGCATCGCCAAGACTCAAGATTAAGAATCCAGAAAATATATAACGATGCATTCGAAATTTCATCAAATTACTGAGCTGCATAAAACTGTCTAGGAAATGATACAGAAATGTTTAGGTATATATGTGTGTGTATACACGAGTATATTAAAAATATAAAGCTTTATCGCTTCTAAAAATGACAAAAACGTTAATATAACGGACCTGCGTATTTAATCGAATTATTATAAGATCTAAATATTTGCTACATTCGATAGCACATCGCTTATTATACACTCAATCAACTCACTCAAATTGTTGCATTATTTAAAAAAAAAGTCTAAAATCATTGTAATAGTTAAATATAAATGGTGTAAATAACACCAGGTAAACAAAGTTAAGTGAATAATCCCGTTAATACCACAATAGGAACTGTAACTTCGTTAAATAATTAATTAGTAAATATATAGCGCTGTCACTAAATAACAAATGTACATAATATGTATGATAATTGACTGTTCCACATGGCATCCGTTTCTTCATAGTTTAACAAAGGAAATTCTAATAAATATGCACCATTTCCCATAGGTAGTGAATAATTATCAGTGTTATTTATTATGCGGTCAACAATGGTTGTTCAACGATCAATAATTACGAGCAACTAGAAAAAATATAATATTCCACAAAATATAAAAACTGTTGGGCAGATTAATTAGAAATCATTAAGAATTGAGATAAATGTTGATGGCGCTGTCGGAAATCATTTATGTTAATTTTTGAATGTGATTATCCGTAGTTAAGAAAAGCTAGCTTTAAGCCAGCGGGACCTATTGAGATTTACCGCCCAAAATGTGACCGAAACTTGTCTGAAATTGATTAAAGCTGAATAATCTGTTACCCTTACAGAGAGTTTACCACACATTACGTTGCTAATATCCCTTTGAATTTCTTTATTAATGCATACGAACACATTTCGGTACATATCAAAGTATGTTTGTAGATTATTGCAAAGCTGAATAATCTGTTACCCTTACAGAGAGTTTACCACACATTACGTTGCTAATATCCCTTTGAATTTCTTCATTAATGCATACGAACACATTTAGGTACATATCAAAGTATGTTTGTAGATTATTGCAATAAGTCTAGTCGCTCAGCTAGTATATAGAATTAGTCACAGATTACCCCACCTACAAATTGAATTAAATGCATAAATACTAAACACATATAAAAAATACAATTTGAAACAAATATTCTGTGCCGAAAAATCTAAATATGTGTGTATATATATAGTGTAATTGGTTCTTTGAATTGATCGATTATTTATTCCCAGGGAAAGATTCCAATTGAATTATTTGATTAAATTTTTATAAATTAAAAGCCAATGTAACTACGTATAATTAATATCTAAGCATTGAATAAATTAAATACAAATAGTACCTAGCTCAATATTTGCATAATCGTGTATTAATTCAATTTGAATTTCCAGAAAACGTGTTTTATTAATTTTTCGATTAATATGCTATAGTTTCGTTTATTTTCTCTTTTATTTATTAGTATTATGTACAGAAAAATGTTTTGTTTCACAATACAATCTACGATTAATAATTATTTTAAATATTCAGAGTTTTATTTTCAATTTTTACGAAACTATCAGAGTGTTTATAAATATATGCTGTTGTGAGCATAATTTTGATATAAAAAAAAAGAAGAAAAGTCCTGTGCAACGAACACACAAATGAATATAACTGCTTGAAATCATTTTTAAAAGAAACTGCAGGATAACTTCTGTTAAATAAAACAGCATTCATTTCAACTAGTTGCATTTAAGTCTCTTTTAAAGTAGATTCACTCTTAGTCTTCAATTGAGCACTGTGGCTGAGGAATGTTGCATACTACGTTCGAATTCTTCCAAGCTCAGCGCCTGGTTCACATTTAAAAGCGGCAATTTACCAGCTGATGCTCTGGCAAGCAATTCTGGGGAAAACCATTGGGCCAATTGATTTGTTGTCGGCGATAAGCGTTCATCTCGATGACAGTTCATGGGACCGAGGTTATTATTTTTCATTAAATTAGTAGATTCGGCGCTGTCGGGTCCTCCTGTTGATAAATTCATATAGTCAATAATTTATGTATGTATTTATATATAATGTAAATATAAATAAATTACCGGCCATGTTACCTGACGACTGCATCGACATATTAGTTTGCCTATGCATGTCCCCATGAAATAATCGATGTCGGTGATGCGCTCGTTGCTGCTGCTGCTGTTGCATATAATGATGCTGCTGCATCTGGGAGATTCCGTCAGTATATGGAACATTTTGTATAGGTGGTGGTCCTCCACCGTGAATGTTTTCGCTATTTATAGTTTCTGTTGGTTGCATGGATTTAAGTCTTTGCTGATGGATCTGTTGTAATTCATTGTTTGTTGAAAATGTTACTGGGGCCATTTGCTGAGAGCCAGAGCTGAGAGTTCCTTTCAGAATTGGTCGACCTGCAAATTTAGATAGATATATTTATAGGTACTATGTTTGTCCTTAATGTATCTTGAATTACCAAAAGACTTGGCCCCGTGCAACGCTTGCATGTTGCCAGGCGGCCATTTGTTTGGCTGACTTCGCTGTTGAGACAACTGTGGAGGTAATTTAGGCGACATTTGTGGGCTATTTGGATTTAATTGATGCTGATGCTGGTGTTGCATAGCGTAGTTGCCGCCCAAGATCATCCTCGGTTGCAGTTGGTTAATAGCAGGTATTACCGGTGACTCATTCATTAGATTGTGTACTGTTGGTTTCGGATACTGCGTGGATAGTTGTTGATATTGATGATATTGTTGGTTAATGGCACTGTTATTTTGCGACGGTGTTGATTCCTTATCAGCTGTCATTTTCCTTAACACAGATGTTGGTGTAAATGCCAACGGTGTCGGCGAATTACTGTGCCTGAGGTGTTGTTGGCTTAAGCTAGGACTTTGCGTGTTCTGACAGAATAAATCTGAAAAACGCAATTAAAAAAGAGGTCACAAAAAAAAAAAAAAAAAAAAAAAAACGAGAACAGACGTACCTTCGGAAACATTCTTATTAAAAAACTGATGATTTTTAATAGCATTATGGGGATTTAAGTCGTTCGGATGATTTAGTTTCTGTTGCACAGCGTTTCGATTGGAATTGGAACACTCATAAAGAACTGCTCCAATAATCTCCCTCGACTGAGCTGTTGTGTTCGGATTGCTTATTTCCTTTTCCAAAAATTCAAGAGACACATCACCGCGAACAATGCCTGAAATTAAAAGAAAAATAAATAAATTATGACATTTGTAAGTGCCAATGCAGCACATGATAAATTAAATTAAAGTCGTACTTAAATCAGATATTTATTTAAGCTACTTACCCTGAAGCAAATGTTGAATTTCCATCCGTGTTTGCGATTGCAAAGATAGGAGTCCAGCTACGTTTGGATCATGGATGCCCGGCGCCAATGCGGAATGTAGAGGACTTTGGGGAACCACATCCATATGCCTGTGTGGCAAGGAGTCATTCTTTTTATGACGTTGTTGCTGGTATTGTTGCAGATCATCTTCCGGACCTCGAGCCATGTGCTGATGGCGGTCATGAGGATTGGCACGTGGCTCGCTGCGCACCACGGGCACATTCGGAATTAAGGGGTACGACGGGGTTGGTTGCGCATGGTTTTGGGAGCCCAACTGCTGCAAGAGTCTTTTAAATCCTTCGGTATCTCTAGTAACAGAGTTGTCTCTTGCCTCCGCTTGAGTTGACTGCTGTGCGTTTCGCATTGTGTTGATAATTTCATATTCAGGTCGCAAATCCACTTTTTTCATTTGTGCTTCCAAGTCCTTAACACTAGGAATTTCTGAAAGACAAAAGAGCGAACATTTTTATGCAGTATATATAACATATTAACATAACATATAATAAATTGGATTATTTCTTACCTTGCCTATCTAATGTAGTAGAGCTGCCATAAGATCCGAGCTCGCTACCACATGTTGGTTCTTTGGATGCAAACCAGCGGCTAAACCGTGAAGTTCCCTTTACCTCGCCTTGGACCTCGCCATCATTGCCCTGGAAACAGACGGTGCAGTTTTTAATCAAAGTGGAAGGTAGATCGGTATTTTTAGCACTTACCATTGGATCCATGTTAAGGAACGCATCAAAATTGAACTCAACTTCAGATTTTGGAATTGGATTATCGTTACTTCGTTTGCTGGGCGGCCCGTTTGACGAAGTCATCTCATTGCTGTCATTCGACGAATCGATAACGTGTAGGCTGGCAATGCTGCTACTTCTCGATGTGGGGCTACCTATTTGGTTTGTCAGCGCAACAAATTCCTTATTCACATCCTCCTTAGCGGGTTTTACATCGGCAGCACTATCGTTTTCATAGTCCTCGAAGCCGTGCAAATCGATAGTTTCATGCTGAGATGTGGGACCAGCGCTAAACCATTCGGGTTCGTGTCTATCATGCGTTTGATACATGTTCATGCGTTTGCCTCGATTCTGCATTGTGCTATCACCGAAATTGAATTTGTCTCTGTTGGTTGCGCGTCGTCCGCTCAGCATATTCTTTTTGCCCTCATTTGGGTCCCGACTACGTTCGTTGATACGACGATCGCGATCACGATCTCGCTCTCTATCCCGATCCCTATCGCGGTCTCCCAGAATATCATTCGATCTGTCGCTGTGTTTTGTCGAACATGTTCGCTGTCGCTGCTGAATGACAATGCCACCATTTTGTGGTCTGTCCTTTTCCAGATTGGCTAATGAAGAATCTGCATCCTTATTCTTATATTCCCAGTTATCGTTTCGTGGTAGAAGTCGTCCACTGCCAATCCGTCTCTCTTGAACATTTAAGTTTGTGCCCTGCTTGCCCGACAAGAATGTTGGCGACAATGCCAACAACTGTTCACTATCCGGCTGAAAGTTTGAATGTTTCTCACTGCGTTCCCACTCCGCAGATGCAGCCGGAGTCCGCCGCATGGGGGAACTCAACGTGGAGCGTGTTGTATTCTTCAGATCGGCATTGGCTTGGCACGAAATTGACGTGTTCTCTTTAGCACTCGAGCCGAGGCCATCTTCATAGTTTGCCTTCTCACTTTGTGTTTCATTTGGACCAATTGCAACCACAAAGCGTCGCTTGGCAAATGCGGGCATTAAATGCGATGAGGAAATGCTGCGATGATCTATGTTGGCTGACTTGTATGATGCACTGCATAGATTACCGCCACTCAATGACGCTAAGCTGGCCTGTGCATCTTCGCCAATCTGATCGCCAGCAGTAAAGCGTTGATAATAATTGTGAGCTCTTTCCCGATTGCGTAACGCGCGCCTCGAACTGAGTAGTCCATTGGAACTGGTAAGGGAAACGTTTTCCCTTTCAGGAGATAGGCCAGTTTTATTCCCGTAGCTGCTGCAGCTGTTGCTGTTGTTGTTACTCAAATTCGATGGAAGTCCGTTGATTTTCCAAAAATTTAACTTTTGCAACTCCGTCCGATTTGCACAGCTGGGACGTCGTCGCGAACTATCCTCGTAGCGTAGCGCCAGCAGATCAACCCGAGAATATCTAAGGATAGAACAAAATACAGCGTAAAATTGATAGAATGCATATATAATTAACATTTTATTTGCATTTGTATGTAAAGATTATTGGAGAAAGTTTGACACTATTTGACCCGCTAAAAAAAACAATAAATACATATTTCTAGTTTCCCTTTCGATTTCCAAAGACGTGTTTCTGTCCAACTTACATATTTATATTGAATAGAATAAAAATATGGCAATATATTTGTTACCTTGAGTTATCTTCAGTTGTGTCCATTATGTGATTTTATCAATGTGTAGCCCTCGCTTGTTTGCTGCACTTTAAAAACAATTTTGGATATACACATATACGTACATACATACATACACGCTCATATATATATGTATATATGTGCTGTTTGTGTGAATTAGCATACACACATTTATACCATTTTTTTCTTTAGCAACTCTTAGCAACGTTTATATATGTAATTTTTGTGTGTGTGTGCTTTTCGTGATATGTGCACAATTAAATGAAATTGTGTATATACTTAATAATCCAAGCTGATTAGATTAAATACGCTTTTTAACATGTTCAAAAAATATATGTATTTCAAAGCGTACAATCGTTGTTGTTATGCCTCTCCAACAGATATATTTATATGTATACATATATATATATATATATATATACATTCGGACATGCACGTATATGAATGTATGTAACTCTGTGTGTATATCGAAAATTAGTGATTCAAAAAGGTACTACTGATTTTGTTTACTTCTATACGGCTCACATCTTCTGCATATCTATGTAGATTTTACCGATTTTAATTATGTGGCTTATGCTGGGGTGCATTAATATTCGCTTTTCATAAAATATTCACTTTTTTGAGACTTATGCTTAACATTGAACTTGTTCAATTGAGCATGTAAACTCAATACATATCTAAGACTATTTATATCGATATGTACGTAAGCGATAGTTCGAAAATGCATTTAAGCAAGCCTGCATTTTAATATTCAGCTGGTATTTTTTTCTGCGTGTAGAATATGTGTGTAAATACACATTATTGTAAACTTAGATATTTATTTAAATATATATATAATAATTCAAATGTGTATCTTATTTATTTCATACGTTTTCCGATTTGTTGTTCAAACCTGAAAGTGTGACCAGATACGCGACCGGCCCGCTACTCGGCAGAGACAACATAATAAATACCAAAAGGAGGGTGGAAATGCCTATTTTGATTATGCTTAAGCAGCTTGTCATGCACCGAGTTCAAATTTGGTGAGTCGTAAGAAAGGCCAAGAAGACTCAGATAATTAGATAACTTAACTACAAGAAAATATACCAAGTAGCGGTGTAAACATTTAGATAACCTAGACGCAAAGTTAATAAGAGTGATACACATCTTTTGTATTATTTATATCTCGGGAATCTGCTAAGGAAAAAAATATATATATATATAGTGGCAATGCACAATAAGTACAAAATATAATATTAATAATATAAATATATAACAAATTATATATATAGATAGATTCTATATATTATCTACATATATATTTTGTATTTTTTAAATCAATTTTATTAATTGCGGATAAAGTGGATAAATTTGTTATTTATATTGTTATTTTATTAATAACTTAGGGACTTGGAAAAAATATATATTAATAGTCACTGCGAACAATATGTACTAAATAGAATATTATATTAATAATATAAATAAATACGAATTGTACAATTGTATTTCATATAGTTAAATTAATTTTCATTAATTTTTAATCAGAACTGAAAAAGAAAAACAATTAATCTTCTGGTTTAGTCAATTTATTGAACCGTGAATTTCAATACCGGAATATAAGTGTTATTTGCAACTTGACAAATAACTTAAATCTATATGTTATAAGAATATTTATTTAGTCAACGCTATTCTCACTAGTTCTTTGTGACGTATCATAGCAATATAGCTGTCTAGGTGTACTGGGACTGGGTTGTCGGTGTTGGCGCTGCCGAAATGAGTTAAGATGAGCCTTTAAAAATACTGGAAATGAGACTCGTTGCTGAATATGTAAGCTGGGTTGGGCAGAGAAAAATGAATCCTTTTCCAGCTTGGATCCGTCCTTTTTTAAGAATTGACGATGTTTATGTTGATTTGAGCACCTGCGACGGGACAACCTTTTTAATCCATTCATGTCCTGAAAAGAATATTATATTTTAAATAAAATTAATACTTTAAGAATACATTTTTAAAATAAATATGTCGATCTTTGAATGACTTCATTATACACTTTTTATTCATTTACGGTATAGAAAGTTCAGTAAATAAATCGCATACACTCATTTCGCACCATTTCTTACCGCACAATTTTTCTTTTTGTAATTTTGAAGCAGTTCCTCCTCCGTTGTCGATATCTTCTCCTTTTCATTGTTGTAAATCTTAAAGTTTGAGCGGGTGATGTTGATGTCGTATGAGCAAATGTTTGACTTTACATCAAATTGATCTTCGGTATCCGTTGTAAAACCATCGACATCAACATCATCGTTGGGACTCGCGGAATGGGAATGGCTTGCACTGCGCGAGGATAAATCCCCATCAGTTGGCGAGTGGGGGGGACACATGTTGAGAGAAGCATTCATTGTTTGGACATCATCCTCGGTCGTTTCAATGTCGACCACTTCGTCATCGTCGTCGTTATCCTGATCATCTTCATCGGTATTTCGGCAAATATTCGAATTAATATAAATTTGGTCTGACGAAGGTGATTTGTCCGAATTATCAGCGATTACTAAATTCACTGATTGTGGATTATTAGCATCTGCTGGCGTCGACTCGGATTCCTCGTTTTCTGTGCACAATTGGATGGAGTCCAAGATCGGTGGAAATGCACTCGATGCTGAATTGAATATTGCTCCATGGGATTCGGCTGTCGTAATGCTGTTGTGGGTAAAAACTGTGGTTGTTCTCGTCGGCTGTGCCGGACTTATGTAGATGTTGTTATTCGAATAATTCGAGCGCGTTGCATACAACGACGTGGACACAATCGCTGCCGAGGCGACAACAGGCTTAAATGCAGAAGAATTTAGCAGCGATGGCATATTAAAATCAGTACGATCTCCATCGGGTAACTTTCGACTCTTTGGCACGCCACAAATGGACGCAGAGTTGGGTTCGTTTTTGATTATATTAAATGGATTATGCTCGATCAGCCGAATTGAGTTTTCACCTGCTGCTGTTGCTGATACAGTAATTTCCGGCCTGCCCCATGGCGTTGGACACGTTTCAAATGAGTTTATCGTTTCGTTAGCATTGAGTTTTTTTGTATGCTGATTATTCTGTTGCTGCCACATGGTGTAGTCAACGACAAAATTACGGGAAAGCGGCATTATTGACAAATCGTGCTCGTTACGCAGTGATTGCAATGGCGATATCACCGCCGACCGGTGCAAGTTGAACGGCACCCCGACGGTAGCAGCCACTGCGGTGACTCCAACCACGGCAGCCGCGGCTGTCACCGTGCTATAATTGTATGGATGATCGAGTGCTGTGCGCTTTAAACATGGCGGTGATATCGCTTTTGTCTGACTTTCACAATTGATTAATGGCGAATCGCACGTGTTATCGATAACTGCACTTGTTTTCGATAATGTCGCTAATGATGTGCTGCTTGTCGTGCTGCGATTTCGATTGTTGCCATTATTATTGCCATTGCAGCTGACTAGCCGCTTTCTGGTGCCGCCATTGAACATCGCCTTGACATCCTCCCAAGCATGGGTGATTTCCTCGTCCTGGCCGTGGCCACTGAGCGTCATGTGGCGTCGCCACGAATTGAAATTGGCCGCATCGGGCTGTATATACCTGTCGTTGGTTGTAATGCGATGCGAATGAAATATGAATTTGTTGGGCGAGAAGAACATGCCGCAATAGCTGCACTTGATACATTTGGCACGCGACGAATTGTAGCGGGAAGGCAAAAATGAGCCGCGACAGCCCCACGCGCACTTATGCTGCACATTAAACGCGAAATCGTCTGGCAACCGCGGCGGCGTATTATCCCCCAAAAAACTCTTGCACAGCCGCTCAGCCTCGCGGCGCGTTATCATGCCGCAGCGTCGCGAACTGACTGGCATTGCTCCGGCTCTTCGCAGTATCTCCAACTGGACGGGTGTGCACTGAACGCAGGTTATTCCCAGAGCCACACGTCGATTGTGAATCTCATTGTAGCTGAATTGTTTTAGGAGAGTATTGGAGATTTGAGCTAGGCACAGACGCTCCTGCCCCTCAATGTACAATGACACAATGGGTATACCGTAAAGCAGTACTGTGCTCACCTAAAAAACACATGCAAATTATCTCGTTATATTTAAATCCAATCAACATTGACTTTCTTAATTACGCTCTCAAAACAATATTCAATAGTTGCTTGTTTTGTCTTCAAAAAATTAATATCCGTTTTGTTGTCTATTATCTCGGTTCCTCACATTCTGGTAATCGATAATTGTCAGTTGTAAAGCATTTTTTTCTTTTTCCATAATATATTTATTCTCGTAATGACAAAAAAGGCGGTCCTGTCATTGACAATTTTTTGGCTATGTCGTTTTTGTTTTTCAAATAAAATAAAGAATCAAAGCACGTAAAATCCAATATCTCAAGGGAAACATTTGTCTGTTTTCGATTTATTTTCTGTGTGTAAAAAACAACCCCTCCCCTTCCACAATATACGCTTGATATTTTTAAGTAGCTAAATCTTTGTTTTAGGTTTTTATCTTTTTATACCCATAGCCCATTGATTATTTGAATTATAAGTGTTAAATTATCCGTTTGCTAATAATATACAATATTTTGTATCTTTTATTTAAAATAAAATCAAGTTTTAACGAGTTAATTTTGTTAAAGGTAACATACGTGATTTGATTTTTGGGAAACGGATATTTGGCTGTTTTCCATTCCATTAGGTGGAGTTGACGGCCGAGTAGATCTTTGAATAGACTCAGCGAATGCCATTTAGTGCAATTTCTGGAAAAGAAAAGTAGAAAACAAGAAGATCTATTATGTGTACTCAGAATAATTTAAAACATGTTTATTTGAGCTCTTGGTATATCCTGTATATATATATATATATATATATATATATATATAAATTGTTATATTTCACTCTAGTACAAATTTATTCAATCTGTGCAAATCCGCCCCTTATGCGAACTCCCATACATTCAATTATATTATGCGTGTGAATGGCATAATTGAAAAGAAGATTGTCCCTGGAGACTATTCGTTAAAGATAATAAGGTTACAAAAAAAGTAACAAAGCACAATTGTTAAGCTTAATGCCAATGTGTTCCATACCTTTGCTGCAAACACAAACCTAAAGCGAAACAAATGATTACGAGACTTCTTAACTTATATAAGGGGAGAGAAATCCGCCAGAGGGTTGAACGAATTACAAACCAGTGAGGTAAATAATGACAAAATTATGTTAGTATTTAGAAAAACAGCAGATTGTTAACAATCTGCCAGATGTACTTAGTTAGTCAGTAAAAAATAATCGAGGGATGTTTGTTCAAGGCATATTTTGAACGGGGTTGATATCGAAATATTAATATATTAATATATTTCGATTTCAGTGGCAAAAACTTCATTTTCGATCGATTGTTATATATCTAATAAAAATATGAATACAGTTTATCTCCTATTCGGGCACTTTCCCTAGTTAGTCAAATTTTATGAAATTTGTTATCGATAGTATTTGTACAAATATCAAAAATACAGGTGTAGAAATGAATTAGTTTGTATTTCATTGGTTAATTAATGAATGAATGAATTTAGGAAGGAGATTACACATCAGGTCTGTATTGCGAATGCAATTACCGTAAATTAATTTAAGTGCTTTGTTTATATAGGGTGTTCTGCCCGTGTCCACGCCTGGATCTTACCCACTTCTCATATTTCCCGTTAAAAAACAAAAGTATGACATGCACATGGGCAACAATCTAAATACAAGCACATCAACATCTACATATAGGCATTTGCCTGTATGCGATAGGCTATTGAAATTGAAAACGATTACAGTAAGGCAATGCCCGGTCGCGGTCCCAATCCCAAGGGTGGTTGAAATTTGAAAGCATATGTCCTTTGACAAAATCAGCGGGGTACAGGGGCATAGAGGCAGATAAAGACTAAAATACCCACTGATGAGTTGGCAATAATTCGGCTGAGTGGTTACTGTCAACAGGCAAATAATAGTAGGTGTTCGTTCAATTTGAGGGCGGGTAATCATTATTACACTGATGCCGTTGATGGTCTTTTGTTTACACGTAAAACATCATGCATGTTTAATTGGGTTAAATTGCTGGGCGATTAACATTTAGAAATGAAATGCTCGGATAATTGAGTTTACTTTGTCTAATTACAAGTACTTTTCCACAGGTAATTTTACTTGTTGCCATAGAAAAACAGAATTAAAGAGCTACACAATTAACTTGATTTTAGTACAGTAAACAACGCATTGCCCGCATTAACAAGAAATAATATCGCTTCAAAAACTACCGTAAAAATATTCTAGTCTTATTGTTAAATTCAATTTGATCATTTTGCGATTTTATTTGATTTTATTTTCGATATGCATGTTTGCATTTTGCAACAGGTGCAGCTTCATTATAAGTCAAATTGAATTTACAGTAAATGCAGTTGTATTCGTTGCGCGTTGATCATCTATTACCTTAGCTGCGCGCTAGTACCTGTTTCGAATTCTTCGCAAGCACACAAGCATATATGTATTTGTTTGATTCTTATCCTCTTTTAGAATTTGATATTGACTTCACCATCTTGCATTTTACAATTCTCAACATGATCAATTTTTTGTGACTTTGTAATTTAAATACCCAACTCGATTTTGGCTTTGACATAAATTAATAGCAGAGTAAAATGTTGCAAAAATATAACAGGCAAACATTAATTCAAGTTGGATTACGAGAACCATGTTCCAGATTTGGACTCCCGAGCTGTTATGGTCTCCATTATACCCTTTTTTATACCCAGTTTCAATTAGTTCAGGGTATAATAAAAATCGATTTGTAAAAATCCCATCACAAAGTAATACTTACAGACGACCATTCGTTTTCCTTAACAATTTCTGTTTTTTAACAGCCTTAAGAACTTTATCAACATCGAAATACTATTTAATTTAGCGGTTGGTTTTTTTTTTAATTAATAGTGAAATTTATATTTGTCGGCAGGTTGACTCCGTTCTTTCTTTCTTACTTTCTTGTTTTGATGGGAGTAGATAGAGTCGATTCTCAGGACATGCGTTATTCTGAGAATCTGCCTTTATTTTAAGATTAAATAACCGAATAGCTTGATCACCTTGTTTAATTTGTAATAAAATTATTATTAAGAGCTGCAATAATGGTGGTTGAATTATATATCATTTCTTTATTTGCATTGTGCTTTTTCTATAAAATTCGCTTTTTTAAGCAAAATTGTTTAAATGTTTAGGAAATCCCAAATTTAACTATTGAATTTTGTCAAAAATTCACGAAATCTCGCGTCACGAATTAACTATGAAGACTGAATGGGAAAAGCTTTTCAATTGCCGTTTGTCCGACTTTCTTGAATTCACCATTTCAAATATTGCAAGAGGACTGTCCAATAAATAGACAGCGGATAGAAATATCAACCAATAAGAAACACGCTGAACCACTGCCTGTATAAGAATTCTGTGTATCCGGAATATTGCTCACCAATTGGAGCAAGATTCACAGTGTGGGCGTGTTTGAAATTCGATACGCATGCGCAATTTTCGAGACAACCCTCAAAAAGCACACAGTAAATTCCAACACTCACCCTTACTTTGGCATCTCAGCCCATAATTTGCCAATAACACGTATTTTGTATTTTGTATTCAACGAACTGTGAATATTGCTTTTAATTTAATTAACTTTTCCAACAAAATTGTGGCATGAAAATTAAATTAAGCCATTGGGCAGGAGTCGAGGCAGCGTGTTAATACATTTTCTCGTGTTTATATTACACATATAATATGATTTTATACATTATTGTATATGTGAGACTTATTACGCATACGTATTTACATATCATGTAAATATGCTTAGAAATCCTTTTTTTACTGCAAAGCATTCTAAATACAATTAATCAATATAATTGCAGCTTTAACACAAATTAAGATTATTATACAATGGCATAAGCTGCATAGTTTGCGATCCCACATAAGTTGATACCCTTGCGTATTCTCATAAAACCGGATTCACCCCATAATTCTCCCCACCAGTTCTTCAGAATCCAAAAGTCTTTGTCAAATCCAATCAAGAGCATAGCATGATTTACAGAAGTTGAACTACAGGCAACGTCGTCATAAATTCCGGCACTGCGAAAAGTTAAACAGAGTTACTGATTACTTAAGACTGTTTATTATATGCCTTACCTATATAATTGAAATGTTTTTGGAGTTGCATTGATGGAAACGGCAACTGGACCAACGTGAACCACAGCTGCTTGAATGGCGTTCTCATCATTTGCGGGTAAAATCGCCCAGGAGGTCACATTGACCACGGCCAGTTCCTTGACAAACTGACAGTCTCCTTTCTAGAAGAACACATATTTCTGAATATATTTGCGTATGCTTAGAGAATGGGAAAAACAGAGGTGAGTTCTTTTTCTATGTTTCTATTTATTGAAATTGATCGTAATGGGATCCAATTTGATTACCTTTGCCGCATATTTGTAGTCAAGTGATCTCATGAGACCACCGGTGGCCTGTAGATACGTCAGGGTGTTTCGCAATGAACCGCCTATGCAACCATGGTTACCATGAGATACACTGCAATCGACAATCTGTTGTTCACTAAGTGCCAGTAATTTTCCGGTGCGCTTGAAAACTTGTCCTTCGATACTCTGAGCTACACTGAATGCATAACAGGAGCCACAGCTCTGTTGATTATACGGTGGAGTATTAAAGCCTTTTTTACGCCAGTCAAAACTCTCAGGAACATTATTCATTAACGGAGATCCTACAATATCAGCAATATTATCCGTAGTAGAATTCGGTGGGCTCCGCAGTAAACGTAAAAAACCTTGCAGATAAGAATCGGTGTTCTGTGAAAAACAAAATATACAAATTCTGTTATACGAAAGTGTAAACATAAATACCATATCTGCCATTGTGTTTGTTGATAATCTAAAGCTGCTCTTTCCAGTTTCGTAAAATTTATTGTGTTCGTTGACAATTCTTATGTTTTCTTCAAAGGATTTATAGCTGCGTATTTCATCATGTAAACGCATATAGCTTTTGTTGTTTATTTTCTGTAAACGAAATAAATTACTAGAAAAAATCAAACAACTGTGTTACTTATCATACCTTAAAATTTTCAAACTGTTCATTGTTTATTGGTCTTAATTCGTTTTGTTGGCATTTAATTAAATTAACATTAAGCAAACAATAAAAGCAGTGTAATAATAATACATCGGTCCGCATTGCTGCAACTGTATTGGAGAAGTAAACTTTGAATATGCAGCTCATCACCATATTCATTCTTTCATTGCATTGTTAAACTGCAATTCAGCAAAATTTATTTATTTATTTATGAGATTTAGAGGCGTTTATAAAACTCCAATATTGCATATCTTTGCAATCTGTGCGGAAAAATTAAATACTTATTAATATTTGTTAAGCTGAGCGTTAAGCTAAGTGTCAGTACGACATTATTAATTATGTGCCACAGTCTAAATAAATTTAAAGAATAGTCACATTTAAAAAGTAATTTGCATTTAATGAATGCATATTTTAATATTTTGCTGTACAAGCGCTTACAGTAACGCATAATAATGTATAAAAAGATAAAAGAAGCGCAGACGTTGCTTGTATCTAAAAGTTTAAGCTTCAATTAAAGCATTTTTGTGTGCAGATTTATGTATTTGTGTCCAAATGAATATAATACGAATACGGGACTAGGGTACTTCAATTCACCGTATTTCTTAAATGAGAACTCGCGACTAGGAATCTTTTACATGATTTTTTGGTCTCGATAAGTGTGCATGACAACTAAATCTCTGTGAAAAGAATGCGGCCTTTCGGGGTAGTTCATTTCATTATATATTTGCATGCTTTAAATTACACGCAGAACGTGAATGTTCACATAATTAGCCTGGTAATAAGTATCGTTAATTGGTTATTAAATTTATTTTTGGCCGGCTGTTGAGCATTAAATATGAACAGAATCCCTCCAACCCATTTGCAACATTGTAACAAAAACATTATAAGCATTTGTAAAATAAATGAAAGCAAGCAATTTATACACCAAACACACAACAATTTATTTATGTTGTAGATAAACCAGCCTGACTGTTGCCAGGCATGCTCGCTAACATTTTTTACGAATAAACTCTGGCAGGTGTTTCCTCGTATCTGGCAGTACTTTTGGCGTATATTCGACAACGTTGGTAGCTCGTGTAAATACGTATTGCCAGATTGGTCTCTGGTCTTGGCTATAGAAATAAAATATGCAATCCAATCAAGCTGTCAGTATGGGAACGCCATGAGATGTAAATTTTACAACCGTTGTCCCCGTAACTGTTGTACAACGGTTACTGTCAATACTCCATATATTTTTGTATAAGCCCCCAAAGCTTTTGTCAGCAATAGGTAAAGTTTATACTTCAACCATAGTTTATTATTTGACTATAAGCAATGCTTTATCTAAGCTAGTGTATTATCAATGGATTCCAATATTTGGTTTGTGTCCATGCCTTGTTTCGTCAAGTGTGGACACAGTTTAAGCTAGTACATTTTACTTCCCTGTTTTTTCTAATTTTGGTAATAAAAGCCATTATTTTGTGTAATCTTCAAAACCTAACTCCGCCACCTATTGTTCATATGTTGACTTACACTGTGCTTAGGCGTGTAACTGTTTTACAAATCCTCCAAGCTTTTGTCAGCAAAGATAGTATATTAATTGGCTAAGCGCTATTTGGTTTGTGTCCCAGCTTGATGTTTGCATGCCATTTTCCGTAATCTCGGAATAAATTCGGAGTGTCTGTAGATGGTTGTATTGGTGAGGAGGTTGATGGAAGGCAGCTTTTCCCACATCTCAATTTAGATGAACATTTATGAACAACTTATTTTCAAATAGCGCACTTTTATTTATTTGGCATATTGAATTAATTAAGTATTCATAACAAATGTATGTGTAAGTCTTAAAAAAATGAAATAAGTCAGAAATGAACAAGTGGAGAAACTCCCATGATGAATTTGTTGCGCATAAAATATTCATTTTTGTGGGGTTATTTATAAATATAGACCCAAATGGCTTACCCTAAATTATTATCAGATGGGGTTGCTTTTTAAAAAATGTTGCAGATCAGTTGAAAACTGGCAACGTTCCTCTCAATAGTATTTTGTTATAATTTCTGTTATCCTAATCCATTGACCTAAAAGAATTCCTTAAGCAGAATGCTTGCTGAAACTCGAAGCAGGTTAAAGGGAATCAACTGTGACAAGGGAATCAACTACGAATGTGGCCCAGACTACATATTGCATACACTCCACACTGTGAGGGTATTGAGATTTATCTTGAAAATTCTTATCACATGTCAATTTAGTTCCACTTGATGGGTTGATGTCGGGCGCAAAGCGTAAAGCCAAGCGGGATCAGCTGTTATTTTTCACGTTGCGGTTCGTTCGACTCGAAAATTAATGACACACAAATGAAATGTGGAAAGTGATGCTGTCAACAACACTTGTTGGATTATAGACATCAGCAATATTGCGAGCCAACCAACAAATAACAAAAAAAAAAAAACAATGAAACAGTGAAACTCTCCACGATTGCAATTATGCAATACATTTTAAGCAGCTCGCTTCTGGTGCAGAGTTTAAAATAAGTTTAAGTTTAAAGAAAAGGAAAAAAAAACTCGCTTTAGCTTAATTAATAATAAAACAAGTAAGAAGACATCATTTTAATATTTGAAAATTAATTATATTATTATTTATTTATAAGACGTAGGGCCTTAATTATTAATAAGCATATTTAGTAGTAGTGGTTTAATAATTATTAATACTAATAGTTAGTAGTTGTTGCTGAGTTTTATTAATAACAAAACCAATTGTAGAATATTAATTATTAATTATTGTTAGAGGTTAAAAAGCTATGAGTATGCAAATCTAATTAATTAGGTGAGAGGAATTCGCAGCAAGCCGCTGAATCTTTTTGAATATAGTCCTACAAATATATATGTTCTCATTTTTTGGGTATATGTTATATTTTTCGTTTTGTTTGGAATTGGTGTCGCATTTGATCAGCAACTTAAATCCCAATCTCGAACTGGCAAACTCAACATTTTATTAACGTCAAATATTTGACGCTTCAGCACAGCAATAAAACGCATTAGCTCTGCTTGACTTGTTAATAATCCCGATACCAAAATTATAAATATTTATATATATATATATACACGACACAAACAAGAACTGGTTTGCATACATTCATATATATATATATATATATATATATATATATATATATATATATATATATATATATATATATATATATATATATATATATAGAAGTTCCTATGTAAATACCACGATAAGCTGTCGAAACTGATTAACCTGCAACTTTTTGTTAACGTCTTATTGCCAGAGTGATTCTAATATTAATCTAGACCTACAAATGACAGACAAGACAGGCCTGCTTATAATTACACTATGCTAAGAGCCCCAACTACCCCCAACTATCCCCCATTCGTAAAAATAGTGCCCGTTGCAATCTGAATCTGAATCTGAATGTGAATCTGCCAGTATGTCTGCCAATTACCAGGGCGAATACCAGGAGCGAGTGCGAGTGCGCATTGCCTGGAATTCGTTGAGGTTAGGTCTAGGGTGCAGAATTCACAAAATTTACTTTGAGCAGCTTTGTGATGCTGTTGGTGAAGCTCCCTTTTTCCTTTTCCAACTCAATGGTTAATTGCCCAGTCAACTGGCAGCTCCCAGCTCTGAGTGAGAGAGAGCGAGTTGAGCTGGAGTTATATTATAGGACTCTCTGGTCTCTGGGCCACGGTGATGACGGCCATCCACCGCAGTCGCGACCAAATCCTCATTGTAATTGTCGTCATAGCCCATCGTCATCCTTATACTCGTCTGGGCGCATCGCATTGTTATTGTATAAGCGATTGCTGTGTTGTTCATTATTGCGTTTAAAGAAAATAATAATAATGAAACGAAGCATTGTTCGCAACTCGCTTACCCTTATATATATATATATATATATATATATATATATATATGTAAATATATATATATATATAGTGATTAAATATATACTTAATAATAGTATAATTCGTACAGGGTTGGACAAGCATATGCAATGTCCGACTGCTAATTTAACTTAATCAACAAAATTACGCCTTTTTCTCGATATGATGAACATTAGTGTTTAAAGAACAGGAATTTGTGTGGCTCACCAACAAACACGCACGCGTGCACAGGCACAGACATAGGCACAGACACACCCCAAACAGGCGCAGGATCAGGAGTATCTGCGGTGGTGGGCCAGTCGGCGATAAACACCTCATTCGTATTGAATGCTCAGCATTTGCCGCCCTCCAATAGATGGTAAAAAACGTACCGTTATGCATTCTATGGAGTGGGTATCTTTTTGATTGTTTTTGGGATTTCCATTATTTCATTTCAATGATTTTGAATTCATGGAAATTGGCGTAACATTTGTTATACAATAATTTAATTTTTTCTGCTTTGTCCACTGTTCACAGGAATATCACATGCTGAAATAATAAAACCTGAAGAGCAGACAGTTCCTAATTCAGAAATTCATACTTCGACAAGTCATTCAGACGATTACTTTGCATATAAGGCGAGAAATATATAATAACGAAATATATTGATGCCTGTTATTTACAACTGCACAACTTTAATCGGTAATCGTTCATCGTACTAACAAAATGTTACCACAAAAAAAATAACACATCTGTCTCTATTCAGAAACGCAGTGGTAGTCTTCTGGTAGATTCGACCGTCAAGACGTCAACGTAAAGGAGCATTCCAGGTGTATTTAATAGCTGGCGCTCCTCTCCCCTGTTTCCCATTCAATCATCTTGCAAGGTGATAAGAATCAGTTGGATGTGTCAACGTGAATCGCATCAATGATCAAATATTTATTGAGAATGTTTCTCTCTTTACTTAATGACATAAATTATTTACTGGTAAGCAGAAACGGACAGGTGGCCAGACAATTGTCCCAATTTTTGCCGATCAACATTTTTAATATTTTACATATAGTTGTATATTCTAAGCTTATTACAAATATATAAAACGCATGTCATTAATTTGATTTGATTATTATATTCTTTATTTTATTTATTTCTCTTTAAATTGTGACCTGTTTTCAGTTCACATTAAATAAATAAATAAATAAGTTCAATGTCTTCCTACTAATCAAAACATAAAATAGGTAGCTTGACCTAAAATATTGCCGACTACACAGGCAATTAAAAGAACTCGTGTAATCCTTAATTTCATGTCGACCTACAGCTTAGCTATGGTGACCACCTACTAATCCCTTTTACACGTGCATGTTTCGAAAGTATGTACATATTTACATACATCCAATATGTGTGTATATATACGTACATATGTATCAGTTTGTTTGGGCATGTATTGGATGTTTGTCATTGAATTGGGGGCTCAAAACAAATATGTGTGATTATCATAGCCAGCCGTCCATATAATTAATTGCATTTTGTATGCTTGATATATGTAAATTTTGTTGGGCCTTATCGGCGATTCTTCATCTCGACTGGCGGGCCTAGTCATTGGACTTTTGGCCTACCCCGTTCCACCCCCACACCGTGCCCAAAAAAAAGAAAAAAAAAGAATGTCGATATGTCTGATTAACACAATTGGTCCTTGTCTGCTCTGGCACTTGATAATTGGCAGCCAGGCGACCATCGATCGATAACAATAAAATTGTTAAAAGCGCAAAATGCCGCAAAGTGTGTAATTTGTCGAGAACAGGGACTGGGACAAATGATTCAAACGGTAGTACAAAGCAGCCGAGGCAGCCCCGGCAACCCGTGCAATGAGCGCAACAACTCTATTTGAATTCATCAACGGCGTGTTTAAGCAGTTTGTCAGCGACACGTGGCCGAACGACTGTTCCTTCTAGTTCGTTGGCAACAGCAGGCGGTTGTTTCTTGGAGTGGGTTGGGGACCGTCGACCGTCGACCGACGACCGACGTCCGACTGTGCCGGTGACGTAAAGTCTCAGTAACAGCAGCAGCATCATCATAAGAGCAGAGTAACCCTTACCGCTTAGAAATAGTGCTGCCAGTGAGGTGCACTAAATAGAGATTTACACGCCCGTACGGGCTGAAAATGGTCAGTCTGCTTGTGGTTGTCAACGCGATGGATAAACGTTAATATGCTATTATTCGATCTATATTTATTCATATACTGCAATTCTTTCTTTCTCTTTAGTGAGAGGAGGAGCTCATTTCAACCGTATGCCACCTTAATTTCTCCTTGGAGAATTGTCATTTATTTTGACGATGCTGAACCCTTTGACAGGATCCAACTCCAAATGGTGTCTCGGCATGTGCCAGATTTTTGCACATCCGTTCGTTGCGCACAGTTGGAGAATGACTCCTGCTCATTTTCACAATGCTGTGAGAAAAACATTTTAATAAGCCATTGAAATTAGTTTCAATTTACTGTCGATACCAATATTATAAAGAAGAGGTCTTTTCGTTTGATTTAAATATGCTGTAGATGTTTTATATAATTCTGGCATCAGAAAAGCTTCGAAATTTGATTATTTTTTTTAGCAAACATAGCTAGGCTTCAAATCAAACTATTGACCATTAGTAGAATGCTTGTTTTCTTGGCTTAACACATTGATACAAATACGAATGGCGCTGAGAGCTCTTCTAAGACATAATGCAAGCATCGTGTTCAAGAGTTTCGAGAAAAATATGAAATACGTTGAGGTGTAAACCCGTTGTATGATTAAAATGCCAACACGTGGCTTTTATTAGATTTCAGTAAACACAGATTATCAAATATTTAACGCCACCCAGAACAAGGGAGGTTTGCTGATTATTATTGTTATTACTTTTTTCACTGCATTTATTAATGAACCAATTAAGGTGTCTATCTCAAGTTTGATAGTTTCTTATTAGAATTAAATATACATATACTTGTAAAGTGGCATTTATATATTATACATATCAAAATGTTGGGCAGCTGACGAGTCTAAAGTGTGTCTACAAAAACGTTTATCCTATGCTTTTTTTTTGGAATTTTGGTTTGCGAAAGTAAAAAGGCTCGTGAGCACGCTATAAATCCCAGCAATAAATTAATAAATTATGGTAGCTTTTAGTAAGCAAATATTTCGAATCAGATTCGGCACGCTTCTTTGTTAATTTCCCGTGCACACGCACACGTCCACCCCCGAGTCCGAATACACTTCACGGACACAATGCCAGCAATCTGACAAACTGTTGTACACCATTCCATTCCTCTGGTAAAATGGCGTGCAGGACGTCGGGCCTCTATGATTGTGCGCAGTTATTTAAAATAATATTTCCGATTCCGGCAAGTAATAAGCGACGCGTGCAGACCGAGCTACTGGATCATTCAGACCTAGAAGCTTGGGCCGGTTTATGGTTATCATTGTCATTGTTCGGAACAGCTCAGATAGCTGACGAGAACGAATCTTCGATATACTTAAAATTCAAATAGGAGCTCAGTCAAGCAATGATTTCGATTTACCGATGGTAATTTTCGATAATGTCAGTTCAATATATATACATACAAGTCTCTGATTCTGTTTAGAAAAGTTTAGATATAAACAACATAAATTGAACAAAATGTAATTAAAAAATAAATAAATATATATGTTAAGGTGATATTTTATAAAAGTTGAGCCTTCACTTCACACGTACATGTTATGCATGTATATATTCTTAATCGATATTGATATTAACGAGTGCGTGAGAGACGAATGAGAATGATTTGAGCCTCAGGTATGGAAAGGCTGGCGTTGACACATCCCTATCCCGCCCTTTCACAATAATAACAATAACGGCAACAGTAGTATGCATTTTTAGTCAAGCCGAAGTCCACACACAATGGCATGATTTCGCTTAATTGTTTACTTCAAGGGTAGGCTTGGCTCGGATCGGCTCGGCTCGGCTCAGCTCAACGCACCCCTAAGTAGAGGCTGACTGTCAAAGCGAGTCTGCCCCTACATCTGTCTAACAAACCGCCGACAAACTGCATTACTGCTTCACGGCGAGTACTCAGAGTACTCGTATCTCTATGTCTGTATCTCTATCTGTATACTGTGCAAACATATATACTTCTATTGAGAGTATGCAGTGTAACTACTTTGACCTCTATTGTTATTAGTTATTATACATAGAACCTTGCCATCACCATCAGTTTCTGTTGTCTGTTGTCAGCATCGGCTGCGGTTTTTTGGTCTTCGTCTTTGTTGTCTAAGCTAAATTATACTCTTGTCCTCCTCGCTCCTCTTGTCCCTCAATAGATGCTCTGGATATTGCATTTTCTATTCATTCGTTTTTTTTTTCTTTTCTAATAAGCCTCCGACTTACGTTGACTGTAACTGCGGCTGAGTCTGTGGCTTATGTTTCAGCCTGGACCATGAGAGAGAGAGAGGTCTTCCTTCGGGTCGGGGTCGATATACCGATGTTTGGTTTTTGGCCGATGTTACGCATATTATCTTTTGTTTGTTCTCTTCCGCAGCACAATGAAAATAATAGTGCACTGTTGTTTGGAAACTCGTTTCTATCGGCACCTCTGGATCGTCAGCGATTTGATGCCAGAGGTAATCAATAGGCCAGCCTCCCTGCACACCAAAAACCCAAAACCCTTACTCGTGCCCCGGTGGCCGACAGCCATTCGACTTTTGGCTTCGGCCTCGGAAATAGTGTTTTGTCGTACCCCATGTATGAGAAAAAGGAACAAGTGTGTCTTGGGGCAGATAGCTCTCACCTAACTTGTATACACTCGTAGCTACAGAAATTGAGACTCCTGTTTCTACATGTGGCATTATCACAGTATAACACTGATAAATATATGTATTTCTTTGCATGTTGTCTCAAAGCTATAGCGTACAATCTTCCCTATTTGTTGGGTATACCAGTTTACTGTTTTTTTTTTATAATGTAATATGAAATAAATTAAAATGTTTCACACATTCCAGATAAATCAGATTCGTCACCTTCACAATTCTCCATGAAATTTTCACCACACTCCAGGACCGTGCCAGGAATTTCGCTTTGAAGAAACCCTCGACTCTTTTGCTGGTCTGATGCCGACAGTGTGGGCGACAGAGCGACCGTTGATGCGTGTGACTTCAAAAATCCCAAAAACGTGTCGGTCCGCATGTTAAATTTGACGTTCTCGTGGCCCAAGCCGTAACTGCCGCCGGTTCTGAGATAGAATGAGTGTTGCGAGAGATTTTTACTAAGGCTGGCGCAAGTTGTAATGGGGTTGGGGTTTGAATTGTGTTATGTGGATGCTTCCGCAATCGTTTTGGGGTTGGAAATGGCTTATGATATGGCACAATTTGAAGATGTAACTGGGGTTTTATTTTCTTTTTTGTAGTAACTAAAAGTATAATACGATAAAAACGAATTGTATAACAGTCTGTGATCATTTTAGTAGTTAGTTCCTGTGAAATATAAACAGTGCTTAGCTCTCTCTGTATGTATAAAGAATAAAAATTCTCAAATTATCGACAACGGACAACGCACGTTAAGTATTTTACAGGAGTAGAACAAGATACATTTGTGTAAGATGGACGTGTTTATTAGAACATCCGTTACGAGATGACTTTTATCACTAAATTATTTAGGAGGCCCTATTTAATCATAATTATGCGGCTTCCAGATCTTCTGTTGCTCGATTTCTGGTTCGTAGTCCTCAACAATGTATGTAAATTTTGGTCATTACAAACTCTTTTACCAAATGTGTGTGTATACGTACACAATGTACACGTATGCTTACGTATGTATTGGCATTGTGCGTGTCTGCTCTCACATATGTGCACGAACATTTACAAAAATCCAAACATTTACACAAATATATTTACTTCACGAAGATACGCGTATGTCAGTGCACTGTAAAGGGAAGAATGCTTATGAAATAATTTTATAAAATTAGAGCTCAGTGGAAAAGTGGCTGTGTTCTCGTTTGTAAATCGAAAACGTCCATTTTAGAATCTCTTTTAATGTAAAATCAACCATTTTTTTTTAATGAAAAAAGATGTTTAAATCGTGCCACAAAGTTTTATCTCAGTGTATTTAAATATGTGGCTGCACAAGCAAAAAGCCAGCGACTAGAACAAGGAGTATGAATACTATAATCAACAGACTCCGACTAAGAAATACCCTGTTCTCTGATTTTAAGTAGAAAAAGCAACGTAATAACAATCTATCATTGTTAACGGTATTTTTATTCTATAAGCCAATTCACACAGCGTTAAAGCATTAACATAATAAATTAATAAATAAATATAAAGAAAATAAATAATAAATAAAACAATAGAATCCTAAACTGTAACGAAGCTCAGATAAGTAAGACAAGGACAAAATTATTAGTTGCTGTTTTTATTTGCATTGACTGCAGTCAGCATGAGATACGCCTTTTACATAGTTGAGTGGGCACAGGGTATTCGAAATACAAATTTAAAAGTCCATGATACTACAGAGGAACCCTCAACCTCAACGAGTACTGCTCGTGTTCACTGCATATATATGTGGATGTGCGAGAGCGTATATATTTTCGTATATATGTGTGTATGTATATACAAATTTTCATATGTATTTGAGTATGTATTTACGATGTATGTATGTAATTCAGTTTCCCAACGTTCCTATAAAATTTCCTTGCGATTTGTATATTGTAAATGGCTGCGAGAACTGGGATGATTCTGCGTCCTGCTATACCAAAAAGCACATTCTACGGTCATCCCTCTTGTACTCGGTTCGAGCTACTATCGCTATTCCTCTCGGCACTCCAGCCAGTAAACATACAGTCGTCCCGTTCGCACTACGGCAAACATCTACTCAAAATGGCCGCGCTGGCCGCATTTACTGTTGCCTCTTATATGCGCTACCCTGTTTGTGCAGGTTTGGTCTTTCGCTTGAGAGCTCATTATCGTTTCGCTTGGCTAACCAGTTAGTCGTACACTATTTCGTTCAGGGCTCACTAACACCGCCGCCGCAATTCTGATTATTTTGCATTTTGAAGCAAACAAATTGTTAGAGAAGTGACGGGCACGCAATCCGTGGCGTTGCCGCCGGATCGCTGGCTGCCTACGGCAGATCGGCACCGATGTGCATTCCTCAAGTTCAGGAGTAATCGACCAAGATACGTGGCAAAAGGTTAATGAAGTCGCAAATCAAATACAAGTGTAACTAAATACAAATAAAAAAAATTGGAAAAAATAAAGAAAATTAAATAATGGATACCATAACGAAATCGATAACAAACCCGCCGAAATCCGATGATGCCTCTCAACTCGGAACTGTAACGTAGTGTAATTTCTAGTTTATTTATAAAGTGGAACATACAAATACATAAATATTTACAAGTACAAAATCTAACATCGAAATGAACATTAAGGCTTAATGCATAAGGATACGACTTTGTCAGTGCTTTCTTCAATTTAATTATCGAAGTATATCGAAAATATTTGCTAATGCAATAATACCAAAGCAAATAGGAAAAGAAAACAATTGAAAAAATTTCTCAATTCCAATACCAATACTTAAACAAACTCGACACTCGACAATTGGGAATCATGATGCTAACAACGGAGCACATCATGCATGGACATCCCCACTCATCTGTGGGAGTGGGAATGGGCCAAAGTGCGCTATTCGGATGCTCGACAGCTGGACACAGTGGAATTAACCAGTTAGGTGGTGTGTATGTTAACGGCAGACCCCTCCCCGATTCAACACGCCAAAAAATTGTTGAGTTGGCTCACTCCGGCGCACGTCCATGTGATATTTCTCGAATACTTCAAGTTTCTAACGGCTGCGTTAGCAAAATCTTGGGCAGGTGAGACAATCATGGCTACAACCATTTCGTTAGCTATCTTGCATCTCGAAAAAACAGTTTTAAGTGAGCTAAACAAAGAAGACACTTTTATTTCCATAAAGTCAACAATACTTTATAACGGAGAAACAAATAACCGCCGGCTGTACTCAAATCAATAACGCCAAATAATGAAAATACACTTATAAAGTAAAACAATCAAAGTCTTTCGCTAAGTAAATATATATTACAATTAGAAATTGTGAAGAGGAGAGGAGTGAAATTATATGGAAATAAGAATCTTATTTATATACGTAATATATGAAAAATGTCGAATTATATAGTTATATTATTTTTATTATTATTGTAAGGAATAGTTGAATTCAGGCAATTATATAAAAGTATCAATTAATCAGTATTTTAATGCGATTTTGAGATACAGCGCTTCTGTCAATTTGTCAATATTTACTTATTTTCCTATTTATAGATATTACGAAACTGGATCAATAAAACCCCGAGCAATAGGTGGTTCAAAGCCACGAGTAGCTACAACACCTGTCGTACAAAAAATAGCTGATTATAAAAGGGAATGTCCCAGCATATTTGCATGGGAAATTCGGGATCGACTGCTTTCGGAGCAAGTATGCAATAGTGATAATATTCCAAGCGTAAGTGTTTTGTAAATGCTATCCTATATAAAAATTAATTTATATTTTTAAGCAGGCGCATTTTTAAGTGGCTTGCAAATTTATGACTAGGTAAAGCATTAAGTATAGTTTCTGCTAAGATTTATTTATATAAAGACACTACTCCGAATACTTCAACTTTGATGAATGGAGGGTTGATTTTCTACACATACAAAAGAGAGAAAGAAAACCGGGTGCAAGGCCTGAGTCTGCTATCAAGATTCTGCCAAAGTAGAACCAAACGTAAAGAAACTAACGTTGAACCGGCGGACACAATGGATTAAGTAATTTCCAAACAATGCCGAAGCAGCGCTTTAAAGTGGATTAAAATTTAGATAGTTTCATCCACTGTTTCTTATCGAAAAATCACCTAATCCTAGTTCCGCAATGGATATTTGGTAACTCTGCTTAGGCCTGATACAATTGAGCATATCAGCATATCGCAACAAAACAATAAAGAAAATTATTAAAAAAAAAAACAACTAAGAAGTATAGATATACGATAAAATATATTCTAGTTTTAGTGCCAAATTTCCTTTAAATTGCTCTCATTTCTTATGTCAGCACAGACAGTGCAGAGTAAAACGAAATACAATTTTGCAGTCGGGCGCAACCGACTGCGATATACTTAAATATCAGAAGATATACCAGCCGAGAATAGGTAGCAAATAACAGGGTGAGTGTAGCCAAGAAATACTGTCAAAATTTGCAATTAAAATTGCGGTTTATATAGGCTTTTGTGAATTTCGGGGGCCGGAGTGGGTGCGGCCGAAAAATAATTTTTGGAAGAATTTCCTGGTAACCTTCCTTCCAAGTTTGGTAACTGGAGCTCTTAAATTGCGGGAGATTTGGGGGCGGAAGTGGGCGTGATCCAACTTTTATTTCTGGATTCTTTAAGGGTGTTACTAGCAATATAGCTTTCAAATTTGCTGACTAGCTTTCAAATTGTGTGAGATATATGGTCTGTTCGATTTACATTATCAGGTGTATCAGTTTAGGGAGGCGTAGTGGCCATTCAATTTTGTATCGATCTCGTAAGGAAGTTACCAGGCCGAAGTTCCTTGGAGCGGCGAGTGTGGGCGAGGTCTGAAAATGTAAACGCCGATCTTTGAAGGAGCATTCCAGCAAGTTATCTTCCAAGTTTGCTCATTTTATCTTGAAAATTGTAGGAGATATACGAGCCATCAATATGTTAACCAAATTTGGTGACTGTAGCCTTAAAATTGTGTGAGATATGTGGCTTTATCAAGTTGCGAATATCGATTTCCAAGCTCCAGTTAACGTAGCACTCCACTTTGTCTGACGCGGGCACAGACCAGTATATGTTCCAAGTTTCAAGTCCCTATCTCTAAGGGTGTCGAAGAAAGTTGCGTTCATACAGGCGGACAGACGGTCAGAGAGACAGATAGAATGACGGACATGATACAAATCCAATATGCAAACCAATGATACTTTCGTTACCAAAGTATAAAAAAGCCAAGGCACCGCATGTTGTTTTCATTGATAAGTCCAATTGCAATCACTGGCTAGCGACAAACATTTGCATATGCACGCATACAAAAAAAAGGGGGGGTACAAGCAATCGAAGATAGTCGGGGCGATGTAGAATACACACGCTCGCGTCGCGTAATTTTATGCATACAGAAAGTGATTGCGCCTACTGATCGTAAATTTGATTTTCCCTATCAGATCTTGGTTATATTTGTACAGTTGATCAACAATATATCACTGCACATTATATATCAATAAGAAGCAAATACTTCTGATATTATGGCATCAGAAATCGAAATATATCGATATTCCAGAAACACAGCTGGCAAATAATAATAATCAGTAGATTATGACAGTAGATTTATGTGCATAAGGACATGCAAAAATACATGCATAAATATATACAAATAAGAATGTTTAGTTGCAGAAGTGTGAGTGGGGGTTTTGCGATACGACGAGATTATGGTTTGAATATGTTCTTTTACTCTGTTTGCACCCATTAACAAGAACATGGAAACGGCACTTTGGACTTTAAGTGTTGGCACGTGTCTGGCGCATTGGTCTTGACATTTCTTTGCATTGGATGCTCGGTTCGGTCTCCCTCATTGACGTTGGCTGCAGTGTTGCGATTACAATGAATTACGGGCTGTTTTGTATTTAAGCATAAAGACTTCAAAAGACATCAAAGGATTTTAGCTATATATGTGGGGTCACAGCAGCTCACTTAGCCTATTTTACAGCGTATGTATTTAAATACATACATTTTAATATATATATAAAGCTGATCAAAAAAAGTTCGCTGGCGTTTTATTCGAATTTCAATTAACTAAAATATTGGGTTTGCCACTTCAATATTCCCAAAGTCCAGCTCCTCACAATAATTAGTGTGTCTACCGAAAATCGATTTCTAGATATTATTTATTTTCAGAAAGTTTAAAATTGGTAATTAAACTAACAAAATTCATATTGTAATGTAATCATTCACACATACTAATTTTTGTATGTATTTAGTTATCTGAAGTTAGGTTAACCCACACTTTTGTAATATGGCAGCTTAATAATAACACAAAAATTTTAATTATTTGCATGGTTGTATTTATACAAGTACATATACATGTATGTATGTATATACAAACATTCGTATATTATGCTCAAGCCCACAGTTGTATGCATGTAAAATTGTCCGACTTGTTTGTAAAAGTGTTGTTACGCGAGTGTGAGTGCGAGTGTGTGTCTGTATGTATGCGTAGTACACTGCGTACGCTATATGAAATGCCCAACAGTGTTATATTGCCATCTTGCTCTTGAACAACAGCGCGTGATTGGTTGTTACTTCATAGCCAATGGCAGCAGCTTGCATTGCATTAGTATTTAGGGTAAAACTG
This sequence comes from Drosophila grimshawi, assembly GCF_018153295.1. Lineage (NCBI taxonomy): Eukaryota > Metazoa > Arthropoda > Insecta > Diptera > Drosophilidae > Drosophila > Drosophila grimshawi. The sequence continues at coordinate 1,150,175 of NW_025063639.1, forward strand.
AGAAGTAAACATGACGGCAATAAGCACGTCTAGTACTAACACTACCCTATACTCATATACTTGTATTCACAATATGTGCAAATGTACGCCTTTGTACTTTGGCTTTAATTGCAGGTTTCATCTATTAATCGGGTGCTACGCAATTTAGCGTCACAAAAGGAGCAGCAGGCGCAGCAGCAAAACGAGTCTGTTTATGAAAAGCTTCGAATGTTCAATGGACAAACTGGCGGCTGGGCCTGGTATCCAGGAAATACGACGACGGCCCACTTGGCATTACCACCAACGCCCACGGCGGTACCCACGAATTTATCTGGGCAGATAACCCGTGATGAAGTTCAAAAACGAGGTAAAATTGTAGACAATTTTTAACTTCAAATTTCCGTTGCTTGCATTTCTATTTAATGCAACATAGGAACATAATTCATGTCGGATAAAACATTTTGTTATTGTATTGATTAAATTTATATGCACACATTAACGGTTAAAAATGTCAATTAACAAAATATTTAAATTTAAAATTAAGAAAAAATAAGAATATTGGTATTTCATTTTCGTGAGAATAATTAACGATTTAAAATATTTATATATATATATATATATTCCAGGCTATTCTCTTTAAAGCAGTAGCAGTAGCAAGGCAAGTTGTATTACATTCTGTACGGACAGGTTTAGGTATGTTCAGGGTTTAAGGATGTTCAGTACGATTCAGTTTCTCTGATTTTAATTTAAACAAGTCTAAATCTTTTGGTTTTGGTTTTTATCATATAGGAACCGTCTGTTGTCAAATTACAAGAGTACAAAATTATTTCGATACAATTTGGGAATTATTTCTAATGGCTTATGAGGTACCACTGAAGAACAGCATACCCAAATCAACAGAGCAAAAGAAAAAACAACCCCAAATCGTACTCGAGACATTGAAAACATTTTGTCACAGATGATCAAACATCAGGACAAACAAATAGTTAATTTGTTGGTCATTTGTTATTTGCCATTAAATCTAATTGAGAAGCCTAATTCTGAAGGCTTTGCTGCCTTGAATTGTTTTTATTTATTCTTCGATCAATAAATAAGGCTGACATATGTCCCATTGCTATCAGGCAGCATGCCATCCCATCACATTACCGCTCCAACCACATACGCACCCAAATATTCTTCTATATGGCCATAGAAATATATATAAATGTACTTACATAATTACGTATTTGTGTGTGCAAGGCAAATGTTGCGCAAAGATAAGGAAGAGCAATCAGTAGAATGAGTTTACAAATGCCACTGTACTGCAAATTAACTTAATGTACAAAAATTAAATACTTCGGGTAATTTGAACAAAAGGATAGACCGAAAAAAATATGGATAGTCCAATTTGGCTAAATTAACTTGGCCGTTGATCCTGATCAAGAATATATATAGGCTTTGTTACACAATTTTAACCCATTATTTATAATTACAATAATATCAGAATTCAATATATTATTGTGCATGTATTTCAAATTCTAGATCTTTATCCAGGGGATCTCTCTCACCCCAATTCACATGAGAGTACATCAGACGGTAATTCCGATCACAATTCTTCGGGCGACGAAGATTCACAGATGCGTCTACGACTGAAGCGTAAACTGCAGCGAAATCGAACCTCATTTACAAACGAACAAATTGACAGCCTGGAAAAAGGTGGGACTTCAACATAAATTCTGTTACACATTACAATATTTAGTTTTTTAAATATATGTAAAAACTGTAAAACTTGATATTTACTATAGAATTCGAACGGACGCATTACCCTGATGTTTTTGCACGGGAGAGGCTAGCAGAAAAAATTGGTTTGCCAGAGGCACGTATTCAGGTTTGTCTTTCAGTTTTGTTTAATTCTATTTTATTTTATTTCTTTTTTTATTATTGGTTCTTTTTTAAATTTTTATATGTTTTAAAGCATTGATAAGTTGCTAGTTCTCTTCCTTTTTTGCATTCGAGACATCCACGGAAATGCATTGTACAAGCCCTTCACTAAGGGCCATAATTATGTGCAATTCTTCTATCCCTCTAACCTCCTCGGGCCGCATCAACGGGGGTGATGAATTTTGTAACCGATTGTTTGAAGTGATTGCCATGGCTTTTAGCCACGCAAGTCAGAGTCGCAAGTCAATGTCAACCCCCAAAATGCACCCCTGTGTTACTATTTGCTACTAATGCTCCTTTTTTATGCTTGGTTCGTTCAGCTTATGATTATTTGTATAAGTGAATAAAAACAATTTGACTGTAAAAACACTTGAAACTACTTGCGATTTTCACATTGAGCTGTCGCGCTGGGGAAGCAAATTTGTTGAAGAGCTCTGTCAAGCGCGCCAACTGATGAGTGGTCTCGGCTACAATAACGCAAAGTAATAAATGTCATGTTGAAAAAAATATGAAGGTACAACAAATATTGTAATCCTCATTCACCCCTTTGTCACTAGAACATAAATAAGTAGTCGCAGTCCAAGCCAATGCGTCCCTCAACTGCAACTGCTCAAGCTTTATTACATGATGAGGCTGAATATTCTTTTGAATTCTGTTCGCAAACAGAAAACGGGCATATTGCTTTTGTGATCTAGTTCGTCTTTTGTATACCAACGAGCACTAAAAATTAAATGGTCTGCAAATATATATCTAATACAGTTTTAAAGCAGGAGTCAAGTTTATTTTAGTCAGCAAATGCTTAATTAAGAAGCGACTTTCCACATGCTTTTAACTGTTTGTATACTGCAAGCAGAGTATTAAGCGAGCGGTAGATTTAACTATGTATTGTTTTTATTGATGTTGTATGATGTTGACGACAATTCCACGAGCATCGTGGAACCAATTCGGCTCTTAAGCATTTATTAATGTCATGCCGTTCATGTGAAAATGGGATGGCAACAGCAATTGATGTTAACATTTGCTGTTACAAGTGCTTTCATTTTGTGTTGATTAAATGACCCATGTACATGTATGTATGTATTTGTATTTGAGTATTAACAACCTTATAATTAGGTTTGGTTCTCAAACCGCCGAGCTAAATGGCGTCGAGAAGAAAAGTTGCGCACCCAAAGACGCTCAGTCGACAATGTTGGGGGCACCAGCGGACGTACAAGCACAAATAATCCCTCCGGAAGCAGTGTCCCTACCAATGCCACAACGGCTAACAATTCGACATCCGGAATTGGTACATCAGCTGGCTCAGAGGGAGCATCAACAGTACATGCAGGCAACAACAACCCAAACGAGACCTCCAATGGGCCGACAGTAAGAAAGCACACAGTTCAGCTTCAAACAATAAATTGCCTAACAGCACAATAAAATATTCGTAGATACTTGGCGGTGATGCGAGCAATGTACATAGTAATTCCGATAGCCCACCTTTGCAAGCTGTAGCGCCCCGTTTACCCTTAAATACTGGTTTCAATACAATGTACTCATCTATCCCGCAACCGATCGCCACCATGGCTGAAAACTACAAGTAAGTCTTTAAAAATGAATAATTTTGCATTAGGACTTCTCTATTATCATTTGTAAATTAATCACAATTTGCCCTACTAATGATATTTGTGTTTGTTTAATTTTTGAACAGCTCGATGACACAATCATTGAGTTCAATGACGCCGACATGTTTACAACAGAGGGATAGTTATCCATACATGTTTCATGATCCGTTGTCCTTGGGATCTCCCTATGCTGCCCACCCCCGAAATACAGCTTGTAACCCAGCAGCGGCTCACCAGCAGCCGCCACAGCACGGAGTCTATGGAAACGGCTCTGCAGTAGGCACAGCCAACACAGGTATATGTGGATTTATCTCTATTTACGGTAATTAACTAACGAGAATGGTATTTTGCAGGCGTAATATCTGCTGGCGTTTCGGTACCTGTACAAATATCAACTCAAAATGTTTCGGATTTGACTGGCAGCAATTATTGGCCGCGACTTCAGTGATCCTCAATCTTTAATTTGCCAACAGATCTGCTTTCAAAAGCGGCAGCGGTGACTGCTGTCGCTGTAGCCCATGTTGTGGAAGAACAACAAACGCATACAGTTGCTAGTAAACCCACTATGGATAACCCACCAATTGTATTACCACATTTGGCGCCAAGCTCACCTCTATACTTTAACTTGCCAGAGACATACGTTGGGCAGAACCAAACGCCACATGCCACATCATCATCTGTATCATCTTCTCCCCCAAAGTATATCGGTTCGGGCTCGACTTGTCATTCTAACAGTCAATGTCAAGTATTTCCGCATACGTTTCAATCGTTATCCCATTGCCATCCTATTTTTTAACACAGTAGCCTTACAGCAAGGCTTTAAACAATAATTCAAGGATACAACAAGACATCATAAGTTTATTTGCATGTATAAAAATAAATTTATGTAGTTAGAGCTGGAAACTGCATTATATCTTCTATCATAAATTATACTATTGTATCAATTAGCGCACAGTAACACTTTGTCCTTTGATCCTTGTCCGCGTTAGCGAGGTGCTTCTTAAGTAGTATATGGATTCACTCTTTGCATAAGAAAAAACTATCTATAATTTGATACAATTAAAAACATCTCAAAGATGTGAACAACCTACTTAAATTCTTTTCCCGTCATTCGTAAATTAATTCCCAAAAATCATACGGAAAGACTTTTGCTTAAATTTATTTAACGAACGTTTCTTTAAGTTTATCATAAATTTCAACTTGAATTACATTCTAAATAATTTATTTATTAGAATTTATTTATTTATTTAACTCATTGACAGGGTCGTATCCATTTGGATAACATCTACTATGTAGATAGGTTTTAAATTTAATAACTCTGAAATCATGCGGATTATATTTTGATCAGATAAACTTGTTATAAATTCACCCAATTTTTGTTACGTAAAATTACAATAGACGAGAGGCTTTTAAATTATAATAAGTTTTAGGCTCGGCAAAATAATTTAAGTTGTTTCGCGTTATCAATCTCAGCCATTTCTCTAAAAATTATATAAATAAAATTACGATAACATATTAAATGGCATGAGGATTGTTTTTTCCGGAAAGTTGTAGCAATCCAATTTAAATAAATATATATACATTGGCTGGGCTACTTTGTATTTAAATTACAAAATGTATGGCGGGGGCTTTTCCCAAGTATTTAAACTGAGTGGAGCTTTGAAACTTAAGCCTATTTCCAGGTCATAACTCTTATACTCTTAAATAATGTTAAGCCAGAAAATAGATCGTTCTTCTCCACAGATAGAATGACTTAAAAATACAAATAATCGAAAAGAATTGCAACGAAGCTTGAATTCCAATTCCAACAATTATAACCATACCAACCATGATCCGGAAAAACCTCCCTAGAATAAGATTTAATTTGAATAAAGCTAATTATAAAATCGATATTTATGTACCAATTGTATTTAAATTATGGTTCGAATTTACATGTAGAACAAGTCGATGTAACATTTTAGTATTAGTCTGATAATTTCAACAAAGAAAATAATAAATTCATATGCGGACACAGACACGACAAGTATAATTAAATACTTGTAGCACCCAATTATACTTAATTTTGTTTCACCTTTGAGGGTCTGGGTTAGCAATCTGTGCACATCGCTCTTACGCTTGGGATCCAATGCATGCTGTGAAAATAAATCCAACCGAGGATTGGTAAAATGATTAAAGACTTAAGGCTACGTTTACGATCGCCCCAGCAAATAGAGAGAGCTGAAGACTCCAATATGAAACGTTGATCACATCTTTGAGGGAAACGGAAATTAAAATACGTCCTTGTAAGACATGGGTTGACAGTTTCTCACAAATTTTATTCGTATATTTTAAAATACTTTACACGCACACACACACATAGATGAAAATACAATAATCATATTCTGATACGTGTTACATAGGTTTGAGAATGACTCAGTCGCCTTAGGTCAATTACATTGTGTATAATAATTTGGTGATAAATCCGAATGAATTAAGTATAAATACACATACTTAACATACTTAATTCTTTCGGATACTTCGCATTAGAAAATACAAATCGTTATAATTAAATTTAAGTTGACTTTTGCCTTACAAAATGGTGTGCATTTAGTATTTGTTCAATAAATACATATGTAGCTATAAAACTTCACTTTAGGTATGTAAATCCAAATAAAAATGATTCGTTTCGTAAACTAAATGTATATTTATAGAAGTACTTTTCAAATAAATGCTTTTTTATGGTACAATGTCTAACAGATATGTTAATAATAGCGGAAGCTTTATATTATTTTTGCATTTATTGTTTACACAAGTTATTTTAGCCGTTATATTTATAATTTCTGTTGTAATGCTTTAATGATTGTGCACACCTAGATGACAGTGGTATTTTAATCTGTTATTCTTAATTTCCACTTGTAGTATTCGATTGCTAGAGTACTTAGACATTAAAGTACAACATTTTATGGACTATCGTTATATTTTTACGCACAACCACAAAAATGTATAAATTTATTATGTATATATGTACACATATATATTTACCTATAAGTATAAGTAATTATTTGACAACTGGAAAACTAAAACATGAAAACCCAAATATCTTCCAAAACTACAAACAATAACTGAGATTTTCGAATAGCCGAAGTTGGCGAAGCAACCATACGGACGGTCAGTCGATAAGACTTGTAATAAAATATATAATCGATCAAGAATAAACACATTTAACTCGATGGAGTCGGGCACGACAAATTCACGACAAAATAAAGAGTACCCCTCCGTACAGTAATGAAATCTTAATTGAAATAACTATTTATAATGTATATTTGTCTTTATAAATATGTCCTAAGCATTGAAAATAAAATGTATTGTAAGTAAAAATAAAAAGGTGATAAAATAATGTGTACCTTACACGTCGCATATTTATTTACCGTTAGTCGGATGTTGACGTATCTTTTGTGTGCAGGTCCTGTATCGGTGGTTTAATAGTACATACATACTATACGTAGATGTAGCTTACTTTAGACTTTATGCATATTCTGATGGAGTATGCACGTTTAATACCGAAATGGTAAGTATAAGAAAAAACAGAGATCCTCGGCTCGTCAAAAATTAAGTTAAATTTTATCATTAAATTAAGTCTGGCAGACATAAGTACTGCCAGCAGCAGCTATTATTATTTTGTTCACCCCGGAAATGTCCTGTGTGAAATCGTGATTCACTTTAATGTAGAAATATCAAAACTAACTAACAAAACTTTGTTATCATTTGGTTGAGGATGGACACCTTGGTCGATATAATTTCTTGCGTAAAATTATTGGGATAAAGTGCAGTGAAAAAAGGGTAATACAAGACAAAATGAAAACTAATACAATGAATAACATACACTTTACAAACATAAAAACTACACGTCGGTCTATATGCATACAACTATTGTGAATCAGTAATTCTTACTAATCAGGTTACTTAATACAAACATACATTCAATACATTTACTTTCTACAATTTTGTTATAAATATGAAATACATACATATTTATGTCTTTATACACACATATCATGTATGTGTTGTATAATTATGAAATTGACCAGATGAACCATTATTTTAATTTAAAGAAAACCTCAAAAACACAAAGTTATAGGGCTTAATTAAGCCAGATCCCACTCGTTGTATAATGGAAGGAAAGATGGCGCATTCTCAGAATACACACATACATAGACAATAGGTATGTACCCGTTGCTTTTTATATATGGATCATCAATCACTTGGGCTTGTTTAGAAAGCTGAAAGCTGATGTTTCATGTTTTGGGGACAGTTTATTAGCTACAGACAAAGAATTTTAAATAATTCAAACAATAAATGAACAAAATAATCCCCAAAGCCAAATTAAATTAAAAAAATTTATTGTAAGCAATAGTTGTCTAAAATACCCTATTTCTCGAAGTAAAAATAAATAATTTACATACAAATGTTATGAAATACACACGTTGATTAAAAGTAATCATAATTACATACAGACATTAATACATGTAATTACATACTTATAACAATAATGCACATATATGTATAATGTATAATTAATAAAATGAAACAATATAACAGTGTTCATATTCCATCAAGTGCTGTTATATTTATGTATAAATCTATCTACGAAGAATCTGCTGACAATCGATTAAAATTCATTGATGTTTTTCTTTTGTAATACAAATTTAGCGGATGCCATACAATTTACTGCAAAACCGTTTTGCCCCGAGTGACCTTACGGTAAGATTAGGTTAGTATTGCTACGTTTAGTTTCCGCAGGGTTACCAGGTAACATAGTATTCACTGATAGAATAATTTATGTAGTACAAAATTTCGTCTGTTTTACTACACATGACATTGTAGTTGCAATCTTTATCAATTTTGATGCAGATTCATATTTATAAATTACATATTACATATACTTTTGAAACTAAAATATTAATTAGTTTTCATGTATATTAAAATCAGTCGATTTTTGCGTTTGCGTTTGGATTATATTATATATTGAATATAGATTCTTAGACAATAATATTTTACTGACATGCAGTATAGTACAATAAACATACATACATATACTATATCAATGAGCAAATTACACATATGACAGAAAAAAAAACAAAAATTTTAATCCTTTCCATGTAGTGTTCTCAATGGAATGCTGTTAGTGTAAGTTAATGAATATGAAACGTTGATCCTTTTATGGCAGTACTACTTTGCAGCTGTAAATGTTTATGGCTGCATCACATACACTATTATATTATTTAGATGAAATTGGAACAAATAAAGTACGAAGCAGATTATTCAGATACTATAGTCATGGAACTTACACACACGTACATTTATATATTTGCATAGGTGGTATGTTTTATGTACGAGTAAATGTATATAAAGAATTGTCTTTCGTATTTAATCGTAATTGGATAACGCACAAAACTTTGATACCGTTTTTTCCTTTAGTTATAAATCATAATTTCTATCCTTTTGAGTATTGTGATTTATTCAGCCGACATGATATTATGAACCTGCTCTAATTTGAAGGCAAGTCGTTGTTTTTGTGAAAATTCATCCTCCTCCAGCGTAACCGTTAGCTGCTCATTATACTTAACAGCGTAAGTGTAGAGTTCATGTAATGCGCAATTCGTATTGAACTCCGTGGTGTGAAGCTGAAATCATAAAATAAATAAAGAAAAAATAACGTATACTATCTAGACCATATGCCATCAAGGATCGGCACGGTAACCGTTGCTCACATTTCTGTGTTCACTCTTTACTTACCCTTGATTCTTCAGCGAGCATAGCATTCATGTCTTGATCGGAAATTGAGGACATATCCCGAATATCCCTGTAATATCGGTCAACCCATTTGCGATACTCGGGTATATCTTTAGCATATAATAACTTTGAGCTTGGCGAATCTTTGCCTGGAGAAAAGCAAGCTCATTACTATTAGGAAAGTTCACGTTTAAAGCATGGTGTCACCTACCCAATCGATGGTCCGAAGTTGAGCAAGAATCCATAAATGTTTGAGCTACAACAGACAGGCAGGAGTCCACAATATTTGATTTATGTATATCAAATACAAAATTAGGATTTTTTATTAAATTAACCCAAAAACTGTAAAAAAAAAAAAAAATGGAAACAATTTAATGAAGACTGATTCCTAAAGACTTTTATGATGCGTGCAACTATATACATACCGCAAAGGCAAGCTGTTGCTTTTCCAAGTGTGCACGACTTCAGGATCTGTAATTCCATGCAATAGGGCTTGGTCATCCAAAAAGTCAAACATATATTTAATTGCCAAGGGCAAGGCAGAGCCACGATGAGCGGTGCTAAATATAGTCTCAAAAAGGTCATCTACAAATTTCTGCAAAGTACCCTTAGTCGCCAGCAGTCTTGTTAAGTATATTTCGGAGACCAATTTATTAACACGTTCTCCTTCCTTTTGAACATCGCTGTCATGGTGTTTGACCAAATGCCAATATTTTAGTCCATTATCATGCATATCGTTGTTCAAAGGGCTGCCGGCGCGGCTGAATGTCGGTGAGGAGGAGGTGTACTTCGATATATTTAGAGTTTCATACCTAAACGGCAGAAATGCAAAATTAATTTGCCACATTTCAAAATATTCAACAAAGAAGCAGTATACAGTTTTCATATCCTTTCAGAACATGTTTTAATTTTGACACGATTCGTGGGGTGCTTGTATATTTTTTATTTATAATTTTTATTTTTATTTCGCTCATCTGACACACGTCTGAAAGAATATTTAATCTTCGGCATCCTGAAGATAACTGCCCCTTCTTGTTTTAACTTACTTGTGAGATTTCTCGTTTTTATCCGATAATATACTAAAATTATAAATGGAACTTTGCTTTGGTACTAAACTCAGACCAGCTCCATCTGGCACGTTGTAGTGTTGCAATGTATTTAATTTTTTCCACTCACTCTCCGTTTTCGAAGTAGCGTCTTCATCATACAAGATAACTCGCCCTGTTGCTCCAGTTCGCCATTCTAATTAGGTAAGACACGGATCAAAAGTATTATAGTATGTATATATATAGTAGTAGGTACAAATACATAACTACAAATAATTGCTGTATACATACCCAAATCCAAATCATCTTTGCGTGGCCTTTGGCTGGATGGTATGTTTCTATAAATTGTTTCTAAACATTTTTCTTTAACTTGACCGATTGTGTCGCAGTCGAGCACTTTAACTGACACGTTTTCAGTGTGCGATGGCAACATATCCAAATTGTTGCAAAATATTGGCTGCTGTGTGATGCTGGCATTCACAGTCATTGGTCGAAAATCGATTGATTGACGAATTAGTTTCTCTTCACTTAAAGAGTAGCGGGCCTCGTGGGTGCACGCATCAACAGGGCCCTTATCCACTTGGCCCTTAACTGCCCGAAATAGCATATATAGAGGCTCTCCAGCACACTCTTTCAGAAATTTATAGAGGAGAAACGTAAACCATGCACTCAACATTTTTTCTGCTACACTTTCGGTGCGACGAAGTAATAGTTTTGGGTGACTCTTTCCTTCAATGCATTTCTCAATAAGATCACCCAACAGTGTTTTCAAAATATCCGTACAATATTCCAGTTTAGATTGCAATGTGACCATTATTAATGAAGCAACATTAACACGTTCACGCATAGAGAAATAACGATTCGACTCGAGCGTTCTTATAAAAAGAAGAAGGAACGTTTTATTCATTATCAGTTGTGCAAATAGGCGCAATCCTTTTTCTTTGCGTAACAGTTCTGGCCTTTCCCACTGCAAGACGACGTGATCTTCATGATTTGGGAACAGTATTTTCATCGCATACGACCGATAATCCAAGAATGGTATGCCACCCGAAGTTAGATCGCCCGTTAAGTCTGTCATTTCCGTTTGGAGTTCGGCAAATGCTTCCTTACATTCGGCAGCCACACGTAATTCTAAAATATCCATCTGTTCCTGCATGTTGCGAAGTACACGGTTTGACTCCGAAGTTTTCTTTCTGTATGCCACAAGCAACGCAACAAAGAACAGCAATAGAATTACACAGCCGGCTATTACAAAAAATACAACGTTATCTCCCCAATCCGTGATTAAGTTCGAAGACTCGTAACTCAGTATGCCAATACGATATTGCAGTGATGATCCAATACGCACAATAACCTCTGGTCCACCGGGACTGTTACTGGCAGCCGCCGATTCAGTGGGTGGCCGACATGTTAATTGCTGTCGTGATAGAGACGTAATATTGCAGTAACCATTACCAATCTTAACTTCGACGTCACTTTCCTTGCAAGCGCGATCAAGATTGCGGCCATTTATGGTCAGATATTCGCTTTTAAAGTATTTGACTCGTTCCTCAAACGTGAAATATTCAGGATTTGGGTAAAGCTCAAAATGATTGTTATGCGTCTTTGATAAGTTTTGCACTCCCAGCACATTGTCCATTAGAAAGCCATACTCAAGCAACGTGGGGTTCTCTGGGTCTAAGATTTGGCTATCAGCTTCAATAATTGGAGACGGGCATTCCATTTCCGAATCTGACTGAACTCGACATTGACTCACATACATTTGACCTTTGTAAAAAACATAAATGCTTGGTGCTTGTATGCTAGTAAATTGTGTACCAGTAACTGCAATTCGGATCCCGCCAGCCGGAATGCCCTTTGGCACTTTAATCTGGGCACTGGGTCCGGAACTGACCTGTTCAACAGTTGGATCGAGTACATATTTAAAATTGTAATCGTTAAATTCTCGGGGTCCATTGTCAAATGACATTTTCAGTCCACCTTGAATAATACCAGGAGACGGCGAAGTCCGACAAATTGCTTGTGATGAGTCAGTGCTAATGATTTTACAAGGCAAATGATCATTTATAAATGCCAGTATACGTGAACCGGCATTTAAATGTTTGCCAATTATATGTATTCGTGTACCACCAGAGGTAGGTCCAAATCGAGGATAAAAATTCGATATTTTCGGATCAACAAACTCATAATCTTCTTTTGATTCGCCGCGGTAGTCACCTATTTGTACCACAATACGCCCATTCCTGTACATTTGCTCACCGGGACTATCCACCGTGCACACAATTTGTTTTGTGTCTATGTAAAACTGTTGAAAGGGCATGCAATTAATGCCAGCGATTCTAACGCCCGAGTAGATGTCGTTATAGTTTTTTCCAAGATTTATGCCCTTTATTGTTATGTTCGTACCACCTTCCCAGGGCCCAGTTTTCGGACCAAAAGAGTGAATTTCTGGATTTGGACAAATTTCACTGCGATTCAGCCAATCCGTCTTGCCTTCGTTATTTTTGTTACACTGTTCCACCACCTCACATGTATTTGTAGATGAACACCAGCCACAATTGTATTTCTCAGCCAATGCTAAGCATATCCCACAGCTGTCAGCCATGTCGCGACAGCGATAAATAACAACTGCAAATGAACGATACATATATATACTTATATATTTAATAGTGTTGGTGGATTAAGGCTTAAGGAATTTAATTAACAAAAGACTTACCGTGAATATTATGCGGGTTATCAAGAGGTTTGGAGCCGCCCCAAATGACCGCAAAAGTTGCAGTTAAATTCGGGGATCGCGATGTGTATTGAAATTCCATGCTATCACAGTAGATAGTGTCGCCAAGCAATTGGGCGTTTAAGCTGGTCACGCGGCCTTCAATGTTGAACTGGCAAACAAAGCGTGTCTGCACAATAAATTGTCCAATTATGTGAACCTTGACCTTAATCGATTTGCTAGTTCCGGCAGCGACAAGCACCTCACTGCCATCTCCGGTGGCGTTAATGGTTGGACAGAAGCCAGGGCCCGAGCGATAGCTTGGACCTATTCGGCTAACGCCAGTCACAAGTATATCATTACGGCAGTTCTCGGCTGTATCGTGCGTACAGCGGTGAGCCTCGACGCACCAGTCACAGGGAAACTCCGATGATACGCAGCGTGTACACGATGAGTGTGTGCTGCAGTCAAAGAACGTAAAGTCCGTTGATACAAGGTCTGGACCGTTTCTTGTACGCACAGACAGTTTCGCCGTGAAATGATGTTTGCCCTGCTCAATTTGTGGTAGCATATCCGTACGTGGCGTAGTACAGTTAACACCGTTACGCTTTTTAGTGGCATTTGTGAACAGAGCCTTGTCTTCGGTGGTGAAAGCACAAATTAAATTCTCTTTCAGCTGTGGTAAGTGATCGATGATAAGCTCTAAGGTGCGAGCGGTAGTACGCTGCAATTGATGGGGCACAACACTTGTTATTGTTGTACACTTTCCCGTTTTGTAACTGACCCAGTATAATGGATCATTGGCGTCATCTTGGCAGTTCGACCGTGGGCTGCACTTATTTTCCAGTGAGCACCAACCACAATATGGATCTTTGGCGCCCAGGCATTCGCCACATGTCTTAAAGTCGGCGCAATCATACACCTTCACTTTGGACACTTTGCGCTGGGACATGGCGTAAACATATAGGTTCTGGTTATCGAACTGCATGTCCTTTTTTATGGGAGAGCCCACATCCACTGCCAGGCTTGCATATTCGTTTGCAACGGTCGAGGACTCAACGACTACTTTCTTAATATAACCGTTAGCTGTGCCAATAAAGACCACCGTATAGCCACTAGTGCTGGTCGCAGCCACTGATGTAAGCCTCGAATTAAACATTGCCACTGGAACAGCTGTGATTGGCTGCTCCCCTCCTAGTGGCGAATTAACGTCCAATCCGCAAAAGTCCTCACCAATTGTTTGTAGTTTCTGCAATGACATCATTAATATTACTTAATCTTTTCAATCTTTCAATCCCAAAAAAGTCAATTTTCATTCTTCTTCATTTTCTAACTACACGGTTGATTTGGTCTACTACTTGGTTACTTTAAATAATAAATCTTTAAATTATGCCTGTGGAAATAAGTTTTCTACATATATATGCACAAAATTTATCTATGTCTATATATATGAACATACGAATACATATTTATAAACATTTAAGGCATACATACCGTTAAAACACAAGGCATGCTGGGCGAGATAAAGTCGAGGCCACGCAATCCAACTCCATTGAAGCATAATTTAATATTCTGCATAAATTTGCGACGAATTGACTTTAAGGAATATATGCAAAGTGCCGAGTTGTTGGTTGGAATGTTGCTGTCCCCCTTTGAGAAGGCAGCAAAAAGGACATCATCTTGAATCGAGATGCCCAAACTTTGAGCTAAATCCGAGCTAGGTTTTCCCAGGAATCCAGCCTGAACCAAGTTAAACTTAGTACCGCCCTGAGCGTCACTAATGCACTCCACCGGAATTTCAGTGTATGAATAATAGTTGGAGTCCTCTTGGCAAATCCTCACCAGCTTAGTTATATACTCTTTAGGCGACGAGTGATGATTGTGCTTCAACTGGGTGGTGAGAAAGTATGAAAACCGCTCCGAGCTGAACCCGTACACATAGTTAACCAAATATGTTTCGCGGGCGTATGAATTGATGAAGGTGCGCGTGCCAGTGGTTACAGCCGATGAGGCAATTTGAAACATTTTAGTCTTTTCCAGTGATCGAGACGCAACTGCCGGTATCTCGCTTCTGTACGGTGAATTATTGGTATAGGTTACACCCACATACATTACGTTTGTCACTGGATGTTGGGGAGGTCCAGGTGCAATAAAAGCCACCGTTGACGAGTTCGCATCATTGGCAACAACTGCGTCCGGCACCTCGTGCTCAACTATGCTAACATTTTGAAGATTGCGGACCGTACACGTACCCTGGAATAAGGAGCCACAAGCAATAAGCCGTGACGTGGCACGATCTATAAGCAGCACCTTATTAAAGTTATCCGTGGGCTTTCGCACAGCATTAAGAGGACAGTCAAGTATCGTGCACTCGACTGAATCATTTTGTGGACCCGTCCTCACAGTTTCGTGCAGCTCTAAGTCTGGCGATAGCTGATACAGTCGATTCACACCGCCAACAAAGACTCGTCCGGTTATCGTGTCCACAAGAAGGTGATTGAGCGTCGTATCAAATTTGGCAACATGTGTAATTATGCTGCTGCTGAAGTTCCCAGAGACATCTCTGGCCAGCCCATTCAAATCATTTTCAGTTAAGTTAACCTTGGGGGCTGCCGCCTCACTGCGTCCCACCCTGTCAACTCGAAGAGCCAGTACAGATTGCTCGATTGGCGATGCAGAATGAAGCTTGTCATTATGATTTTTGGATGTGTATTGTATTTGGCCGTAGGCAGAATTTGATGTTAGATTTCCCACAATTGTTATTAACAGTAAACAAAGTAGAATATTCATTTCCACAGTCACAGGTTAATCGCCAAAATGGCGATGCGAACAATATGTGGTAATCCCTTGCGAAGGATTTAAAATTTCTTATTATGCTTCAGCGTTATCCAATTCGCACTCAAATCACGTTTTTTTTAAATATTTGTTTATTAAATAACAAATTGCAGCAACTTTTAATCTATGGATATGTGATGCATTGGTTAAATAGCGAATTCTGTTCTATCCATATTCATGAGACCTACAGATATACATATGTATACTTTACAACTTGTATCGCATCAGCTTCCACTTCCAGTTATGAGCTGCAACATTATGCTCTTATCTGCAGCTGAATATAAAAATACAAAATAAAGAGGATATAGATAATGCATATATAGTCATCAATTTTCTGTATAACTGTACACAGTAACAAATAATTGTATCAAGTGTATCGAATAATAAAAAAAAGAGCTATGCACCGAAAGCCGAACATTTGCTGGATAAAATTTGCCGAAGAAAGATATGATTTCTTTATGTTTTTGCTCGGCTAATGGGCACAAAATCTACTTTGATATTTATTTACATTAGAGTGCAGGAGGAGAAATGTGTTTCAGTACGTATGTAAACGAAAATTAATTACAGATAGCACGGCATTTGGATAAACTTCAATCTGCAGAGTACATTATACAAACAGATCTATGTGTTTATTTATGTATGTACGCATGAACACATGTACGCATTTAAGTTTGTATGCGTAGCAATAATTGATTGGCCTCTGTATTTTTATGATAAAGACCAAAGCAAATCAGTTCATTTTAAAACAGCCAGACAATAGACATTGATATTGAAAGCGTAGGCTAATGAAGTCTTAGAATCAACTTATGCCATCTGCATATGTATGTATATCCATATGTCCAAAAAAAAGGTCACGAAGATCGAAAATACAAAGTTTTCAATACGTAAATACTTGTATACATACATATTCCATCAGCATTAATCATTAATTACATGCTAACAGGATCTTTTTGGGCCCCCAATAGTGCATAGTGCATACGACGGCTGCGATTTGTCTACTGCGACGAAGCCTACGCCCAGCATTCATTAAGAACGGTGTATGTGTGTGTGTGTGAGTATGTGTGTGTGTGTGAGCGTGTGTGTGTGAGCGTGTGTGTGTGAGCGTGTGTGTGTGAGCGTGTGTGTGTGAGCGTGTGTGTGTGAGCGTGTGTGTGTGAGCGTGTGTGTGTGAGCGTGTGTGTGTGTGAGTGTGTATGTGTTAAAAAGACTGATTAAAATTACAGTCTGCAAATATACTGCGAAATTTAAAGATTCCTATTTATCTTAACACTAGACAGTTGTTAAAACTCGTACGAATTCAGAATTCGTTCCCATCGGAGTGCACACAGATATACATATTTATATATATGCATATGCATAGATATCGATATGTATTCATGTGTACATTCATATGTACATACATGCGCACTTTGCAACTGCAGTTGTTTTTTTTTTTCTTTCCTTTTTTTTTGCAATATAGGAAAATTACTTACCCTTGTAGATCACGTATTTTGTTCATGCTACAAATGTTTGCAATATGCAACATCTTTAAATAGGTACACTAAGATCGTAAATATGTAGTGGTAATTTTGAACTGTACTTATTTCTAATTATTTGATGCTTCGATTTTCACAAATGAACAATGGTCTCAAGTTTACATGAATTATGTGTGTGTACGCGAGTTGATTTGTGCGCCCTTATGCACAAGATTTTGTCTCTTTTTATAATTTCAAAGACAGACTTTTTAAATTGAAGGAAACACTCAATACTTGGATTATTGCAAATTAATGTACACTTTTTATGGCACCCGAACGATTCACGCACACACAAACATGCTAAACAAACACACAACCAGCTTACTAAAATACAACCCTACCATTTTCAAAATGTCGGATAATTAATATATCGATTAATTAGTGCATCGATGGTTGGCACATTGACCGCCTTTCAGTGTTGCACAATGCGGTTAAAATTGTAGTGCAAATCGCTGCGACGCCCCAATACATCGATATTTGTAATAAAGCAGCGTTGTTTCGATATTTTTCCATCTCTAAAGTGTGACCACTCTTTCAGTTCCCTTTTCTTCACAGCGTGCCGCGTGTAAAGTTTTTAACAAGAAAATTTTGTCAAAATGTCGGATTCTGAAGGGGAGCATTTTGGTGGCGGCGAGTCGGGTGCATCCAAAACCTACCCGATGCAATGTTCGGCGCTGCGCAAGAACGGATATGTAATGCTTAAGGGACGCCCTTGCAAGATCGTGGATATGTCTACCTCGAAGACAGGCAAGCATGGCCACGCCAAAGTCCATCTTGTTGGCATCGACATATTTACACAGAAAAAGTACGAGGATATTTGTCCCTCTACTCACAACATGGATGTGCCGCACGTAAAACGCGAGGATTTCCAGCTCACCGATATAAGCGATGATAGCTACCTCACCTTGATGAGTGACAGCGGTGGCTTGCGCGAGGATCTTAAGATTCCAGAGGGCGCATTAGGAGCTTCTTTGCGCGCCGACTACGATGCCGGCAAGGATCTTTTGTGCACTGTGCTGGGAGCCTGCGGTGAAGAGTGCGTTATTGCCATCAAAAATAATACTGCTTTGGATAAATAAGCTTGCTGATCGGGGTAATTGTCATCCACCAACCTGATACTGGAAAAGTGTAATGATATATTGAAGTAATATCAATTAAATGATGAAAAAATACAAACACGAATGGCTTACATATGTACATACTCGTATATGTACATCTGTACATGTACATGTTTTTTACTTTGCTTGACTTGTTTTAATATATATTTCAGCTGCAGCGTCTCGCCACATACGGTAGTTTACAGATAAATATCTCAAATTAGGCTGGGAGCTCAATTGTCTATATGCACTTTTAATCAACTACATATATGAATTGAATTTAAAATTGCAAAATGCACAAACACGTGGATCTTTACTTATTTTTATTAGCGATGAGTCTTCAGTAGATATAGAAAAGCGCTTGTGTTAGAGCGAGAAAGCATAATTTGTCAACATGCGAATCTGAGTATTTTTCGCATATAGTAGGTGAGATGGAAAGGAAAATAAAATAGTAAATACATACAAACTGTGCATACAAATATATATATTTATATGTATGAGTACACAGTATTAATCAAATTTTTGTTCTGCATGTACGCTTAAAATGAATAAAGAATAATTCACATTTTTTGTGCGTCGAAAAGTAAATACTCTTGCAGGCATTATTACCAGTAACTGATATAAAAGACAGATTTCACGTTTGGCTCAACGTAATAATTATAAATTAATATAACTAATAGGAAAAAAACTATTTGCCAACTTGTATATGTGGACATCTAAAAAATATAAAAAGTTGGCTCCATGAAATTAAAACGAGAGTAAGAAATAGCTTTGCTCTGATTCGAATTGCTATTTCTGAAATTGAATAGTAGAAGAAAATAGAGTTCTATATTTAACAAAATACATATCCCATACGATATAGAAAAATAATGGTGCTAGGACGAAAACGTTGATAATTTGATAAATAAAAATGAGTCGACATAAATTACGAATAGTTAAAGGAACAAGTACCATAAAGAATACTTGTAAGCCTTGTGAAGTTTTTCTAATTAAAGTTCAAGTACTAGGTATGCAACACAACAACATTGCAGCCTTCCTAAACATTTCTATGGGCTTAAAAAAAGTGAACATATGTATAAAAGAAATAAACATTTAGAATTTTAACTTCTTCGTTAAACATGTTTAAATTTTCGTAGTGAATGTCTAAATCTAATAGTGAACTGAAAATTATCGGAATTATACTGAGTGGATCGAAATGAATCAGAACCATGTACAAAACAAGTTGGAATACAAATGCATCATCATTGAGAAAGATGTTAATGTATATGTATATTTATATATAAATAGGAAACAAAGTCCATCTTTCTTTTATGTAGTTATTCGCCTCGATAGCGTGGTATTAAAAAATACTACAATTCTCATCGTTATTATATAATGCAACCCGATAGTCAGCGGAATGGTATAAAAAGTAATAAAATATATAATCAATATGTATATATAAGCAATTAACGAAATGCCGCCTATATGAAATAAGATTGCTACGGCTAAGCATTATCTGTCTATCTATTGTGTTATGCCTGGCCTGTCGAAAGCACCAATATATCGCTCAGCCGGCTAGATATCGGCTCAGGGGTAGTTCGACCGCGATATAATGGGCGGCAAGTTAACAACAAAATTTGTATTCTTTTATAAATAAAAAAAAAAACAAATATTTCCATCAAACCAGTCCGCTCGCTGTTGTGTTGGCTGTGTGGATTTTGTACTGCCTGCGTGTCCCTCCCTTCCTTATGATTCCTCCTCTAAATTTCCTGGAGAAATTCCCTTTCATAATTATTTCTTTCTCGTTTGCTTCTTATGCCCTCATCTCACCCAATCACATTGATTTACCACATCATGTTCATTTTTTTAGACTATTTAATTTACAATTCATATGATACATGTAACATCGTGATCCCTAACCTTTTTGTTGGCCAACACTAAATTCTCTTATATATATTTAATACAATTTTATCTATCTACTTAATTTAAAGCTTACAAAACATTTAGGTTTCTTTCTTTTCTATTATTTGGCTTTAAAAGTGCGCATCACTGATTGACAAAATGAGCACCATACTATGCTGAGTCCATCGCTGTCACAAACAGTAGTCCTGCCGATTTGGTCAAAGAACATTTTTCAATGGTCATTAGTAGTGAAAGTGAAGCTGGTCCGTGAGCCGGAGAAAAGGCCGAGCCACGTTGCCGCTGAAGTAGATCTGAAGCTAAAAAGAAAAATAGAATTTAATAATTAGTATACCGGCCAATTAAAATTTCTTAAAGATGACATACCTGGAAATGGGTTTGCAGAGTACGTCGAGTTTTCGAGTCGCGATCCGTGCATTACTGTTTAGTGATTGTCAACGTTGTCCGACTTTGAGAACGCGCGCAGTCAATAGAACTAATTAATATTTCAGAATAGAGAGGAACAATTGTAGGCGAGCTGGAAAGATAAAGGAGTGTTTTAGCGTGTGGTATTAAATTATTTTCGTTTCTTGTTGTATGGATTGTTACCTGTAGGTGGCGTCATACGGTGTTACCCTCATCTCACCCATCTTAATGTTTAAATTGTATTTCCGAGAGTGCTGAGTATGAATTGTTTGAGTGTTAGTATATTGTGATAAGTCGATTTTCAGTGATAGCTTAGTTCTCAATATTATTGTTACAAGACAATTTTGACTTAGAGATTAGGTTAGTCAAATATTTATAATAGGTTACATATAATTGTTTCTGAGTTATTTATTGGTTATTCATTTATTTAATACATAGAAGTACAGATAATTATTTTCCGTAGACATATTTATGCATATATACCTATATACGTATATTTATGAAAATTGGGGGTTATTATTATTATTAGGGGGGAAGCTGCACCGCGACCTATTTGATCTATTGTGCCCCCCTTCTGAGCCTATAGCTCTTCCATCAGCCCCAACTCCCTTACGAACGTGAGGATCTTTGTTGGGTTGAGGTCTACTATGTCTTTGTAATTCAAAACATACGCCCCTAGGATGCTGCTTCTTCTTCTAATTAAGGCGACACATTCTGCCAGGATGTGCATCGAGGATTCCTCCTCTCTTTCACAAAACCTGCAGAGATCGCTACTATATATACCCAATTTTGTCAGGTGACTCCTTAGTCTACAGTGTCCTGTCAATAGACCGGTAAGTATCCTAAGGTTGTTCTTTCCCATGGTTATAATCTGTTTAAAACGTACAAGATTATAACCACCAAGGAGGCATCTGGCTTGTCGGAGTCCTACTGCCTCTGACCAGCTCTGATGCCGTCTCTGTCTCTCCTCGTTTCTAAGTTCCAGTCGTATAGTGTGTCTCCCTATGCCACAATACGGTTCTGGTCCTGGGGGCCTTTCTGCCCCCATTCTTGCTTGCTTGTCAGCCGCCTCGTTTCCAGCTATGTCTCTGTGACCCGGGACCCATCGTAGGGTGAGCCTGTTGTGAGTCCCGAGCAGGTCTAGCTTTGAACGAACTTCATGGACTACCTTCGATGTTATCTTAGTCCCCATTATAGCTTTCAATGCTGCTTGACTATCGGATAGGATGGATATATCCGTATTCCGATAGTTACGTTCTATGTTGATGTCCGCACATCTCCCTATCGCACACACCTCAGCCTGAAATATGCTGGTGTGCCCACTCCAAGGCCGGTGCCCTGATTCGTGAGTGATCCATCGGTGTACCATTTTATGGTGTGCGGTTTCATGGGATGGACTTCATCCCGAGTTGTCCATTCCCTTTTACTACTCATACCAACTGTGAAATTTCGCTCGAATATGTATTCGGCTGCCATTTCGTCCCTAGGTTCCGTCAGTAGGGGTAGTTCGTTTGAAAGGAGTTGGGCATCTTTATGGCTTAGGATATGGTTGCCCCCAACTCCTTCTACTGATATCATGAGAAGCGTAGCTTTCTGCTTGAGCCTTATGATATGGTGGAGTGGTGTGAGCTCCATTAAGACTTCAAGGGCCATTGTAGGGCAGGTGCGCATAGCTCCTGTCATACATACGCAGGCCATTCTTTGCAACTTTTGGAGTTGTTTCTTCACGGTGATCATCCGCACCCTGTCACCCCATGCAACCACCCCATAGGTTAACATGGGTCTTACTACCATCAGGTACAGCCATCTTAATATCTTTGGTGATGTACCCCATGATTTGCCGGCAATACTACGACATGTATAAAGCGCCCTGGAGCTTTTTAATATCGTGTTTTGCACATGGGTGCCAAAGTTAAGTCTGCTGTCAAAAGTGACTCCCAGGTATTTGACCTCCCTACTTGTTTCTAGTAGGGTCCCTGAGAGCCATATTTGTCTCATCCTCTGTAACTTATGTCGTCTGGTAAAGGGGACGATGACTGTTTTCGTAGGGTTTAGGTTGAGTCCAACCTCCCTACACCAGTCATACGTTATCCTTATCCCTGACTGGACTATGTCACAGAGTGATTCTTCAAATGTGCCTCGCGCTATGATAACAATGTCATCGGCATAACCTTGACATTGAATACCACTGTTGGCAAGTCTGTTTAGTAGTTCGTCTACTAACAGACTCCAGAGTAGCGGAGACAACACCCCCCCCCCCCCCTTGGGGAAAAAAATTGGGGGTTAAATAATTATGTTTTTTTTTTGTTGAATGTTGAAACATATTTAAAATTAAGAATTACATGAGCGAAGGGGTATCCAGGCAGTCGAGGAAAGTGCGGCGTAGCGGGGACTTTCAGAGAGATAGAGAGCAAGAGGGAATGCGTCCAACTGCTCGCGAACAAACTACCAAACCCACCGAAGAAATGGAGAGTACGTCTTATCCAGTCGGAATACGTAGCCGAGAAGATGTAGAGGGTATCTCGTCAACAACGCAACAAACCAGGAGCGCAGTGGAGCTGTCCAGTGAACTGAAGTCGGCTATTAATGTAGCGATAGCCCAAGCGCACGAGACCTACAGAGCACTCCTGTTTCTCTGAAATGAATCTCGAAACCGTAGTGTGGTGTTATGGTCGGCAGAAAGATCGATAGGTGAAGGATATCGATGGGAGACCATCTTCAGAAAAATAGGGAGAATAAAAAAAGGAAAGATGAAAAGAAAAAAAAGAAAGAAGAAAAAAAGACCGCGTGCGCATGCGCTGCGAGAAGGTTTTAAAAAAGAAATTCAAATAAATTGGTTGTAAAAAAATTATGAAGTAATTATATATAAAGTAAAATAATGTAAAATAAATACATAGAAAACAAAGTAAAAATAATAAAATAAAAACATACAAACCGGCGGCAGTAACACGCGGAACTATTCATCGCCACCATCAAGGAGGAAATCGGCCAACTGGACTCAGGAACCAAGAAATCAAAGCCCGGAGACCGTGAGACGACTCGGATTGTATCAACATATCAGTGAGTTTTTTCCCGCCTAATTACGGCAGAGTGAGCCAAAGACAGCTGATCGGCCCTAACCAAGGCAATAGTGATGCTCATTTTGTCAATCAGTGATGCGCACTTTTAAAGCCAAGTGGTAAATCAATGTGATTGGGTGAGATGAGGGCATAAGAAACAAACGAGAAAGAAATAATTATGAAAGGGAATTTCTCCAGGAAATTTAGAGGAGGAATCATAAGGAAGGGAGGGACACGCAGGCTGTACAACATACACACAGCCAACACAGCAGCGAGCGGACTGGTTTGATGGAAATATTTGTTTTTTTTATTTATAAAAGAATACAAATTTTTTTTGTTAACTTGCCGCCCAATATATCGCGGTCGAACTACCCCTGAGCCGATAGCTAGCCGGCTGAGCGATATATTGGTGCTTTCGACAGGCAAGGCATAACAATTGCTACAACCAAATGATATAGACTATCGATTCATAGTATAATGCCACAGTGACTATCGACAAATGTGAATGCGACCGTGATAAAAGTTATGTATTAATTTTACGACGAAAGACAACTACTTCTACAAACCTCTGTCAGTTGCTGAAAAATGTTTGCGTTACGTGCTGCCGCTAAAGCTGATAAAAATTTGCTGCCATTTTTGGGGCAATTGTGTAAGTACATAAATTATTAGGAGAATTTAAATTAGTAACATGTGAGATGATTATATTACCGCATAAATTCTTATTTAAATATGAATTGCTAAACTGTATCGATGTAGAATGAGAAAACCCGAACATAACCTAAATTGTGCTTGTAATGAATAACTGATTGCATAATAATTAAAATATCAATAGTTAAACTTGAGTTATTGTACATATGCGAATGTAAATAAGATAATTCAGAAAATATAAAATCAGAATTGTATTTGTCCAAACTTTTCTTTAAACCATACATTTTTTAATATGTGAGATTGTACATGCAATGGATGTGCACATATCTATTTAAAAACTATTCGGTGCTTGAATTGGCTTAAAAAATTTTTGATTGAGCTCATTTTACTCATACTTTATATACACTTATGAAAATTTCCATTAAATTATTAAGAGATGCTCTTGTGACGTAATCTTCGTATACACACAGAACATACATGAACAAAAAAGACATAGTATGTAATCAGTTATATCAAAAGTTCACATGATACACACATTGACACAGATAAACTGATTTTCTTTTTTGCAGCTCGCGGTCATGCCGCCAAGGCAGCTGCTAAGGCGGCTGCTGGAGCCAATGGCAAGATTGTGGCTGTAATTGGTGCCGTCGTTGACGTGCAATTCGATGATAACTTGCCACCAATTCTAAACGCCTTGGAAGTTGACAACCGTTCGCCACGCTTGGTACTGGAAGTTGCTCAGCATTTGGGTGAGAACACCGTGAGAACTATTGCTATGGATGGTACTGAGGGTTTGGTACGTGGACAGAAGGTTCTCGATACTGGCTATCCCATCCGTATTCCAGTTGGAGCTGAGACGTTGGGACGCATTATTAATGTGATTGGTAAGTGATCTCAATTAGATTAGCAGCATTATTATTTTAAGTATGAAGTGTATAAAACAATTTAAATTAAAAGGTGAACCAATTGATGAGCGCGGCCCAATACCAACTGATAAGACGGCTCCAATTCACGCTGAAGCTCCTGAATTTGTGGAAATGTCAGTCGAGCAGGAAATTCTAGTTACTGGAATTAAGGTGGTAGATCTTTTGGCACCCTATGCTAAGGGTGGTAAGATTGGTCTCTTTGGTGGTGCTGGAGTTGGAAAAACTGTACTCATTATGGAGCTGATCAACAATGTGGCCAAGGCACATGGTGGTTACTCTGTTTTCGCTGGGGTTGGTGAGCGCACCCGTGAAGGCAATGATTTGTATAACGAAATGATTGAATCTGGCGTCATTTCGCTGAAGGATAAGACATCAAAGGTGGCTCTCGTGTACGGCCAGATGAATGAACCTCCAGGCGCTCGTGCTCGTGTTGCTTTAACTGGTCTAACTGTTGCAGAGTATTTCCGCGACCAGGAGGGGCAAGATGTGTTGCTTTTCATTGACAACATCTTCCGATTCACCCAGGCCGGTTCCGAAGTGTCTGCTCTTTTGGGCCGTATTCCATCGGCTGTAGGTTATCAGCCCACTTTGGCCACTGATATGGGTTCTATGCAAGAGCGTATTACCACAACCAAGAAGGGCTCTATCACTTCGGTGCAGGCTATTTATGTGCCAGCTGACGATTTGACCGATCCAGCTCCAGCAACAACTTTCGCTCATTTGGATGCCACCACTGTCTTGTCGCGTGCCATCGCCGAACTGGGAATCTATCCAGCTGTGGATCCTTTGGATTCCACTTCCCGTATTATGGATCCAAACATCATTGGGCAGGAACACTACAACGTCGCTCGTGGCGTGCAAAAAATTTTGCAAGATTACAAATCTCTGCAGGATATTATCGCTATTTTGGGTATGGATGAATTGTCTGAGGAGGATAAATTGACCGTCGCACGTGCACGCAAGATCCAGCGCTTCTTGTCGCAGCCATTCCAGGTCGCTGAGGTCTTTACAGGTCATGCAGGCAAACTAGTGCCTTTGGAACAAACCATTAAGGGCTTCTCACAGATTTTGGCTGGCGAATACGACCATCTGCCCGAGGTTGCGTTTTATATGGTTGGTCCAATCGAAGAAGTGGTTGAAAAGGCCGACCGTCTAGCAAAGGAAGCAGCCTAAATGGGCGTAATAAAATTATTTTTGCGGAATAATATTCAAATGAATTAAGCATTAAAAGTTGTCATGAGTCAGACGAAAAAATAAACATAATTAAACATACACGAGTCTACCAATTTATCAAATTATTTTATAATTGTGAAATTTATTCTAACTCAAGGTACAATATTTATTTTTTTTTACGATTTGTACAGTAATTCTGTTTATAGCATTGCCCAGAGTATTGCAGCTATATTAGCGTGTTGTCTGCCTTATTTAGTCTGGTGCGCAGAGAAAGTGAAATACGTTGCTCGGCTATTTTTTTTTGTGTTTTAGTGTGAAGCCGTTCATTGTGAAGATGGACTATAGTCGACAGAAAACCACCGTCATCTTTACAGGCGATAGTTTGGCCGCACTCCTGTCCCCACACTTCCAAAAAGTGATTTTACTTTTGGTTTGGTCTCTCTAGTTGTGTCTTCATGTTTGATAAAAATATTTTAACAGCTTTATTGCACAATTTCTACATTCGATGGGAAATCTATCAGTGTTTAAGGCGATAAACATATATAAATGATGATATTTGTAATAATTTTTATTAAGTATGTATTTGTAGTTCATAAATCATAAATTTTTAATAATTAATATTGGTTTTTGAAGTTATTACCGTATTTTTTTTAAACATGTATTCTTTATAGTATCTTGAGGACATCAACTACAGCAAGTATGTAATTCGAATAGGCAATCGTTCATTGTGGTTGTTTAATGGTTTTCTTTTTGGAACTTTCGATAAACAATTTATTACGTTCTATCTCTTAATGTGCTTCATTGTTCATAACAACACTTCGATTGATTTGTAAATTTATTTGAATTTATATGTATTATGGTTTATTCTTATAATATTATCATATCATAAGTATGTTTTAGAAGATAATTTAAGAAAACATGTTAAATACTAGAAAATCGTTAATAATAAATTTATTCCTGTTGCTTTAGATTTATTGAACAAGCATACACAACATTAACCACATTAACGTTAGTAAGAAGTCAGTTTTATAACGTTTTGTGAATTATAGGTTCATGTGAGTTCTCATTATTATTGACAAATTTTTATGTACATATGTATGTGTGTAATTATGTATCTAAGCATTCATAATGTATTTTAATCACTGCATTTTTAAATTTCCTTTTGTATTACAATATTTGTGCACAATAAGTACATTCTTTAAATTTGTAATAATAGATGAGAATTTTGTTTGGATGTTCTTAATTTATTATGTTATTTTTTTAAGATTACTGCGACGAATTTCGTTTTTTAATTTAATAAAATACTTTAGATGTATTCCGTAGTTTGAAGATTTTTAAAACAGTCTGCATAAATGATTAATTTAAACAACTAAACATTTTATCTGATACATTCATGTTTGGTATCATATGTATTACGTGATAGTAGGTCTGATTTAAACATGTAACACCTTCGTATTATATTTAAAGACAGACACTAGTAAAGTATTATAAATTACTGAATGCACATAATAATTAAACACTTATTTGTGCAGACTGCTTGACACAAATGTGTACTCCAAAATTATTTGTATACTTTTACATACAGAATTGTTCTATATTTGTATTTAATAATTACATTTTCTGTTTAAATCAATAATTGAAATTATCAGAACATACATTTACAAATTTACATTTACTCTAACGAAAAAAACACGCACACACACATACATCACATACATAAAAAAGTACATATTGAATTACATACATATCTATAGAGACTTAGCCTAGCACACTTGCTTCGAGACAATTTCAATTTCAATAAGATAATTTCATATTAAGTATTAAGATGATCATTATGATTTGATTTTTTAATCAAAGTATTCAGTTTTTCTAGTTAAACATATTGTTACTGAAAAATTCATTTTAATATGAAAAAAATTTGTATAAAACCACATAATAATAAGCATAATAAAACTTTTGTTTTGTATTTAAGTATCGGTTGCATATGGTAGTTGTGGCTGCATGGTAACCACATTAAGTATATTATACAAGAACTTAGATATTCGCATTAAAGTCTTTACCTAGAATGAGTAGTAATGTAAGCGGCCAACTGGAATCGTGATCTGTTAAGTATAAGCCTGAATCTGAGCTGGGCCAGTTTCATTCCATTAATTCAGTACTTATTTTAGATTTGGCTCAAATATGTCAGATACCAATCATTTGCAGTTATAATTTTATTTAACAATTATCTATAGTTTTTAATATTTTCTCTTTTGTTTGGTTGTAATTTTTGGTATAGTTTAATTTGTAAATGCTAATATTTATTCTTTAACTAATGCTTTGTAATATCGAGACTCCGATCATAATATTTATACGTTTATGCAGTTTTCTTGTTTCGATTTTTTTTATTTTTATATATTCACACTTGTAGTATTTAAATTGAATGTTAATAACATGATAAGAAGTTTTTATTATACTTAGATAAGTACGTCGGCATGTATAACCAATTTCATATACAATTATATATTCATACTGATACACATATTTGTTTCTATGTATGCTTGTAGTAAGTGCGTACAAGTGGATAGCTAGCTAAAGCTTTATATGTAAGCGGCTGTATATGCGTGTGCTAGTAGAGATCCTTTTAAACAAGTATATTTCTAATGGTACATGCATTCGCATTGTAAAATTTTCTTCGTATGTGCTTGCGTGTGTGTTCAATAGCAAAGAAGTGTTGGTGTGTATATGGATGTTTTACTACTTGTTAGTAGCATATAGTTTTAATATTTTTTCCATCTTCAGCATATGTAGTAGAAACACTCTAGAGAGTTATTATATAAATATTGAATTTGATTGTTATAATCGAATATTTATATGTATATTGGGAGGGGGTTAAATCCTCTCGATCCACTTGCATTTAACGGGAGAAATTTTTTATTCCGCTTGCTTTCATTATTCTTTATTTTTAAAATTATTCAAAGCATTTAGATAAATTATTTCTGAGTGCTTGTAAACTATTTCCTGGACACGTTCATCCATTTATACAATACATATTTGTAGTAATTTCGCTTTCATTAAGCTTTTGACTTTCAGTTACACATACATTCAATATTCAATGATATAATGCAGAAGACAACATATATGATCAGTAAAGAAACTAAAGATTATTTTATAAGAGGAAACGAACACTTTTTAATTTTCTTCTCATATTATAACTAATAAATTTTCGTTTTGTTCAATTACAAATCAACAGTGCTTATTGTTGTTGTTGCTGCTGTTTCTTATAATGTTTTATAAACATAGATCATATTAAGCTATCGGAGCGAATTATTGATGCTATATTTTAACTTCAGTGGCGCATAGGTGGTCCGCCTATTTCTGTGATACAAAATCGAAAGTCGTTGCCCCGCTGATCTTGCCTGATGCACTTCGGTGAAAGTGCACATTTTGCCATTTGTTGTCGCGCCGGTGCCATACACGTGTCTCCTCCGATTGATGAGTGTGTGCGTGGCCTTGCCTAATAGAATTTTAGAACGTGTTTGAAAGAAAATTATATTAAATAATATATAATAACATTTTAGAGCAGATGTGTAAAAATCAATTTCAAGCCTTCATTTTAGTTTAGCTTGCTCCGACGTTTTAAACTGTGCGTAAGTGAACAACCAGTTACCAAAATAGTAACATAATTATGTAGAAATAAAACTTAAACTTATAACTTATTTTTAAAACTAACATAAATTCACTCACTTGTCAATGTACTGCGTAAGTCTTACATATGCGATACAAGCTGCTTCTTCTCCCAGTAAGTGGACGTGCGGATTCAATATTGTAGTGTTAATGGCTTTGCAATTTTTGCCAAGAACTGTTAGAAAATAAAATTATTAGCATTATATATAAAATACAAAAATTTCCTTTAGCCTTAGAAATATATACCATTTTCAAAGTAGAATTTGTGAAAATCAATTCCTTCGACCAAATTACCCAATGCTTCTGGCTCAAAGGCAGTCAGATGTGGATCACAAATTTTACTACACGGGAAAAATTGTCAATAATATAACAACACAAAGTAAAAGATTCATTTTGAGTAATCCACAGTATCAAGGATTAACTTACGTATATCCGTCGAAGTCACCGCTATTGATGGCCTCAATCAACTGTTCTGTGATCTTTATTATTTCCTGTCGTCTGGCTGCTTTGTATATATATATTTGTTTCCATGATGTTAAGTAATAAGTAATTATAGCGAATCAGGGAAGCAAGTCAGTTTATATTCAAAAGTGTATATAATTTATAATCGTAGTTGTACAGAAATTACAACCACTGATGAAATTCGATTACGAGCGATAGTAGGATGAGAAATACAATTGAACGATCCAACCAACGCACCAGTGGAACAGCGCAACAGAACAATCATAACACAACTAAATGTATATAATGGTATTTCAGTAAACTCTTGAAAATTAAAGTACATGGCGTTTCGACAATCGTATACATATATATATGAAGTATACCTATATGTATGTCATATACAAATAGGTACATTATAAGCTATAGGAATGTACATACATATACACTTATGGGCGTACATAAATTGGTATATGAATGTATATACCAAATTATTATTGGATAAGAGCAGTTCTCCCAATTTATAAACACATAAATACAGATCTACACATTACGCAGTATTGTTTTTAATTTCAATTACGAATGAATAAAATGTAAATGAACTGTTAAGCATTTTGAAAGCGCGTACTCTTATGAATGTAAATAAAACAGTGGCACTTGTATCTAAATAATTATCTACGCTGGTACTACATTTACTACATAAACAAGATAGAGTGCGATAGTTAAAGGCGTTTGACTGTGAAATATCCTCTTCCCAAGCCTTAATTATTATAAATCGTTGACGACATAGATATTTATACTCAAACATTCATCACCATTTTTATGCCCATAACATATGAGTTTGAATATTCATACGATAATAGGTATAAACTTGAGTAGAGTATATTTTTTGTGGGCTCTCTCGACTAATGCACCCAAATGCAGGCTTTTAACATATATTGATAATTGAATTAAGAAGTCCATAGGTACAATAATAGAAGGTGATGCAAGTGCCAAATTTATACACTACTGCTTAGTTTTTGTTATAATTTTTGGGCTGTATAGAACAAAATTGTACTTGTACTTGAACTGAATAATTTATAGTTCAAGAGGATGTATAATTTTATTGAATAGATTTTCTAATTCACAAGAAAAATTATTTCTTTCCATAAAAACGAAGTTTAAATGAAATGTTGACCAAAAGAGATTTAGACTTTGTACTCAAATATTCCTTATTATATTAATTTGTTATAGTTAATTTAACAAACGAGTGCCTTCCCTCTTCGCTATACTTTCTAAATATATATGCACTTCTTACACATCTTAGCATGTAGATAATCTGGTACATCTTACTGTACAGAAGAACAATTAAGAAGGCACAAAATGTGTATCGAAGTCCGTTTTCATAATAATAAATTATAATGCATATTTTCATACGACAAGACATTCAAGCATTCATTGAAGTACAAAATAAAATGTGTAATATACACTGATAAGTGAGAACATGCAAGAAATTGATTAACAGAAAATGGGAGCTAAGGAAAAGGCACCTTGACATACGTACCTGAAGAGCATTGTGAGTTTCCTGAGATTTGCTGGCAAGTTTTAGCAGGACACACAATCCTTATTTCTAAAATTCACATTTTTATAGATATATATATATATTTATTTTTAAATATATATGTATAAATATATGTGAACACGACAATAAATAAGACAAAATTCAATGTATAAATGAGGACTCGAGCTCTTCATAAAATTTGTATGTAGGTCAATATATGAATATGGCAAGTATGATTTTAATACAGATCAGATTATGTAGGTGAAGTGAATTGGTTTGCATAAAAAAAAAGTCGAAATGCTTTAAAATGCTCCTAGCTCAAAACGAGAGAGTCATAACCGACATTTTTATACAGCAGAATTCGGACTTGTATTTAAGATATATGTTCACAAAATGTATATAATATCAATTCAATTTAACCTCATGTATATAGGCGGGATGGATCACATTTACATAATAAGTTTATTAAAAAGTACGCATATGAATACGCATTCTAAGATAGAGCGCCAAGCACTTTGCTAACTTTCAACACCAACAGACTCATCAGCTAATTTGAGATAGATACGCAGGTACGACTATTATGTAATACGATGCCAGACACTCTTATAAAAGCTACAGATTATGCGAGTTGACGAGATAACGATACATACTTATGCTTGCATTCGCAGCTGAATTAGAAGCTTCCTTTTTTGGATAAACAGCAAAAATTTAGCATGCGATCTGCAATAGATCAGAAAGAATAAAACACATAGATATACTTATAGGTACATACAATAATAGTAGCGATCGAATGAATTACTTATACGCCATTTATTTTTTTATTTGTAGGTCGCATATTCAACTGGCGAATGTACTGTTCAGTTTTGTAGAAAATGTCTGGCATACTGGAGCATACTCACCTCTGAGGCGGGAGTTTGATTGTATTTGGTTGCTAAGATCGTGACTTTGACATTTTAAATCGAAGCCATCAATTCTATTTGTATTGGTTTTGGTATTTGTATTGATATTGATACTGGCGTGTTTGTTGGCATCTACTCTGATGAAGCCAACGCCGAATGGTACTGGAAGCGAAGATGTACACGCTGACCCGTAGTGGTTAATGTTGAACGAATAGTTGATCGCCGGATTTGCTTTGACCTGTGATTGGACCCCTAGTATTTACATAAATAATGTGTACGGTCAGTACAATAACAGAGCAATAATTATTGATTCACCCCGGCCACTTATAAAATGCGAATTAGTATTAAAAAAGTTGTTTGCAGCGTGAAGCGACTAGGACTGGAGGAATATTATACAGATATGTCATTAGATTATTTTGCGTTTGATTTTAATGATTGAACCGCTGCATGGTTGTTGTCCAATTCACTAAGGGCACTGAGTTAAAAATAAAACCGATATTACTCTGGAAAATTTTTTGTGGAGAACAAGAACTCGAGCAACGGTTGAAACTGAATCAAAAGGATTTTGTTCATTACAATTGCACTTTCTGAATTTGTAAGGGGAATTCCGCATTATTTGTATTATACTATTAAAAAATTTTTGTCCTGAAAAAATGTTAAGAACAAATTTTCTACAAATAGTTCTAACCTTTTTGAAAAGTCAAGGTGGTATAAATTGAGCATTTGAGAGATCTGGTCGAATGTTGAAAGAGGCGAAGGTATGTTAAGTACCGTTTCCAACTTAATCCAAGCTTAGCATCTCCAACGCTGAAATTAAAATCAAATCCATCAAGATGACGCCTTTAAGCTAGTTGCATGATAACAACAGTCTTGATTAACAACTGACAACTCTAAGTAGACCACGAAATTGTCTTTAAATCCCTTTTAATCATTACTTCAAAAGCATTCATTTAATTCATTCCTCAAACTGACTTCCAGGATCCACAATTGATAAAATGAAATTATACCCAAGCATTCTGATGGAAAGGGACACAAAGTTACACATGATAATGATTTTGAGCATAGCGTGTTACAGAACTTAATGAAAAAAGAGTACACAAATATACATATACACGAATATATTTGTACACTCTTTTTATAAATTATAATAAATATTTTGAAACGAAGAATGAAAATGAAAATTTACCTTCGGGGTCTTTTGATATGACTGTGGTACTGCGATCAACGATTCCTTTTTTATCTTCTAAAAAAAAAAACAAATTTCATATTTGAAAATGCAACTGTGTTGATTCCAATAGTTGTTATTATTTTTATGTTCAGTGTGTAATTGCGAGCGTAAAATAATAGCAAAATGTTTTCAAAAATGTATATATATTACCAAATAACTTTATACGCACGCAAATACATAATGGGTTTTGGATTTTTTACTCCTCTTGTAATTAATAGATATGTAATGTTGGACTTTAATTATATAAGTTTAAGTTCAAAATTAAGTATGTTTTTAGAGCAAATCATAAAAAAGCAATTATATCAAATACTCAGCTAAAAACGTAATACAGATTATAAGAGCTAGGATACCTAGTTGGTTGTGAATGTATATCAATTATATTTCACTTAACGGTGCTTTAAAAATGCAAAAATACTCTAGTCGACAGGCTTCGACTAATATATACCCTGAATTTTTACATATATTACGTCGAACAAATATTAGATATTTAAACCAACACATTAACAAAAATTAGTGTAGTTTGGTATTTGGTATTAACCGATAACTAATAATATTGGCGAAACGCAGAAAGTATGGATTAAGTAAATATAACAAACTTGATCTACGGGTGGTATACGCGAACTTATATTCGAAAATGTGATGTTGCTATTTTCTTTAGTATTTCAAAGCCGCGTGCTTAGCCGGACCGACGGATACACTGAAATGGGTAGATCGACACGACTGTTGATGCCGATCAAGAATATATTTACTTTATGGAGTCAGATTGCTTATGTCAGTTACATACTTTTCCACAACTGTTTTTCAATATATACAGGATAAAAAAAACCAACCAAGTTTATGGAACTAACAATAATATTTTTAATTTATATAATCAATAAGACTCAATGTGGTTAACATTAATATCTCAGATGTTGAAAGATAATTGAAATATGTACAAAACGATAGAGTATGAAATAATGAAACATGAAGAATATGATTATATACAGGCACATTAAAAACGTGGTACGACAGCTACGAAAACGACACTGAATTTCAAAAATACAATAAGCGTGCATATTTAATAGATTATAATTCAAGTTAATTCAAAATTATGCATTATTAAAAGTACCGAGCTAGATGGACTACAGAAAGCGACATTATTAAGTCATAATGTGGTAGAGAGCCTATATAAAGTTTTTATTCATATATACATCTATAAGATATATATGAAAATATGTATTCATATAATATATATACATATATCTGTAAATAATTATTATGTAAATATAGATTTAATATAGTGTATGCTTATATTCACTATCTTTCTGTGTGTTTAAATTGTATTTTGGCTAGGCATTCATTCAACTGTAAATTGTTACCTAACAAGTTCAACTCATCTAAATAAAAATTCGGCCTCTACTGGCATCCGTGATGAAATCGTTAAAAATCATATATCCCGACTATGTTTCTAATGGAGTTTAAGTATTTACCCTTTACGTCATCGTCCTCTAATGTTGTGCTTGAAGAATCAGTTGATTCCTTAACTTGAGATCCGTCACCTTTTTTGGTGATCATGCTTCTACCTACAAATGAATATAACCAAGTATATATATATATATGTTTTTGAATAAAAGCGTTAATCCACTTACTAGAAAAGTTCCTAGTTGCAAGCATCGTTGTCAGTATTGCGCCCTTAAGCTTGCGGCGAGCATTGAATTTTTTAAGACAGTCAACGGTCTCTTGACGATGTACCACAGAAGCCACACGTTCTCGTTGCTATAAATGTTAAAACAAAGAGATGAACAAAGAGATGGACAGAAATAATAAGTAATAAGCACAAGCGTACACAAATCCATGGGTGCTTAAGAGCCTCTGCTGCTGTGATTCGCTTATTGGGGTTCACAGTGAGCATTTGATTAATCAAATTTTTTGCCTCTGGCGTGACAGTGTCCCATTCTGGCGAAGGGTACTATAATAAAAGATAGACAAATTTTCTACTTAATAAAGATTATCAATGTAGAGCACAGTTGATCTAAATATATCCGTTAGTCTGTTTCTTTTCTTAATTTATATATTGTGCGATATTTTCATTGCTTCGTTTAATTGCATATTAACTCGACAAAGTATGGAAATTTGTTTATATAATAACATTTTGGCTTTATGGCAATAGATAATTATTCTTACATCATAGGCCCCTGCCTTTATTTGTGAATACAAGCGGTGCTGATCCTCGTCCCAAAACGGCGGATAGCCAACCAGCAATATGTAGAGAATAACTCCTGCATATAAACAATATATATGTTTAGTTACGTATACAAAGTATGTTATGTAAGAGTTAATATTATCGGAGTGTTAGTAAAAATTATATCAAGGTACTACATACACGTAAGTACTTAAAATATATGATAGTTTCATCTGCTTACCGCATGCCCATATATCTACCGATTTGCCATATGGCTCCTTCTTCAATACCTCTGGCGATAGATAACCGGGAGTACCAGCAAATCCAAACCAGGCTTGGTGATCACCTTGTACTTCAATGGCTAGACCAAAGTCAGCGAGTTTCACAGCTGCACCCTTTGCCTTACTAGCTAATAGTAAATTCTCAGGTTTGAGATCTCGATGCACCACACCATTCTGGTGGCAGTGATTGACCGATTCCAATATTTGCTGAATACAATGTGATGCATCAGCCTCTGAATAAAATTCACGTGCAACAATATCTTCGAAAAGTTCACCACCAGTTACACTGTAAATGTATTTAGTATAGTCAATTTTGTTGATTGGTAGATTGCTTTCATTCGGAAATTGTAATTTAATTTTTGTTTACAACTTTGTGTAGTACTATGTACATAATTAGTTAGTGTGCATATTTTAGGGGGTTGTATGTGAGTAAATAAGAACTCGGAGGGGAAAGGATGAACTATGAATCTCAATAAACAATAGTCAAGTCATTGCTTTATCCACAAAGAGACCCAAGAGTTTTTCACAATAACGATCAGTTACACTCTCTTTAGTTTTTGTTATTAACAATGTACATAAAATATGTGAGAGTGCTACTTACAGATCAAAAACAAGATAATGATAGTTTTCCTCCTGTATGCTGTCATGCAATCGAACTGCAAGTGACAAAAGTGAAAAAGAAACTTTATTAAGTATAAGCAACACTTCTTATTTCTATAAAAATATAAATGTATTTGCATAACTTAATTATAACAGGTATACGTATGATGAATCAGAATAAGTTTTTTGTTTGGACTATGAGGTTCGGCAGATGTAAAGTTGTAAACTAGTAGCGGTGAAAGGAACATGTGTCAATATTTATCTACAGAACTGAGTTGTAGAGTAATAAAACTATCAAACAGATATATAGTTAACGGACATGGCTTTAACGACTAGAATCGTCTGGAATATGGAACTTATCGTATTATATCATACCAATATTAGGATGATGGAGTTTTCTACAAATCCGAGCTTCTCGCTCTAGTTTTTGGAAATCTGCAAGAAAATATTCATATAATACATCATATATAAGTATGAATATAAAGGGTATATATTCTGACCTCTTGCTGTTAGCTTCTTGGTATTTATAATCTTTGCCGCAAACTCGAATCCCGTTGATTTTTGGACACATCTTTTTACAATTGAAAAGGCGCCCCTGAAAAATCATAAATTCATGTCAATTGATTTATTTTATTTCTTCTGGCTGTCCGCCGTGTTTACGTACTTTCCGAGTTCCTCTTTGATATCGTAATTGTCCGAAAAACGCGTACAGGCTGCTGGAGCAGCCATCGCGATGGCACACTTGAGAAAATCTATCGTGCGTGTGTGTCTATAAAAGTGCTTTGCACTTAGCCGCCAAGCCTATGATAATAAATTTGCAAGAAAACTTTACCAACCCTTGTATCTGGTGTATAGTTTAATATGTTGTGGCTTCCGTGTTGTTTTCTCTTGTTTTTTCGATGCTCGTTTTTTGCTTGTCCAATTAAATGGTGTTTCTATACGAAATAAATATTAATTCATAGATATTTTAGATTAATACACATTTATGTAATTAATTTAAAACGATGATAATTTCCTTATTTTTTTAGTACAATTTACATACTGTAATTTACAATAAAATAATCGATTTTTTCCCGTCGATTTTTATGTAAGATCACACAATTTTACGGCCACACTGCAAACAGCTGGTTTTGTAAATTATACGACATTTAAGTACATATGTACTTTGCCTATGGCATGGGCGATGAAAGTAATTAATTAAAATGTGTTTATTATGAATTATTTTAAATACTGTTTTTGCAAAATATAGGTTGCTATTTGCACTTACGCTAACCGCGTAAATCATCTATTCCTTTGGAATAACAATTTATAACATACAACATACATACAAATTCTGATTTTGATTATGAAGTCAATTTCCAAAGAATAAATGTGTATATGTGTGGCTTCAGTTTGCTATGTCCAAACATACCAATGTATATACACGTACGGTTAGTAACGTGAACATGTGTAAGACTAACGACATGCACAGGAACGGAGAAAATTTGATGCAACGCATTTTTAGCATATTCAACAGATGGTCAAATCCCACATGTTTTCAACCAGAAAAATACTATTCAGTATTTATGTGAGAATTTATTTAAGTAAGTGTACATATGTACACATACAAATTGAGCAAAACATTTCTAAAAATGTACATGCATATACAAATATATGTACATATGTAGGTAATGCATGCTTTACTCGTCGTTCATTATCGATAAATAATTAATCACGTACAATATGTACACATACTCAAATATAGAAGCAGCTATTAGTTAGTTATACCCACAAAAATTGATTTCAACGGAGGCTTTGACTGGACAGCAGCCAAAGCAATTCATATCAACTAATGGTAACGAATTCATAGAGTCTATCACGCAGTGTGTTTTTTAACACAACAATTAACGATGGAGATAATGAAATGTCCATTCAAGCTTACTTACTTCTGTACGTAAGCATACGTAATTTGGCAACGTAAAAAAACGCTAAAAAATCCAGTCGCTACTGCTTTAAATTATTCCTCGCTGGCAAGTTAATACGTGCACCGAGTTCCACAACAATTACAAATCTGATACACATAAAAGAAGATATTGCTGAAGTAAACCATCTAAAATACATTGTATTTACTATTTTATTAATTGCAATTACATTACAAATTGCAACAAGTTTTTCAGTATACACATGTACATACATAAATACGCATCTATGTTCATACATTCATATATGGCCATATTCATTTAACTGATATCTCTGCAGCTATTTACTGTATTTTAAGGCATACATGGCAATTGATACGCACATGTACATATGTACACATATAACAAATATATATATATATATATATATAGATCTATATATATATATATATATATATATATATATATATATATATATATATATATATATATATATATATATATATATACATATATATATATATATATATACATACATATCTATTTAGGTATCTTTGAGTACATGTTTCTCTTGCTTCCACATTCCATTATAGCTGCGCATGAATTTTCCACCGATTTTCCAATTGACAGTAATGTCTGCTGCAGGGAGGGTATAAGAATACATACACATTTACTTCGTATATGTATTTGTATACAATCTACGCATATTTTAAGAAACATTTATGTAAATAAAGTTAAAGTACGTATTTCAATTGAGTGCATAAATTCATTTGTACACAGAGCTTTATCATCTATAGATCATGTCATAATTCTTATGCACTTCCTAGTAAATAATACGGATAATGCTACTCTCGTATGTATGTATACAATAATTACAATGAATATGTATGTCAGGTACAAAAATTGTCAAATCGACAATTTTATGTTCAAGAACAAGTATGTAATATATATTTATATGTGTGTCCTTGAGCGCATATATACATATACATTAAAAGTCGCAAACATTTATTTATGTATGTATGAAATGCATAAATCTGCTGATATATTTGTAAGAAAATCATAAAATTGTATGTAAGTTAAATACACACATATAAAGCGTAATTGTGCACACATGCGTAGATGGCGTTTGTATATATATATACGTACACGTACATGTTTAAGGATATTAATGTCCTTTGGAAATTGGGCGAGGCGAAAAAGTGCAAATTTTATCTACATATCTAGGTACCTTTTTGCACAAAAACCTTTTCACAATTTTTGCTGGTACATATAATGCGTCATGTTAGGTTTTTTTATACACGTGTACATTGATACACATAAATCACATGTACACATATTTCAAAATGCGAGCGAACGAACGAATTTATCACACTTTCCAGAAAACTCGCGTATCGATACATATGTACATAAAAAATATATATCTTATATATATATTTTTTTTTTTAATCTATATGTATGCAAAGCTTGTATCTGTGCTGTAGCCGCTTCATAAAATAGCGTTAGTTGCGTTTCAAAATTCAATTGATTTACTATTATATGCAAACTCATATAAATTTACCTACGTATATATACCTCTGGAAATGCACATGAACGTATAAATATGTATAAGCATTGATATTAACCTATGTATATAAATATTTATATTTGGTATGTAAAGATATGCACGGGACAGTTCCACCAGCGATGTGATAAATATATACATAAATTGATTCCTATGAACATACATATTAATGTCACGAAATATTTACACACATAAACGTATATACGTGTGTATGTATTTATAAGCATATATGCATATAGAGAGGTACATTCAAACCTATGTATATATTTGGTATACGTATAAAGTTTGTATCTATCAAAATGAATTAATATGTACATACGTACGTATGCATATACATATATTATGTTTTAAATGTGTTTCACTATAGTATATACATGGTTGACGGGACCAGGCGACACGCGACTTGTATATATATATATATATATATGTACTAAGTATTGTTTTGTTAAACGTCTGTTGGATAGCAAAGCGAATTCAATACTGATGGCTTTCGATACCGAGCAGCATCAGGAACAGCTATAGGAATGTATATATGTTGAATATGTATTGTGCTTCATATTTCTGTATCCCAGTTCGCCTCTTTATTCTGTATTCTCTCTGAGCGATAAATTGGAAGCGAAAGTCTCCAAAGCGCAAATTTGAGAGACTCCACCATTTCGACGCATGACCGAAAAAACTATTCTTCCTTCAAACAACCTAGAGCTTTTAAGCTTATGCTTAAAGTTATCGATAGCTGCACATGCTTTTAATAAAGTACATGTCGAGCATTAGTTTACCCTTTCGGAAAGTATTTTAATTAAGCAGTGGAGTGTGTAACGCATTGCCATTTCGTTTGTCTATTTCTATGCAATACACTCTTACTTTTTAATGATACGTATCCACTTTTAAAAATATTTTCATATGATGGTAATAAGTTGGTTTATTTTATAAAGTATGGAATGAAATCGTTCGATTACACATATTGGAATGGGTTTGATAGTGTTTATAAGTTGCTAATTAAATGCACGTATTTATGCAATAATATAATAATAATATATAATTTGGGAGTATATTTATTACAAGCTTTTTAAAGTTCTGAGGTCATACGATTTGTTAAAACTTGAACACGTCGAGCATTACAGCTTTTACAAAGCACATGATCATCTAAAGGGTAACATCCACGACCATCCGCTTCTGACGACAATAAGAGGGCACAGTCCTGTTTAAAAACATAATTACTTCTGAGTATAACGCGGCAGCAAATTGTTCTGTTGTACTCACCTCGCATTTATAACATTCTAGGTGGAAGCTGCGGTCGAGGGCAACTACTCGCACTGTTTCTTCTTGTCCCGGCTCTGGCATAATGGGCTCTTGGCAAACACAGCACCGAGGCGCAAATTTCCTGGAATCATATTAATTTTTAAAAATAATATTTTTTATTTTTAGATGGTTTAACTTACTTGTGAAAATCAGCAATGCAATAATTCTGATTGGTGGCATCAACTGTGAATGGGATTGCTGTAAAACGATAATAATCATATTGTTTAATTTAATAATATTTCGATTTTAATATCTGTTTGTATTTACCATCTAAACTGTTTCCACATACAACACAAGTAAAACACTGTGGATGATATGGTTTTCCAGTGGCTCTAAGAATGCGCTCCAAAATTGGTTTCAAGCAAACAGAACATTTTTCAAGTGTTTGTAAATAATCATACTCGCAAAATGGTTTTCCTTCAAGTGCATAAAATGGTTTGCCTTGCAGATTTAATTGGCATTCGGTGCAAGTGAAACAGGAAATGTGGTAAATTTTATCCATGGCTGTGCACCCACTGTTCTCGCCTAATACGCGGTCACCGCATTTATAACATCGACCTAATATTAGTAAAATAAATTAAATTCAGTCAACTATTTGACTAACTAAATATTGTTTATGATTAATTGATTTACTGACCATAACTCTCCATTTCGCTCGCAGAATTAATGGGGGTTAAATTGTATTGGCTAGTGCTTTCGATATTTTCATTTTTTTTAGAATATCCAATACCATTTGTAATACCATTTTCGCCTCTGCAATACAAAGGAGTTGTGGCACCACTCGTTACTAAAAGTCCATTGTCTCCGCTTGTCGAACTGCTCTGTATATTGCTTTGATTTACGTACGATGCATATATATTATAATTGGTACGTGACGATATATCACTAGGTGGGCGTGGATTTATGGGCTCATATATCGAATCATATGTGGAAGAGCTCTATAAGAAAAAAACACATGGAAAACAAGTAATATTGCTCTAGTCGAAAGTGCCTGTCTCTGAGATACACTGCCTTAAAAAGTGACTTAGAAACTGGGAGTGTCACTAGACTACATATTGCAAATAATAAAATTCTTTAACAAGGCTAAGAAGTTTGATATTTATGCTGATCGCTAAAAAATATAAATATATAATTTCTAGTTTTAAAATTGTTGTGTTCAACCATACCTGAGATAATGCACCATAGCCATAGGAATCCGTACACGCTTTATTTTGATATCTCTATAATATACATTAAACATGAGGCGTGGGTATAAGAGTAGTAGTGTTAGAGAAGTAATTTGATTGAAAAATGTTTATCTAAGGTTTATTTTGTATTCCATATATTAATTTACCTTAAGAGATGGCGTATGTGAAGAATAATGATCGGCGTAATTTGTATGTGATATTGATGGTGAGGACTGCTTATTTGCACTATTTTCTTGGAAATCTATCGCTTTGTTGAAGACATCACTTGCTCGTCGAAGTTCACTATAAGAAGAGCTCACTGGGCTAGGGGGTGGTGGTAAATCTTCATCGAGCTCCTTTTCTGACAATGGGTTTGTACAAATGGAAAGCATTCTAGGCAAAGATTTTGAACCAACATTAGCGTTTGCAAGAATTGAATCTGCAATAATAAGCTCAATTTAATTTATTTCTGTATTTATATTTACCGTAAGCACCGAAAGAGATTGTGCCATTAACTTACTTTGAGGGCATGTATGTTGTACATTAGAGTAAAAAATGCTATCTTCTGGTTGAGTAGATATATGTATGAATGCAGCCTTAGAGTCGTTAGTTGCGCCATGAGTTGAAGAAGACAGATTGCTATAAAGTGAAGTAATTTTGTTCGAAATAGCATGACCACTCAGAGATGTGGAGGACAATTTTGGAATGCTAGGGATTTGTTTCGTTAATTGAGATTGTGATCCCAAAAGCCCTTTCTTTTCCATTTGCTGTTTGTGATATGCCAAAGCCTCCAATTGCTGTTCCAATACAGCCGGGTTGTCTAAATTCGTTTGACTGTTGCCAGCCTTTTCGCCAGTTTGACTTGAATAAATGAGTTGCTTACGTAAAAGACTAGAGCCGCTCGCAGCTCCTTTGTTTCCAGAAAATTCTAAACTCTGCAAAGGTTGTGAATAAAGCGGTTCTCGGGTGTCCGTAACCAGTTTGCTCAGTGGCACCTTAAAAATTGTTTAATTAAAATACAGAGATGTGATATTTATATTTAATTACCTGAGGCATTTCAATTGATTTTTTTAATGGCTTCGGTGGAATGAATGGTGCCGCTTTCGCCTTGTTATGTACATCACTTAGTGCAGCACTCGCTTTCTGTTGTAAGTTGTCTACCAAAGCTGCCACTTTTCCGGTCCGTACATATCTATCGTCGCTCCTAATATTTAATGTTGTTAACTGCCTTAGTTGCTCATCTGAGGATTCCATTGTGTACGTTCCTCGTTTAACCAATGCAAGGTGTATCCAAAATAAAAGTGGCTTTTGACTTCAAATTGTAAAAGGTACACAAAAACTAACCAGAAGTGGCGTATTTCGGTTAATATTTGGAGTGCAATCCTTTTTATCGCTTTGAAATATTAATAACATGGCAATATACACAAAAGTTTTTTTCTTCACCACAAATTACCCTTTGTGGGTAATTTCTATTTGGCTTAACATTTCTTTGCAAAACTTGAACTTTACCAGTAAATAATCGACATTTGTTAAGTTACTTGTTTGTTTCATATCCA
Source organism: Drosophila grimshawi (assembly GCF_018153295.1). Taxonomy (NCBI): domain Eukaryota; kingdom Metazoa; phylum Arthropoda; class Insecta; order Diptera; family Drosophilidae; genus Drosophila; species Drosophila grimshawi. The sequence continues at coordinate 1,195,058 of NW_025063639.1, forward strand.
TAACACAGCTAACCTATAATTTCTTGCAGCTGGCAATTGATTAACAAATACACAACAATAACTGAGAGCTAGCGATATACTATCGATAGTATCGTTGTTATGTGTCATGCTCAATGGTGTCGAGATTTTCGCACAATTGCAACTATCGATTGCGGTTCGCCAAGCAATAAAGAGTAAAAGGAACAAGTATAACTTGATAAATACAAATATTGATATATATTTTTTTGTGTTTAATAAGGCTTCCGTGCTGTAATATTTTAATTTTTAGACACAAACATGTTTTAATAACTTATCTGATTTTAGCTCTATAATCTAAACATTTGGTCAAAACTTCATTTAAGGATTAATGTTATATAATTTTATATGAAGAAATGGAGTTGGGTTTCATTTGGATTTGGGTTTTTTATTTGGCACAAAACTCGTCGACTTAATTGCGCACTTGTGCTGACCATGTAATCCATGCACTGGTAGACAGCGGCAATCACTGACTGTTTCGGTTTTAAAAAGTGTGTCGGCAATGGAGGATGTGACCTGACTGAGCACTTTCTTTTGATCTGCGGGTTTCAGCTTGTTAAAGTTCTCGGTGTCGAATGCCCAACCGCCATTATTGAGAACTAAATCAATGCCCATGTCGTTTACGAATTGCAATTTCGTGCGTTTCTTGTTATCCTTTCCATCTAAGGTGGCGACTAGTCGAGCGTTAAAACCTGAATTCAAGACGAGTTTGCACATATGTATTAAATGTGAGTTTGAATAGCTCTAACGAAATCTTACCAACTAGCTTTTCAGCTGGCACACCCTCCAATGCGAGTCCTTTTATGGGCGCTATTAAGTGCAGTAATGCGCCATTGAACTTAGAAACAGTGCCTGTTATTTGTGAACGAACGAACTTCAGCTGTAGAAAAACAATAAAAATAGTGTGAATTGTAATGTTTAGTAATGTTAAGTAAATTGAAATGCGTATATACATGACATGTAGCTTACCCAATTATTATAATCCAGCGAGTTACTGCGAACGCCAATAATGCTTTTAGCTGCAGCTGCACGGAATGGGAAATCAAGAACCAAATCAAATGCCTTTTCATCAGATTGGGGAACAATCGTCTTTATCAAAACCTTGAGTACGTTGTATATATCCAGTATTCGTTTATCAGTGATGATTTGTTCCACACAGTTTTCGCAGAAGTGCTTTGGACCGTTCAGTTGAAAATTGGCTACGTTTCCCTTATAGTTAATTTTACCATTGTCGCTCGTTAACAGTGCCGGATATTTCTTTGTTTCATCAAAAACAATAACACCAACTTGGACATCGGTAAATCCACGAACTTTAAGTGATTCACGGATCTCGGTTATTGCAGGCGCAATAAGGTTGGCCATAACAATGGGGTTTACATTGACGTCCACAATAAATACAACATCTGCCTTGTTCGTCGGTATCTTTACCGTAAACTCTTCGCCGAGCTCACGTTGACCAACTGCTCCAGCACATTTAAGGCAACGTGATGGTAGTAAGACCCATTTGTTCTGTATCTTTAGTGCTGAGCCGTACGCCAAGGCAAAGGTGCATGCCACTGCCTCCTTATCTTTATCAGGGACACTTAACATGGCAAAGTCGCATGCTTGCCGATAGGGCTTGGAGTCCAATGCCAAATAATTAAGAGCCAAAGGTGATTCGATGCCAAAGACATCGCTACATATGTCATTGCGTGCAGGGCTTTCCAATTGAGTTTTATCGAACGCCACGGGACTGCACTTGCCCACACCATATTCGTTGCCCAAACCCGCGTAGTTGGAAGCGAGAGTTCCATCGATAAGCAAGTAATCATCGTAGGGTTCGGCGTTACCATTACCTAGAAGGCCACGAGTTTTGCTTGTATAAAATCCGTTTACATTTACATGACAGACCTTAAGGTCTGTGGTACAAACTATGTTCACTCCATATTCTGAATGTAAATGCACTGTGTAGAAGCGACGCCATGCATGAATGCCTGGCAAATGTTGCGGATACTCTACGGGTTTTCCGTTTACCTTAAGAGCAACAGTATCGCTGACTTCCATGTAATTTCCATCTTGATCAACAAGTGTAATTCCTTTTAGCTTGCCGTTATTAAGCTGGGCACTCACAGTAAAGTTGTTATCTACACCATCCTGAGCAAGTATATATTTGCAGTTACCTGGATAGGCAAAGTTCTGCCCGTCAAATGTGAATATGTGTTGGCCATCAATAATGTGACCATGCAACTCAAAGTCTTGGAAGAACAGCCAAGAAGAGAACAAATCTTTGCTGAAAATATGCTCCCAGTTCTCATTTAACACGAAATTGATGATGCTTGATCGGAACGAAAGCAGAGCTGGCAACTTTGCAAACGCATCAACTGAATGAGGCCAGAAACCAAACGTAGTACGCAAGTCGGTAGCCGGAAGACTATTCACTGGCGTATTACTTCTGATTGATTCCCATAGGGAACGCGCGGCCTTGACTAATAATTTTGACAGCTCATCCAGCCACTTTTCATCATCGAGCGGCTGTTTTTTAAGTTTGGCTTGGAGATATTCATTCAATTTTTGTAGGAACTCGGCAGATTCCGGGGTCTGCGGTAAGAGGTTTAATTGCTCAAATATATTGTTCATGAACTCTAGAGTTTTTTCAATAACTTTAAATTGTTCTAGTTTTGTTCTGAGCTCATTGCGAATACTTTCAAATGTTGGCAACTTAGCAATATATTCTTTAATCTCGCTACTCAGTTCTTCAACCGCATGTACTATTACATTAATTAGGTCTTGTGCTACTTCTTGAAATGGCTTAAGTGATTCGTTTATAGCCTTCACATAGTTCTTTAATGCAGGTCCATATTTTTCGAAACAAGCAATCACATCTTTGAATGTCTTTGTCAAAGCATTGACAATCTCAATGCGAAGTTGTCCAACCAGCTTAGTCATTGCTACAACGAACTGCTCCCATGCTTTGAGTAATGAGTCTTTCCACAGATCATTTAACTTTTCATAAAGTTCGACACATGACTTGTGCAATTTCTCATAAGTTTCTGATGTGGTCTTTGTTATTTCGATTATCACTTTGTTGATCTTCTCATAGAGAGTTCGTCTAAAAGGATATTTAATGATTATTAAGATTTTTGATTTATAATAACAATATTATATATCAAGCAAAAAGGAACAGCTATTCTAGGCACGCCAAAGTTTATATACCCTTGCAGATCGAAGTCCAATTGTTTACATTTAAATTTCATAATAAGTTTAGAAAATAGACAACATTTGAATATGGGAGCTATGTTTTACCCCTATCATATGTCTGCAAGGATACATTATCTGTAGCTATAGATGTGCCGACAACTTATTTTAGTTTTGTATATGTTTATTTTTACTTACATGGCATCGATAATGGGTGCTAACGAAGGATCGCTTTCAAGCTCTTTAATTATTGTATTCATATGATCACCGTAATTGTTTCTAAGTTTTGACAAATCTGGGCTGCTTTCAGATACCAATTTGAGCTTTTCATCAAATCGTTGACGAATATTTTCAAAACGTTTTTTCACATTTTCGGTAATTGCATCAGTTTCTTTTTTTATTTCCGTTTCAACTGAGGTCTGTAGTAAGTTTAGAATAAAATCAATTGATGATGGATCAGTATATAAATAGATATCTTACCAAGAATGCTGTAACATCATCGTCATTGGTTTTGTAGGTAGTTTGTAAAAAGTTAGCTGGATCTAGAGCTATACGTCCATTAAATATTGGTTTACCCGTGCCTACAACGTCAAACTGGAATTCTTTGCCTAGTTTCACTTCAGCATTAGCATCAATAAGATTTTGTCGCCTTAGTGTAACCTTGGCCCAGTTTGGGTGCACCTCGCCATTAAGTTCCACATGTTTTTGGCCAAACACTTGTAGTTTCGAGTTGATCTTTGCAGCTCGCTTTTGCCAGTCAAAGTCGCCGGCTACATAAAGTATTTTCTCGTTCAAGGCGTTAACTGAAATTTCTAATCGATCTTTGTTACCATAGAAATGAGCTTCAAAATTAAGATCACTTGTGCTGCTTTGCAGCTCTGTACCAGCACTAAAATCTCTTGTGTCTGGGATCAACGCTGAGTGCGTGTTCAGTTCATATTGAAATTGTAATCCTGAGGATCGAATTTGTTGATTGGATGTGATATTGAAACCGGATTGTGTTTTAATGTTACGTATTTGACTAGCTGCAATCACCTTCTGCTCCGGTGATCGGAATATGTCAAATACTATTTCGGTATTGAGAATTTGCTGCTCTCTGTGCGCCTCAACCTTTGCGCTAATGCTCAGCGGTCGTATCGTTGGATGCTCAACCTTGAAATGGGCCTGGGCGTTAAGGGCAACTTGTTCCACACCTGAAATGTCTAGAACTGCCAAAACGCGTGCCACATCATTCGGGCGCTGCAGCTTATCGATATAGAAGGCAGCTGACTGTTCATAGTGACCAAAGAGTTTACCATCGGTAGGTAATCTCTGGGTAGTCTCAAATAGTATTTGACGTTTTGGCAATGTTAATTTAATGGTTGTGGCAGTTGGCATTACATTGGCAGTCAGCTGATATTTGAGGTTATTGCCGGAAAGAATATGGCCATCCAGATTGTATTGGTTCTTGAAACCTTGTCGATTGTTCTTAGATTTTAGTTGCAACTCATAGGGATACCCAAGTTCTCTAAGATCAACTAGTATAAGAACATCATGCTGCACAGAGTCCAATTGCTGTTCGTCTATATTAATGGAGGACTGTACCTGTATATTAGAACATTGTTTCTTTTCTTCGCATATTGAAAGTTTAGTGTTGAATTCCTTGTTGGTTATCTTGAGCATGGAAACACCATTCTTGGGTCCAAAGCTCCCATTGAAGGTGTAGGCAAAGCCAACTTCCTTTTCTGTGCTAAGGTCGAAGTGTTGACGGATGAGCTTGAAACTACCAGTGTGCGGCTTACCAAGATACTGCACCTGACCTTGGCCCTCGATGATCGCCTTGTTTTGTTCTTTTTTCAAGGTGTATGTAGCAGTGCCTAAGAACACCACCGTCTGTCCACTCTTGAGATGTACCTTGATGTTCTTTCCATGAGCTTTTACATCCAAGGCGTAACTATCTAGGTGCAATTTCTTTGAGTTCCAGTTTCCAATGACGTAGAAATCATCAATGTTAGTATATGATGCCTCCGTGTTTAATTTAAAATCTAAATCAATCAGATTGTCTATATCCAGTGTCAGTTTGGCCTTACGATCGCCTAAGACTTCAAAAACAGCCACTACAACAATGGGTTGATTTGATGGAAGAGTAGCACGCATATCGAATCCTTTTTTGTGTGTTGAACCAAATAGCTTAGTGTCCAAACCATAGGCCTTATCTGCTTGTTTAACCTTAGCGGTAAGTATGTGACTTCCTTCGTCAATCTTGTGACTGCGTATATCGACAGTGATGTCCTTGGCTGCCTCGTAGCTAGAGTCCAATGTATAGTGTATTGTGTCTGTGTTGGTCTCACCATAGCTTATATCCGCATTGGTCTTAATATATTTATCGCCGTATTGAGCATAAATAGCATACTTTTGCTTACCACTGGCATCCCCATCCTTAAAACTGCCCGATTGTTCTCGCTGATAGCTACCATCGAATTTTAGAGCATTGTCCAGATTATTATTTTGGGCATCAAAGGTATAACTGCCCTGCTGCGAGTTGCCTTTCCAAATAGTGTTGATTCGTGTGAATTGCCCATCACCAGATTTTGTATCAAAGACAAATTCTAGATTGTGGGCGCCATTGCTGTCCGCTGGTTTTAACAATTTGCCATGGCTGTTCATCTCCCACTTTTTAAATTTGGAGTCGGGCACTTGCAGGTGACCTTGAAACTCATACGTTGCAGGCACGGTGCTATGTCCCATATTGTATTTACCATTCAGGTCAACCGAAATGTCACCATATTTGCCAGAAAAGTGTGCAATCGCATGTTGGGCACTGTACTCATCAACCACAACAGAAACCTCGAGAGGCTTTTCAATGAAGTCACCATGCGCGGAAACGCTGAAATCGAGGGCTTTATTCTGGCCCTTCGGCTGATGTTTAACATGATAGTTTAATTCGGATTTTTGTCCATTAAAGGCTGTGTAAACCCATTGAGTGTTTGCTAAAAACTCTTTCGTTTTGATATTCATACGGTCCAGCCTACCCTTGACCGCAAGGGATCGTTTTTTACCGGAACCTGGCTCTTGGTCATTAATTTGGACATCTGCTGTGCCTTGAGTTAAGAATGTCTTGACGTTGGTCGCAACACGGCGATTGATGCTACCATCGACTATGCGACCGTCTGGAGTTGTCAATGAGAAAGTTCCCTGAATATCGCCGTTTGTACGCCACTCCCCTTTCACGCTACCGCTAGCATCAAAAGAAAACTTTTTGTCGTTAGACTCGACAATGTTTTTGGTAGAAAATTTGACTTTGTCAAGATTGCTTTCTGTTTTTAAATGTAGCTGCTTATCGCCATCAAGTATAATACTAGTATCAAAATCATATTTTGGCGCCTGCACATGAAACTTAGATTCAATTTCAAACTTATGCTTTTGTTCAGTTTTTTGACTGTCAATAGTTGCCTTAAGTTCACCCTTGCCATTTTTAGCTATTTTAAAATCGCCTTTTGCAGTTAGCAAATTTTTGACGATCAGATTTACCTTAGCGGCTGCAATTTTATCTTGCGGATGTTGTGATTCGCTGGTCAGTTTGGCCAGCTCAGCATTATCTCTGCTGATTCGGAATTCGCTGTTGGTTTTCTCTGGTGTGCCCAAAACCTTAAGAATCCACTGAATGGGTTGCTTCTTGCCGCCAAACTGAGCAGTGCCTTGCAGATCTATGTGCACATCCTGTGCAGAGTACCGTTGTCCCAACTCTCCCTTGGCTGTAATTGAAGTGCCCCAGCTTGTTGCAATGGAATTGTCTACAACAAAAATATTTCTGGTAAAATCGCACTTGGAGAAAACATCAATAGAATGCTTGTTAAGTTTAGCTTTAGCCGACAATTCGTAGTCGTGAATTGATCGCTGGTGGGATTGATACTTAACATTAAGAGATGCTAACTTCTGGTCTCGCACTGCTTCCGCATCAAATTGGAATTTGTTGACATCAATTGTGGAAATTACATTCACAGAGCCAACGAGCTTATTTTTATGTTCAATTTTAATATTCTGTGAAAATTTTCCTGTGCGCAGCGCATTCGAATTATCCGAATTAATGTACTCAAACTGTGTTTCACTATTGATGGCCCAGGAAACAGCCTTGCCAGTCAATTTCAGTTCATAAGCTTTGTCGCCAATTGATAATTGTGCCGAGCTACCATAAACATTCTCTGGTGATTGCTCGTCATTTACAAATAGACCGAGAGCATACTGACCATTGTCAAGTTTGAAGTTGCTTTTAACGAGATATGATTGTTGATTGGGTGCAATGCGAAGCTCAGCGTTGAGTAAAGTTGGTCCGACTTCGGCCCAACCATTGAGTACAACACGTTCGTTATTAGGACTTAATAATTGGAAATTTTGAAAGTTGTAACGAGCTAGCTTGTCGCCGGTTTTCTGAACAATGATCTTACCGTCAACATGGTAACCGTTAATATTATTTTTTACACCGTTTTTATCTTGGATTTCGATAACCGGCTTATATTCATTACCATTCTTAGCAAACCCAATTTTGCTTTTTTTGACATTTTTATCCTGTTCATATTGACCGTAAATGACAAGTTCATGATTGTCATTGGTTATACCAGCTTCTAGGCCGAGATGAAATTGAGGATTATCAAGAGAAAGGCGGCCATACGTGCGTGGCTTGGTACCGAGTTCAAAAGCTACGCTGGTGTCATGAGAAACCTTGGAGCCCGGCGTACTATACTCTAATTTCCACTGTTGGCTGCCAGATTCAAGGTTTGAGTGTGTTCCCTTGAAGCTAAATTTTCGTTCTGTTGTCACGAAGATGGCGAATGTAAATGGCCGTGAAAGATGAACGTCGTCAATTAAGGCATGTCCCTTATTGGTGTTGCTTGCATTAATATCACTGAGACTAGTTGAGCTTACAACGCATACATTTAAGCCAACAATTTCTAGTTGATTAAAACACAACTCGCTTGGTGTTGTACTTTTTTGTTTTTTTGAGCTCTTAAGAGGAACTGATTTTTGTGGCTTGTCCTGTTCCGCAACGAAAAATTCGGTGTTAACTTGAACATCAATGAGCTCAATCTTTTCACGCGGTAGATCAACGTTGACGTTAAAGCCATCTCCATCCTTAATCAGCGAAATGGACACATCACTTCCAGTTGCTGAATGTGCGCTTGATACAACTCGAAGTCCAGTAGATAGAACCTGGGCGTTGAAGCCAAGTTGAATATTGACATTTACATCGACGCTTGGCACGAATTTCAAACGGTATTTGGCTCTTTGCCAATTCTGTTCCAGTATGGCATTGACATCGATGTTAACAGCGAAGTCAATTTTGTTAGCAGCAAAGCCCTGGGCTGCAAATTCTAGTGGAACCCCAATGCCAGTGGGATACGTAAACTCAGAATCGAGGAAAAGATGATGGCAGGCGAATTGCTTTTCGAATGAGGACAATTCTTTTTTTGCCTTGTCAAATGCTTCGGAGAAGTGCTTGATAATGTCGTCCAAAGTGCTCGGAATATTGTCCCCCAGACTCAAAAAGGCCATCTCGGAGCCAAACAGTTTCAGAGATAGATCCAAGTTGACGTCCTGCACATTTTTGCTACCATAGGTTTTGTATTTCTTGGCAGTTTTGGCGACATCATCGGCAATAGAGCGTCTAGCTCGACCAGCACTGTTGCCAACCTCAATGAGCTTCACAATCTCATCGAAATCCTTATTAAGCAATCCCTTGGGTCCAACATAATATTCAAGAAGATTTTCTAAATTTTCTTGGCGTATGCTTGCCTCGAACACATTGAAATTTGTACCAAAAATTTCACTAGTTACATTAAGACGTGCCGAACGTGGTAAGAATCCATGCTGCGAATATATCAACTTATAATCTGAGCTAGCACTGATACCCATAGAATCTAGCTTATAAGAAAATTCGTTGTTGAAGCTATAACGCCTGTAGTCTTTCGGAAAATGCTTTGTTACTCGAATATTGCCCAAATAGTACCTTTGTTGATGACGAGTCGCGTCCGTTGAATCTCGTATCCCCCGCAGGTTAGACTCAATAAATCCACCTACTTGGTACACCTTCTCTGAGTTGACAATTTCCGAAATTTGATTAGCTAATTCTGCTGTGGGACAGTTAATGGCTGCCATGTATGCCTCAATACGAAGCTCAGAATCTTCGTTGTGATCTTTTAATAGGTCCAGGGATTTAGTTCTTAATGCTTCATTACAGCTAATCGCGGAGAAAGCTTGCAGGGCTGCTACACGTATGCGATTAGATCGACCGGGAGAAGCGCATTCGTTCAATGCACTGGCTACATTATTGGCCAAATTTTCTGCATTGCCAATGCCCTTTAAGATGTACACAATACGCTCCTCGTCCTTCTTAGTGTTAGGCTTACAGTGCTTAAGGCCATCAACAAACTTTTTGGAAATGGGATCAATATCACTGACTTGACAACCATTTTTGGCACAATACTTGCTCACAAGGTTACCAACAGCCAGATAAGTCTCTTTTGGCACATTCGGAGAAAGTTGAGCAGCCGCTAGATTTAGCGTTTCTTTGTCAACTGTCTTAATCAAATTGAGCGACAATATTGCAAAAATTTTTTCCTTCTCATCAAATTTGTTAAGTTGCTTTAGAATTGCTTTAGCCGCTTCAGCGGTATTCGTGCGAAATAGTGCGTCTAGGTAAACCTTGCGAGCCAGCACCTTATTTGGATGTGGGAATGTCGAAAGTTCAAGCAAAGTTTCAGTATCTGAGTGGCGTAATAGGCGTATAAGCTCAACAAATTTCTTTGCGCTATCCTTTTTAATATAATCGCTTGTTAAGTCTACAAGATCTGAGAGTGCTACTTTAAGGGCTGCAATATTCTTCGACGGGTAAGTTTCAGACTTCTGAAAAATTATGCTACTTGCATGGGATCCACTTGTCGGCGAACTACCTGAAGTGCCACCAGGATTTTTAAGTTTCAGTGTGGTTACCACCTTGGCAGTTACATCAGAGTTACCCTTTGCCATACCAGCGAACTTATACGATTCCACAAGATGCACATTTGCAACAACGCCTCGTTCAATTTTCGATTCCTTGCTGTAGTCGGACTGGAAGAGTGAGCTGGATGTAACACCAGCCTTTTCATTAACGATACCAGACAGCAGACCGCTACTAATTTGTTCACGATGAGCGCAGTTGTTCAGGTTGCGCACCTTTATGACAGTTTCTGCGTTGCCCGACTTTGATGATGAGGTGTGTGTCGGGCACAAACCGTATACATCAACTTCACTTGCAACGTCGGATCCTGTGTCTGATTGCAATAGTGAAATAATGGCGCGCTTAACGTTTAGTGAGTATGCCGAATCGCTGGCGTCGGTGCAAATCTGTGATTGCAATTGCCCATTGACCAAAGTGAAGTGCACAGGTTTTTGGATATTGTTCAGTATCTTTCTTTCTACCGACTCTTTTGTATTAATGACCTTAACTGAACCGACTTGCAATGTATAGCCACAGTTGCCATTCGCGTAGATCTTAGCAGAGCCAGTTACTTTGAGGCTGGAGTCATCAGCTTCACTAACAACGCCCGAATTTAATCCAATCGTTAAGATACTTTCAAAAGCGTACTCGTAAAAGTTTCCAGGCGTAAATTTCAGAAGGCCATTGTCAGCTATAGAGAATTGTATTTAAAAAAATTATTATTGCACTGCTTAATGTCTCAAAAATCAGAATAAAAAAGCTATTGTCCAGTTATTTGACATAATTTTCATCCCAATCCTATAAATTAGCATAACCACTTTCTCTTTTAATAAACCTTCTTGACTATATCTTAGAATATATTCGTCACAATAAGTTGATCAAGCTAACCAAAAATTGGTTACATTTATTTGACTTTCGGTCTTATAATTAACTTAGCTTGCTCAAATAGTTTAAAAGAAGGCTATTATTAAAAAAAAAAAATGTGTATGCTCTTTTTGGGTTTAGGTCGTCAAACAATACCCAAAGAGTAAACAGGTTAGCCTGAACTGAAATCGGTTTACATAATGTCATTAAAATTTAACTTACATCGGGGACATCCCTTGTTGCAGTTATCTGTAACAAAAATAAAATAAAAATAACATTTAATTAACTGTGGAAAGAATAAAATAAAGATTAAATAACACATACGGGCTAGAGTGGCAATAGTTGTGTTAAGTCAAGTTTTGAAAGTTTCAACAAAAGTATTCATCAACTACAATAAATCGAACATTGTTTTTTGTACTATACTTTTCTCATGCACAATTCAAGCACAGCGGATGCTAACCAACTTCAAAATCATTTTTTTTAATGCAGACAACGGGTAACTCAATTAGTTTCAATAAAACGCGTACAATGCTCACAGGCGTTCATTTTAATACAATAATTTTTAAATTGTACATACGTATATATAAGTCCGTTAGACTACAATGTAGTTACTTTTTTTATGTATGTATTTGTATTTTATGTGTTGAGTTATGATCTATGTGTTGAGTAACATACATATTTATATATCTTACTTTACGCGGTACTTGAGTTACTTAACACTGACTTGAGAAACGCAAATATATGTAATGCTTATAACATTATGATTTGTAAAGTTTTGAAAATGAAGCCTATTAAATATTTATTTAATTTTTGGAAATTCACCTTTGGCAATGTATTTTCGTTCAAGATTTTTCGAATTTTTCGATTTTTCGAATAAAGTGGATCACATCTCAAGGGAATTGTTATGAAATATCAAATAATATGTTTGAAGTAAATTAACGATATATCTTGCAGTTTTAATTCACAGTTACATTGTAACATGCACTTACACAACACAGTATTAAACGTTTTGTTTTTGCATATATATTTACTTACCGGCATTTGTTGTAGCCACTAGAAGGAGATATAATAGAATTCCTCCCAAATGACTAGGGCTAGCCATCATTTGCACTGTACCGGCCCCCTTTGGGATAGCCTATAGAAAATTAAGCAATCATTACACACCTTTAGAAAATCTTCGTCAGACACAACCTGATGTATTTTTATATGCATTTAAGTTTGTCACCAATAATTAGGCTTGTTTTTAAATATGTTTTTTGTATTTCACCAATTTTTTTTTTTTACTTATTTCTGCCAGTGCTAGTACCAAGGTACACACCACTTTATCCCTTTCCATATTCAAACTCATATTATTACTTATTTGTTACTTGCTTCTTTTACACAAATGAAGAATAGTAAATACGATTGATATACCTTTTTGCCACGAATAATTTCACTACTATTCTTTTCACTGAATTGTGTTCATAGAAACACACACAAACGCCACTGACTTAGTATGGATCCGACGACAGCTGACTTCGAATTAAGCCGCATTTTCCAGTAGAACACAACTTAAATACATCGCCTAGCCTGTGCGGAAAAATATGTGTAAATACATATATATATATATATATATATATATATATATATATATATGTATTTACACATATATATATATATATGTGTGTGTTGTGTACATACATACAAATCTAAATGTATATATTTGTAACTCGCGATATTTATGATGAGCGTGCACCCACGGGAACACAGCTCTCACGCGGTCATGTTCCTCTCATGCATAGAAATATCAATTTTTTTTAACGAAGCGTGCTGGTGCACAATATTTTATATTATCAGAAGGCGATTTAACGCATTCGACCCCAGCTCAGTCTCTTTATCACCACAGTATATGTATGTAAGTACATGTTTATGTACGTGTAGGTACATAAAAACAAGTGAGACCTTTGTAGTCGGGCGTAATCGATTGCAGAATACTCTGCGGAATACCAATTGATAATGATGGAATTGGGACGGAAGCTTCTGGACGTGCGTCAACCATTGAAAAAGGCTGCCATTCTTCTTAAATTTTACGACTCTACCTTAAAACGTTGGATAAAAATTTCGCGGGCTTTCCTAAGTTGGATGCATTTGCTCAATAATTCTGAAAGCTTTTTGTGGCGTTCTCAAGCATAAAATCATCCAAGCTGGAATACTATATCAAATAGATCCCATATAATTAATATGTCGGTTTTTTTTTAAACTTATCATGAAAGTTAGATGAAAGCTGTTGGACTCTTGTATGTAAGGGTAAGGGGTTTTCGTACTTAAGAAAGCCGTTCTCTTCTCTTCTTGTTGAATTTAAATTGGGAGAGGGATTAACAGTGAGCATCATTGTGGACGGCAGGCAGTACACTCTAGTGACGAAGCCGCAAAGGCGCTTAACAATGTATATAGAAAGAATTGAAAATCGGCTACGATAGAGTTACCGATTGAAGTCTTAAATACAAAAAAACAAACTTTAGGTGTATCCCGGCTTCGCCCAAACCCGGGCAAATTTTGTATAGTCATTATGTATTAATATGTATGATTCTGTATGAATTGCAGTTAATGCCTGATAAGAAACTTTAATCTTTAAATAAAAGTTGCTTGAAAGCAAAACGCGGCTCGATAAGCGCACAAATTCTCGCTGTTAATACCTGACAGAAAAAATTACAGTTCGTAAGAAAGTCGCTTATAAGTTGTTCAAAAAAGAACATAGTAAAATTTATATTTTGAAAAATAGGTAAAAAGAGTGTAGCATCAAAACCAACAACATTTTTCATAGAAAAAAAAAAACATTTTTTGAATAAACTCCTAATTATAAAAATTATTACATGACTGGGAGATTACCTAATACCTACCTGTTAGAAATCCATTTATATGTTTGTGCTGTTTGCCATATTCATATTCTAATAATACATGTATAATTTAAAGCTAAAAAATATTATTTTATTGTTGATAAAAAATTAACAAATTATAAATATTTATGTTTGTTTAACGGGTTGGCCGTGAGCAACGAGAAATTCAATTTTTTTTTTTAAATATATGAATGTAATTATGTAAATATATTGAACTGTGCGAGTACTAAAAGAACCATGTGAATGTGTGTGTGGATTTGTGTCATTTCGTAGTAAATGTAAATGTACAATATCATGCTTAGAAACAATCACACGCTTTTTCCTGTTAGTAAAAATGGCTTACATAATAATGTGGAAGTGACTTCTTCGCGTGTAGCTTGCTACTTATTTATGTACATATATACTCGCGAGAATGTACATATGTATATTAATTTAAGTACATGCAGGTTAATATTCTTTTAAATTGGCTGAAAGTTTTACTTCTTTCGAATTATATTAATTATACAGCTTAGCGTTACTTATCAAAAGTCGGCTCGGAATGAAACGTTTATTGGATATACAAATACCTTTATTCTAACTAGTAGATTTAATCATCCGGCTAACCGAAGCTGTTGTGCCTATTCCAAAATATTCCAAAAAAATATTAGACAGTTTAAAAAATGTTGAAACAAAAAAGACAACTAATATAGATGCATTTAAAAAACATATGGGCTTTGGAATATACGAGTATTTATTGTAATTGACGAGTTAATACAAGAATCTTACAAAATAAAAATTTAAAACAATGATTTAAGCAGTTCGACGGAAATCACGGACATATCTATTCGGTAGTTGTTGCTAATAATATATGCCTTATACACATAATTTAATTTTTTTTTGTTAAGCTTACACAAATACAATAAATAAGTAATTATAATCAAAATATGTTAGTAAATTATCAATTTATGCGACATCTATTTTGGAATAGACAATCCAAACATGAAACCCTATCTGACAATCTGGCTACGCTACAGCACAGCTTTATACTAGTTGTCGCCTATGAGTACTCGGTTTTAAGTATTTGACAAAGACACTTTTGTTGTGTTGCTATTATTTCTAATTGTTATTAGCATTTGTTTAATGTTTAGATATTAATTTTAGTATTGTTTTCGCTGATGTAGGCACTTTTGTAAACGTTAATTAGATATAAATAGTTTAATACACATAATAAATACCGGCCTTCACTCATATTAAAATTTTATTTAAAGTAAATCGTAAATTGCGCCAATATGTGTTGAATAATGTTCATTTGAAGGCGAATGCTAAAATAAGCACTTAAGTGACTTTTTTAGAAATTAATTTTTATTGGCTCTTTATTTTGGTGGCCGATTGTTATGAATATAAATTCATCTGCACATCTGTGCAGCAAACCAGCACTTATGCATATAATTTAGAGTAGCCCATTTTGAAAGTGAACATTTACTATCATAAAATTTCAACGGACGGAAAACAGTTTAGTTTGGTAACTCCAGTATCCTTCTTCTCTTTTTAGATTTAGTGAATGCTGTAAGTAGGAGAAAATATAATTACTTAAGCTTATTTGTTGCCGTATAATGAATTTTATTTTAAATTTGTTTTGTATTATTATTTACTACTGTTTTTAACTAGTTTTATATATACTTTGTGCCAAAATGCTGAATGATATTTGTTTTATATAATGTCCGTTTTACTATACTCAATTTCTTCTTTACTTCCACCTATGTATGAATGACATTCTTTGATATAATACATTTGAGTTATAGATCGGTAAAAAATGATGCATCTAACTGGCAGAAGGAAGCATCTCAGACTATATTATTTATCGGTGTTAACAGACGAGTCGATCTCACCATGTTAAGCTTTCACACGTATATAAAATAATGATATGGAATAGGTATAATTGGAAACTATAAAGACAAGACCACTTTTACTCACAGTCCAAATCAATTCTCAGTTTAGATCGAAGACTATAAGATCTGATACATTATGTTTTATGTGTAAGTAAGTAAGTAAAGAAAATGTCACTTACATTATGGGCAGCCGCATTCGTCAACAACCATTTTTGGTAAGTCACGTTTAATAATACCGTCATCACCATAGTATATTAAAGACATGCTGGAAAATTTGACTGGAGCACAACAAGGCCGCATTCCATTCAGCAGGCCCATCTTACGATACTCCTCTATAAAGTGCGCGTGAAATGTTTGAAATGTATCTGGAGTTCGAAATGGTCCAGAACACTCTCCTCTACAGTAATTTGCAAAGTATCCTCTAGGTGCAATGATCCAATCATCCCATCCGAGCGCCTTAAACGACACATAAAACGATTCCTTGCAGCATTGTCCACTTAGTGCACCACCGCAATCCACCGCCCGTCTTCTTACACGCCTTGGCCTTGATGATTCGGTATGAAGTACAAGAAATGGACGATTCGGATTTACGTGAGTCGAAGCGGTCTTCATCTTTGAATGAACTTTTGTTGCCGACCATTGAAATAGATGCAGTGAATATTGGCTACCACAGCCAGTGCAGTCTATCAGTAAACGTAGGTTTTTTCCACTGGTATCGCTATACCACTCGCGGATTGTTTCGGTCAGGTCAAACTTTTGCCAACCCAGGTGATCGGTGTCTACTTCAAAAGAGGCCCGAAATAAGAAAGCCTGATCTATCGCCTGTCAATGCGTATAAAAAATTAAAATATTATGAATTTTGTCATCGTAAGAAAATTACCTTTTCAGTTATATTAATTTCTTCTGTCATTCGAAATACCCAAATTTTAATTCTTTGCCTGGGTACATTTGCGTGGCTTCTCCGCTTACTCTTTATTGAATGTTGTATTTGAAGATTTACTTCAGCTGCAGCTGCATCCCACTCATTATGCTGTTTTTCGATACGAATATGCATTTGCGCACTTCTTATGGCTAGTTTTTGGTTGGGAACACGTGATTTTTGAGGAGCAAACTCGACTATTCGGTAATGGCGATATTGTGACCCTAAAGAATTATTAAGATATAGTTAATATAAAGATATAAATATAGCATGAGGATTATTGATCAAATTAAATCAAACTATGCTAAAACAGCAAGGCTTTTTATGGTGATCTAAAATATATTTACTTAATAGAGTCGGAGATATTCCTTCTGCCTGTTACATACTCTTGCGCGATTTCAGCATACCCTTTTTAACCGTTTTGAATGGGTTCAGGGTATAAAAAGCAGTCTTACAAAAGCTAAATACCTGTAAGGGTACTTTCGTTATTTTTTTCGTTTTGCATTTTTAATTGTTTACTCTGTCTGATGTTCTTGTTTCACACCTCAGACAATAGTGAAAGTACTTCACCGCACATTAGCAGTCTGCAATAAACCCTCAGACGACAACACAGTATTTCCACTCGTATGTATGTAGTCTGGGGTCGGGTAGTCCCGCCGGCCAGACAAATACAAGTATACAAATATGTATGTTACTTTGTAGATGTATGCACAGTGGTTTGTAAGTTGTTTCTACGAGTTGACTGCATGGTTGTTAGTCTTCAGATACTTGAGCCTGCAGGTGTCTCTGGTGAGGAGTGAAATCAGCATTGTACTTGCAGCCGCTTCCCGGCCATCTTAACGTGTCTGCCTTGTATTTACATGCCTATGTACAATTATACCAGAATGTGACGACACCTCTTCATAATTTTACCACCTTACAGCACTGAATTGTTTACTAGAGACGTATTATTTGCGAGTCTATCCGCTCACTACCAACCGTACATAAATAAATTCAATGAATACATTAATAAAACTTAGAGTGTTGTAGTCGTATGTAATATCAGCTTGAAAAGTGTGAAAAATACGCTTTTGTGTGTCGAGGTGATCAAAACAAATATACTCTGTTTTTTCGGGATCAGAGTATAAAAATACATATGTGAGTGGAAATGTATAACTTGCTTTGCTAATACAAAACCTATTAGGAACGTATACTCTTGGTATTGTTTTCCTGGTTTGTAGAACATTGTTACAAACAATACCAGACAGTCAGTCATCCAGCCAAGCAGTCGCATAAGCAGACATCGACACAGACGTGGCAGACGAGTGGAAGCAGCAATCCAACGTTTTTTTTTAGTCTGAGTGCACACTTACAAGTTACTTACTTATTTTACACATTTTTACTTCGGCTTTCTAAAATATACATTCATTGAAAGTGAATTGCTCTTATACTCAGAACACATTGAATATGAGTAAAAGCGATATTTTATAGTTACGCCGAAGTATGTAACAGGTAGATGGAATTATTGGTTGTAAGGCATTTACCTAATTCATTTATGAATACAGTTTATCGGAACACATTTAAAAGTTTGTTGTACTTACCTTCCTCTGCAAAAGTAATTATCTCTTGCGTGCTACCAAAAAAATCTTCGCGCTCAAAACCAACACCATCCCGATCTTCTATGGCCATTGTTTCATGTATTAATCTTTCTTCATCTTCACGTGGACTTTTGAGTAGAATTTTTGTGCCGCTATTGTGCTTTTGGTCTTTATTATGTACTAGGACTCTGTAATCGTTAAAATAAACATGATCATTGTGTTCAAAGCCGCCGCCTATGTCGTTATTGGTGCTATCACTATCACTACTACGATTTATATCTATTAGATATGTTGATTTACTGTACGCAGTCGACTTGGTATTTCTGTTGAAAACATTATTTGCCACTTGTTTTTTAGAAGCTCGCAAAGGTGTGTTGTCGTCTACTTGTGAGCGTGGTTGTGGGCTCTTATTAGCAATCGTTCCTGTTTGTAGTTGACCGTGCCTTTCCCAGGTGTTTGTGTTTTTGCTATTTCTGTGTTTATTTGAATACTTTTCCAAATGATATCTAGCGCTTCCAGCTGTTCGATTTCTTAAAAAATGTCTTTTCAAGACGCTTTTAGTGCTCCTATTGGTTCTGCTCAATGTGTATGCAAAGTTTTGACTGGTTGAGCGATTCTGATCTGTGTTCACAGAAGCCGTGCTTGGTGCATGGAATTCATTAATGTCGGATACTCTTCCCACCCCTTTTTGACGGTCACTTAAGAGAGCACTTTTAATGCCGGCTCTGCTGTCAAACGCATCATTTGTTACCATTTGACCACCGTCCGCCCGATAGATCGTCTCCCAGATGAACTGCTTGGGCAGCGGATGGGACACATTTGGTTTATGGGTGAGGCCGAGTTTTGTCAGAATTTGTCGCTTTATCGATTCCAAACGAACACGGTCGCTGAGCACAATATTGTTATGATTGCGATTAGTTTTTTTGTAGATGTAATTGTTGTGGTTATTGTACTTGTTATTGTTATTGTAATCTGTGTGTGGGTTATCTGTGTAAATGTGACAATTGTAAAGTGTTATGTAAGTATCACAGTTGTATGGATTCATGCTGTATATATAGTGTGTTAAAGATGTATGCACATTTAAATAAGCTTTACGAACTCAAGGGCACCGGTCAAAATTGCCTGGTTATAAATATTATTTATGCATAAAGACGGACGGACAGCTATATCCACTTGGCTTTGATGCTGATTAAAAATAAATACTTTATGAGGTCGGAGATGCTTCCTTTCACCAAGTCTCAGAACTTGCGTTTGTACGGACAGAAAGCTTGAACGCCAATATATTTTCTACTTTTGGCATCGGAGTATATTATGCAGAACTTTTTATTTAAGTGATTTTTTTTTAAGCTAAAGTAGGACTATCATAAATGTTGCTGTATTGAATTTTATGTATTGAATATAATGGCTTGTTGTCTGTATTATATGTAAGTATTATATGTGTATGAGTATATGACTATTGGCAGTTTGGAAAACTCACCCTTATCACTGTAAAAGTTCCCCTCCTCAAACTGGCACAGAGTACAGCCTTTTTGGGTGACGAGACTTGAAACGTAGCCACCACTACTAGCAATGGCATTGCAGTTGATAAGTTTAATCTCTAGCCAAAAGAGTCCAATAAGCAACCACACGAGATTCGTACGGTTACGTTTGGTTTTAGAAAAATGGCGCATTGTGCTATAATTGGCTGATGGCCATGACGAAACGAAAGCCTTCAAGGACGATACACGTATATCCGATGAAGTATTGCGTGTCCTTATTATAGCTTCTGCTGTATTGTCTTGCTTAATTGATTTCAACGTCTCAAAAGAGAGACATGTGCCATGACTGTGACTCTGACTTAACTGAAATATGCTATCCTGATATTGTTGCAGTTTGCTGTTTCCCGTCTGTCTATTGCCCTTGTTATTGTGCCTGCGGCGTCGGCGGCGGCGTCTACGACGACGTCTTCTTTGCCTCTTACGATTGTTGCAGAACATTTTGCACAAATTGTTGGTCTTCAGTTGTTGGTCATTCGTCATATCATAGGAAGCATGACCATGCCCATACTGTTCCTTTAATTTACTCTCTCCATTGCTGATTGCTGCTGAACTACTAGGCGCTGTAATCGCGGATGTTTTGGATAAGGTCCGACTCCCACAAGACACAGTAAGCTGGCCCGTCTTATGCAGCGTAATGTTAGTTAACAGTGTGACCAGAGCGACAGCCCATTGACGAGCTACTGTGACAGCCATGATTAGAAGCCTTGATGCACCAAAAACCACGCAGGATCTGCCCTTGCGTGGTGGTGGTGACGGATAGATATTGGTGCATGAGCTGCAACAAATCCGACTTAAGTTGCTGCAGCTGCAGCAGCATACGAAAACACAGCATCCCTGTCGGCAGCAGAAGCAGGGACAATTGTAAAAGCATTTACTATCAATGGATCCTGATGCTGGCGCTGATACAACCGGCTTTTGTTCGTCAAAATCAAATAACATCGTTATTTTTGTAGCAGTTGCTGCATGTTTTTATTTCTGAATATTGTGCACGTTACGCATTTAATAATCCACCGCTTCATAATACAATATTTTACTGTAGGGATAAAAAGGTATATATTAATAAGAGGAAATGTTGCTGTCTAACTTAATCGATACCATAATATTCCGACGTCCGGAAAAGAACCATAGCTAAGAAGTTGATTTAATTAATAATAAGAATAGCAAAGAACAATAATAGATGGGACATCGAAGAATACAAATATTTCATAGCATACTTTCTTATACAGATAATACATCTATTGTGTGCTTGTAAAATTAAAACAATAATTATAAAGTAATAACACATAGTTTCCATTGTAA
The DNA here is from genome assembly GCF_018153295.1 of Drosophila grimshawi. NCBI lineage: Eukaryota > Metazoa > Arthropoda > Insecta > Diptera > Drosophilidae > Drosophila > Drosophila grimshawi. Next base: position 1,216,140 of record NW_025063639.1, read on the forward strand.
TTCAGCAGACAATTTTAAACAGTATCCATGTGGATAATAAAAGAATGCATATGCTGTACGTGCGTACAAGTATACAAACCTTTTGTATGTACATAAAGTATGTACTAATATACAAACCATTTGTAACGACAGACAGACAAAAGGATGCGACGAGACGACGCCAAAAGCAACCAAATATAAATGTTAGCTTTAGGCTGTGGAAAGAGCAAGCAGGACACAACTACAACAGCTACAGTATAAGGCAAGTGAATAGAACGGTTAGAGAGCTTTAAGCTAAGATGACACAATCTTTTTTCTTCACATTTCTATTACATATCGAATTCCCCTTCTATAAACCCTTTGAATTACATGTACATAACATTAGTGTTAGACAGTTGTTTGTAAAATCATATATTACGTATAAGTGTATTTAAATTTAACGTCCTAACCACGTTAGGCTAATAATATGACTGCAAATAATAATAATATTTCATAAATAAGATAAAATCGCAATGCACTACAATTAGGTTTGTATATGCGCTATGAACTTAATAAGCAAGCAATATTTCTATATAGATGTACTAAGCCTCCGTTAATCAGTAATACACAATTACACGTGCCTCTTGAACTTGTTGCCGGAATATTTTCTTGCAATCATCTAATGAAAATTTGCAAATCAAACATTCTAAACTTATTTGATTTCGAGTTCCTTCGTTTACATATTCAAGTATTCACGTACACACAAATATACAGTATACATATATATTCACCATCACTGCTAAAGTATTGGAGACATTTCGTCTGGAACACATTCGTTGGAGATGGAGTGAAATTCGATTGTCAGCCAAAAATGGCAAATTCACACAACTTACACACACAATAGTATATGTATGTTTGTAGTATATAAGTAATCGTCGGTGTCGCTTAGTATGTACTTAAAAATATATATATGTGTGAATCTGCCTACATGTGTAAAAATATATCTATATAGTGCATACTATTTAGATGCATGTACTTATTATATCTGCGATTTGATCGGTGTACCGACTTATTTATTTATTGATTACAATTTTCTATATTATTTAGTTACTTTGGCTGGTTGCCGAAGGGTATTATTAAATTATGTCAGTCTGGATCTGAATTTCTCTTTTCATTCACTTCATACTATCACTTTTGAAACTGTTAGCAGATTCAAACATAGAAAATGTTAACTATTTATTAGACACTAAAACGTAAGAATTACAAACAAGCCTCTTTGCGGAGCCAAAATAACGTTTATTCGGCTCGGTGTTAACGGACTAAATGAAAATTGAATAACGAACATGCTCTTACGAGTGAGCTGGCAATCGCTTGCCATCAGCTGATACAGTGTTCGCTCACTAAAACTTTCACCAATTTTAAATTGGAATAGTAATACATATTTATATTGTCTAGGTAAAAGTTCATTGAAGTTTTCTGAAATACATTTATTGTATATTTTTTACATAACTGAGAACCTTAATTATTGCATTTCTGTTCTGTTTAATAATTTATTAGATCGACGTTTTAATTCGGTCAAATACGACTGTTTAATATCCACTTTTACAAGATAAAACTCGGCTGTTATTTATAAATAATCTATAAGGAACTTGTTTATTATATATATTTTTCGTATGTACGACTAAGCCAGCTGGCGTTGTGACAAAATCAATTACGAAGCTAACAAGTTCATTAATGATTAATTTCTTGAAGTTCTTTTATTTCATATATTAACAAAAAAACTAGAACTTTCACTGACTCTTCAAATTGTTTTAAACGTTTTTTACATTTACATTTTTAAATTATAAGAATTGCATAAGTTAACCTACTCGAAAATTTGCGTTAACGCAATTTAGCGTATGTTAACGCACTGTGAACCGCCGCCTCTTATTGTTTTTAATTCTCTTTGGTCATAAGCACAACTGTTCTCTTTATCTCCCTGTTCTCTTAAAATGGAGCTGCCACCTTGTTTTCCATTAGCTTATTAGCTATCGATAGTCCAAAATCATTTAAAGTGATGTTGTGGTATTTTATTTCGATAAATACCAAAGAAGACAAAAATAAAACAATTCTTAGGTAAAATAGAAATACTACAAATTTTATATTTATGAAAATTCTGTAGAACGATTATAGGTTTTAATAATTAATCGCAATGTTTTATTTTTATTTTATAATTCAATCAGAATATAACATTTTGTATTTACATTATTAAACTATAGAAATAAAAAGCCAACCCACTTCAAAGCTTGCGCAGCCTTATGCGTAATTTAGGTTTGCATGTTAACGCACTTTGCTCTTTAAGTCGCTTGAAAAACGATGCTAAATAAAGGAAGCGGGAGATATGTTGTTTTTCGATATTAATTTCAAATAGTTCTTTATTTTTTTTAACAATATTTTGGTTTTGTAGATGTGTTGAAAATTGTGTAAACAGCAGAAACTATTTTTTATCTGCTCGATTAGGGGTGAAGAACATCGATGGGCTGATGCGAATGCGCAAATAACACTGATTGCCATCCCTTGTAGACGCTATAATAAATGTTGTCTTGCGTTTTGTCACACTTTAATGTTGCGCTTATCCGTTACACAGTTTGCAGTCATATGGACCGAAGACGTTTTGGCAATAACATCCTTGAGGAATTTGCGCACTATTTTGATGATGAGTCAGGCAGCGATTTGTTTGTCCAATGGAACGATTCTCCCAAATATGTTGTCCAGTTTGCTTAAACCAGAAAGCCGCAACAACACCACAAAATTAAACTTTCTTAAGAAGTACCTTGAATTTGCAATTTTTTCCTAAGGTGTGTATAAATTGTTATAATCAATTGTCTTTGATTTTCAAGATGTTTTAAGAATTGTCATTAATAAAGCAAAATTATTACATTTTTTAAATTTAATAGAAATATTGTAAAATATACTCGATAAATAATTACATTTAGGTATGATCATATCTGCAAGAGTACAGTCTGAAAATAAATCTCTATGCTGTTATATACATATATTTGGTCTTATATAATTATTATTTTCTTGTTTGCAAATCTAAACAACATCAAGCACAAAGCTCTGATCTAAGTTGGGAAGTACAAATGTTAGTATACCCATTTTACTACTTCAGTATAGGGTATGAAAATAAAACAAGAAAGTGCAATTGGGGACCTAGCACAAAAACAAAACACAATAATGACGACCATAACAACAACAGTGGCACATAATAGCAACTAGCGGCAGCCAAAGCAAAAGCAACATTAACAGAAAAAGCAACAGTCAAAGACCAAAAGAAACGGCAGAAGAGCAGTCTCGGTTGACTTGCAGACCGTGAAAAGCCACGAGCCACAATTGAAATACCGAATTTCATACCGAAAACATATGAATACTGATTGTTCAAATAAAGAGCAAGCGGTATGGATGACTACAGCAAACACGTACAAAATCAGATAATAGCACATACGTATGTATGTACATGCATAGTACATATATATGCATACATACTGTTGTACGATCGACAAACGAACATTATGTATTTGAGTATGTATATGGATGGATATGTGGACACATAACATATACACACTTTGGCGTATGTGAAGGCAAACGTGCATACATACGCCATATATATATATATATATATATATATACGAGTATACATATGTATATATATTTATATATATACGTATAAATAAACTGAACAGCTTTGGGCAAAATCGGTAATCTAACGACATTAGTAAGTATATAAAGTTTTCGAAAGCTTTTATTAACATCCTTGTCAAGATGGTTCAATCGACGAAGCCCTTTCTGAAGTGTTCGAGTATACATAGGTACATTCGATCTAGCTTATGTATGTAAGAAAATGTATCGGCATGTAAATAATTATGTATGATTGCATATACATGATATAGGCTCTTCGCTTGAAGTATCGCAGCGCAATGTGGAAAATAGTTTTTAGAACAATTTCTGCTTTAATCGATCCATCTTCCATCATTTATAAGTATTTTTGAACATAGTGTCCGATAGGTATAATAATAATGACAATTATACAAATGCAAAACACTTTGCAAGTGTATGTATTATTTAAACGATGTTTTGTTTAAACTTTCAGATATTCTTGTTGAGTAAACCATTTGGCAGTGAGGGCAAGCATTTTATCTGTGCATACATTTGCGTGTGCATTCGTGGCTCTTATGATCAGCACTGTATTTTGGTGACTAGACATAAGTCAGGACAAACTGTTTTATATTTTATAGGGTAGTCAATCTTCGGCAGCCCGAATATAATATTTTTTTTTTTAGTGTTGTGCAGAGCGTTGAACCCTGACCTGGCGTCGATGTAGAGTTTAGTTGCGCGTATTTTGGCCCACAAACAGAAGTAAGGAAAGAAGGAAGGAGGGCAAAATATCAAAACGGAAGGCATGGGGTGGTTTTTCTGATCGTCAACACCGCTACGGCGTCACGGTTGCATCTATCTAACAGGTGTTCTGTATAGAAAGCGCGGGCTTTGGTAGTACTAAGAGGTTTTCACTTGTAGAGGCGAGATCACAGAAAATAAACTCAAATAAACATATGCATTTATATATGTATGTAAGCTATACGTAATTATGTTATTTTATATGTGTATGTGTAGTGTTTACAAAATTATTTGTATGTGCCTTGTTCAAAACATACCCAGAGACTTAGCCAGCTGTATTTTCTACCAGTTTCTCCGACAACCAACCCGCTTTCTTTATTATGGACTTTGAGAAGAAAAACCGGAAGAGGAAAATAAGAATCATGTTACGTATCGATAGTTATCGATCAAATGTAATATTGATTGTCGCTCGAGCGGATTTGGCTGGACAAATTCGGATGCTGATGCGAATTAAGAATACAATTGTATATAGGATTGGATATACTTTTTTTCGCCTGTGCATTAATTTCCACAACATTATACACTTTTTATAGATTTAAATTGGGTACAGGGTATACAGATTTAAAAAGAGTATACACATGTCGGCTTATATGCAAGGCATCAGGCAATAAGACTACATGAGCGGATTGTAGTGCATGCCAGATTAGGAGATGGTTCAGTGATTCCCCTTCCCCTGTGGTTTGCAACGGTAGTCGCTATTTGTTTGGCACGCGCCGTCTTGCCAGCCTAACCAGCACCTTTTGCAGGTGTGTATGCATGAATTTGTGCGAAGAGTAAGGTAAGCCACATATATATGATTCTCAATTTACATATGTACTATGTTTAAATTTAAGCTTCTACAAATCCGAATGTGTGTATGCGTAGTATGCTGTGTATAAATATGAGTAAATATTCTCAGTATAAATGTGTATCTAGTATATATGAGTGGTACGTGAGGTATAAATTATTTAAATATGCTTTTGTAATATAATTCAGACTATAAATTGCAGTAAATGTAAAAAGACTTCAGTGAACGCTAGTTGCAAGCCAGAAGGATTTAATGCTGAATTATTTCTTTGCTGTGTGTTTTATTCCATCAGAGCCGATTACCTATTACAATTAGTTGAACCAATTGAGTAGAAGATACTTAGTTTCCAGCCCCAATATAAATTCAAAGTTACTTTCCACACAAGCTACGTGCTTTTGGCAGCGAATGTGCGTATTTTTGTCTAAAACCCTCCTTCAGTTTGTTTTCGGATGTCAAAATCAGTCAAATTAATATTCAAATGATTGTATTGACACCGATTTTATGTAATAAAATGATTATTTGCCAATTTTATATAATAAAATGGTTATTTGCATAGGCATACGTGCATACGTAAAATTTGAGAATATAAACACAATTTATTTAATTTATACGTATCTACATGAACTTACAAAAGAAGGTGTTTTGTATTCGCTAATCTGTAGAACTCAACTAAGTGACTCAACGTGTCGAAAAAATAGTCCGGGTAGAGTTGATGAAAAACGGGCTTGATTCCCTTTACGTACATATGTTTGTTGTTGGGTGGCAATATTGGTGTATCATTATATTATACAAATATAAACGTTTCTAAATGCGTACTATTTGTCGCTTTTTGCTTTGAAACAAACCCAAATCATTTGTAACTTATTAGTATGCATATGCATACTAACTTATATAATTATATGTGATGCACATATACTTATATATATATATTTTATTTTATATATATATATATATATGTACATATATATATATAATAAATACATACAAAACAAATAAGGTGAAATCAGCGGCCTAGCCTCGAATGCTCAATAGTATGTATGCATCTATGTATATATGTATGCATAGTACATCAATTTGTATGTAAACAGGTGCGGATTCACACATGGATGTATCTTATATACTCACTCATACAAAAATTCAAACGAAAATACATAATATACATATTTTCTTACATATGTAGGTAATAGCAAAGCCAAACGCGTTTGTCTGCACTTATATACATTTGTATGCACCACTTTGTGAATATATGAAGTACGTACACATATAGGTATATTTTGAAAATCGCGCCTCTGTTGATCGTGTAAAGTACAATAAAAAACTCTCTCGTACAGCAGACGCAGGTATCGCTAACGCTCCCGATTAGTCGTCAGCCCATTTGAGTGGAAACGAAGCCGACCAACCGTAAAGCCACCAGCCGTAGTTGTGCTCAAACCAGGTTTTGAGCGCGGCTCAAAGCCGCATCAGAACGCATACAAACACACTCTTGAATGTATGTAGATATCCATATAAACATATATGTGTGTATATGTATATATATATATATATAAATTTATATATTTATATATATATATATTTGTATATAAAGATATACGTACACACATAAATATAACAAATAGCTTGTTGAGTGAGAGCGGCTTCGAACTGTTTCCGCCGACCATTCGCATTCAACAGAAAAACAGTTTCGCCTGAGAACTCTTTGAACACGGTCCACCGATCCACCTGGCAGGGACCTGTAGCGCGTTCGTGAACTAAGTTGCAAGTGGAACGCGCCTTCTCTCTTGTTTAATTTTCTAACATTTTGTGTACACACATCCACATATATAATATGTATATACGTGTCCATATATTATTATGTATAAATATATAATGATATGATTACTATGTAATTGCAAATTGCCGTTACAGGCAAATCAAAAATCTATGTAGCAGTGTTGCATGATATTTAAGGTCAATAAAATCAGAAACCTCCTCACATGATAAAAACAGCATAATTAGTGAGTGTATGTGAATTGCTTGTTCTCAGTGAATAAAGGAAGTTTTAATAATTTTTTATTCATTTCCTTGCTTTACAAATTAATGGTGAAGTTCTTTGGGTGAGTGCATTCATATTGACAAAAATATGATTTTCTTGTGTAAGCACCATTTTTTACGTTAGGCTAAAAGCTGAAGGTGCAAATGAAATATGTTACTGTAATCTAGTCTAGAGTATCTAGACTAACTATGAGGTATCCTGTATTCATCCCCATTCGCTATCATTTAAATGTATATAAGTGAAAGATACAAAAAGACATATAAGCACAAACTACCAGGAGACCAGCACTATTGGAAGTTTTTTGTTAAATTACTTCCGCGCTTATTAAATTAAAATAAATGAGCATAAGGAATTTAACGACCATATGATATTGACCAGTGTAATTCTTAAAATCTTCAAAATATACGCAAGCATTGCTATGCGTATTAGAAAATATTTAGTTAGATTCAACTTGACTTAAATGGCGTAAATGTAGTTTTTTTTATGGATTCAATGAAACGAAACAATACCTTAATTAATTTATCAATAGACATAATTACTTCACGGAATAACATCCAAGTTTAGTCACTGAATTCGTATGCATGTAAGGTTTAAGGGTGCAAATATTTCCTTGTGCTAAAGTGTTGTTCAGAAAATCCAGAAAATTATTAATTGTATAATCAAGCTGAAGATCAAGACCAAAAGATCTTATGTAGCATATACATATGAATGTACATGTTTGTATATAAAGAAAAATACAAGTTGTGTGCGAAATTTACCCACGCTACTGACCTTGAGCTTGTTTTTCCCGTTTTTAGTGGAGTTTATTTGTAAGTCTCGTCTTGCGCCAGGTCGTCGTCGTCGTCATCGTCATCGTCACCGTCTTCGCCATTATTCAGCGCGAGTGTGTGAAAATACGCTTTTATTTTCCCACTTTTATTTTTCAAATTGAATGTATTACGCGTACAAAATGTGATCTAAGACAGAATACTCTGTATGTGTGAATGTACTCTCTGTCGCAGCGGGCCTTGTCTCCAAGCATTAGTGAGGGTGTGGTCGTCCGTGACTTCTGCATTATGTGCTATAATATGCATTTGTATTTCAACTATGTGATATCATGTCACATCGACTCCCTATTATTTATTGTAGTTCGATTAATACATAAATGTTCATTACCGTGTGAAAGTAATGTATTTATTTAAATTTTCGTATAAAGCTTATTTGTGGCATGGTTAAAATAAAATAGAGCAGATGGTACGTTTAGTAAGTGTATAGGATAGGACAAACAAAATAAAGCAACATGTGCAACCAAAATAAATATTATCACCTGAACCGAACTCTAAACTCCGAGCTCCGTAACCTCTACACAAATGCACATTCACATGCATTTGGTGTGCATCACACTTGACTCATCAATTGACCGACCGGCTGACTGCAGTGACCCTAAAGGGGAGGGGAGGGGCGAGTCCTAAAAAGGTCAATTAAGAACAGGTGAACTAGCGCGCGCGCGCCTCACAAATATGTGTGTATGTATGTGGTATAAATATACATAGCTCGTGCGTGCTGCAAAACAAAAAGAAGGGAAATGAAGCGGCTGCATTGAAATAAGCGGGAAAATGAGCCTAGTGTCACTTATTGCAGCATACTTCAGGTAGACTATTACCCATTTGTTATAACTCCGACTGTTTATATGAAAGATTAATTTTGTTCTGTTTGTAACTATAGTATAAGGCATTAAGCTATGAAGTTTGTTTCTTTGAACATATAAGTTTTCTATATTAATAAAAACGGTAATTTTAAACTTATATTTTTCTAATTGAGAACTAAACACAATAATATAAGTAATTTATTAACATTTCATAAATATCTGCTCTTTTGTGATGGTAGAACATAAGACATAACTATACGTACATGCGTATATATGGGATACCTCCTAGTCGGGCTCTTTCGAATTGCCATTTTAACTTGTCTTTATTTCATTGTGGAAACTTTGCCATTGTGGTTTATAACAGCAATGCTCTCATCCGACAATATGATGATCATCATTATCATTATCGTTATCAATCATCATCATCGACTACTTGTTAAACGTTTAGCTTTAACCTGCTGCTTATACTTATATATCATCGTCCTGCGCGCTGCAATTTGAGTATGCTCTAAGTCGCCACTACTGGTGACCGCTTTTCATACTCTGTCTGCGAAGGGAAAAATAGTATATGTGTTGGAAATATTAAATATACCTGCTGTCTGCCCGTTTTACTTGCCTTTTCGTGTGCCCAATTGAACAGTATTCGTATACTATCATATATTTTATTCTTTCGAAGCGCCTCTTACATCGTGATTATCTTCATATAGAGTCTCTCCTAGTCGCGTATTATAATAAGAACGTTCCTTTGTGCTGTTACTGTTGTTGTTTCTGTTTCTACTACAATACTAGTTTTGTCTGTTGCCGTTGGGTGCCTTTACCCTGTCGCAGTAGTTTTTACCAGGTGCTTATAGTTACGTATTTGTGGCTCGAGCGCAAGTTGAAGAATGGTTGAAACCCATCCTCTCCCTCGGTCTCGATCCTGGACTCTGCGCTTCGATTAGCACGCGCTAAAGCAACTGCCACTGCGCTATAAGTAGCACACTCTTTCGCTAGCAATCTATGATTATGCTGAAACTAGCCGCCTGTCTAGATAGCGAGTGTATCTATCGAATTTTGCCCAAACATTTTTCTGAAGCACAGCATTTTGTAAATAGTAGGATTGCTCTTTGAGATTAAAAGGCTGTGGCTTGTCGCTAGAGGTAAACAGAGTTATTGATGTAGCCACAATCGCTCTTTCAGATATTGATGATATGCTTATAATGGAAATGCAGACGTCGCCACATCTTAGCCATGGGCTAGCGGCACTGTCTCCGGGCCTAGTGCACCAGCATCAACATCAGCATCAGCACCAGCACCAGCACCATATTGTTCATCAATCGCAAACCCAGCCACTGTCGCTACGTAACAGTCAGCCGACGCAAAATCAGCATATAGAGCATCAACTCCCACAGCAGATGGGCGCCTCATCAACTTTGCACACACTTCAAGGCCCGTCAACAAATGAGCACCTCACAGTAAGCAGCAGCACTCATCAACATCACCATCAAAATGCGGCTAGCCAGGTCTATTCCACAAATCACACGGATGACAGATGTAAAGGTAAGTTACAAGACGATTTAGTGGCATTCTTCCATTTTTAATGAAAACAGGATTTTTTTTTCAACTTCTGTACTACTTCACTGTGTAAATTTTGTGTCAAGGAAAAACATATAGAGAATTAATAAATGAAAAATCGCAAAAAATAAACAAACGCGTACATACAAATGTATGTATATGTACTTAGAGACGATTTGACTAGAATATGTTGCTATTACAACGTACAACGATGCAACGTTCTAAACAAAAGATTACATTTACATTTCCGAGTTTAAGAAAAGCCACCAAATATCATACATTCATAAGTGCAGGCTGGGTTTGCTGGGCCGTAATAAGCGGAAAGGAGTCGAGGCTTAACTATAGATTAAATGTAGTTGAAGAACAATAGCATAAACTCGGGGCTGCCGTGTTCCGGGGTAAGGAGCCTTAAGTTACAGGCAAGTGTTTTTAGTCAGCATTTGTGCTTGATCTTTAGAGTAAGTCAGATGCTGCCTTTTATTGCATGCCACAGACATTGTCTGTTTAAAATTATTCACTTGATATGTAAAGTCTTCGAACGTACGAATGAACAAATTCCGCTTTAGCTGTCTGAATTTTATAAGAAGATGTGGTATCGAACGTTAAAAATAAAAAATGTTTTTGAAAATAATAAAACAGCGGACGAACTGTCAATATGCGTGCTCCAGTCCGCATGATTAACATTTCGTTACAAGACTATATTCAATAAAATAAATTTCAGATCAAAAGTTTGAGGATTACTCAAATGGTTTAGTGCGCGGTATATCAACTCCCGGGATCCAAGACCCGCCCACTCCAGTCGGAAATAGTTTTTTAGGGCAGTCACAAGGGACGGTTGAGTGGATAACAGCCATGAACGATGCCCAAAACAACACAGGTAAGATATATATTCTGAAACATTTTAAGCATATAGTATATTAATTTATTCGGCTCTGTCCATTTAAATTTCAGAAGATTCGCACAGTTCGCAAGGCAGCATATCGGGAGATGGTAAGTAAACACATAATTCCCATTTTACATTTTGTTACAAGTTTTGATAGGTTAGTCACTGATACAACTATTTTATTAAATTCCCACACCAGAAATGTTGTTACTTATGTTGGGTGTTAATCATCAGCTACCGATCCCGTGTGACAAACTATGGTCACAGATAGCAGTGTTTCATTCTTTAGTTAGTCTCCTAGTCGGGCAACAGGCAACCGAGCGGTCAATCTGTTGTGGTTTAGTCAGACATGTCTCAAGTAACTACGTGTTTAATTGAAAAAAACGCAATCCAACCACAAACGTGTTTTTTGTTTCTCTGCCATGCATCTCGGATTGCTTTCTTGTTTTGTTTGCTTGACGCGAAATGGTGCTTGGCTGATAAGTTGGTATCTAACGTATGGGTTTGGGTATTCGTATCCGCCGGTTGTGGATTGCGGGTATTATTGTAAGCCTTCACATGTCTATCAAGCGAACAGAACAAGAGGCCCACTGGTCACTCAGATCATGGTGTACATTACAATTTTAAGTTTGTTCTTTAAGGTATCAACTGAAAAAATAGTATTGGCAACATCCAGGCCAAGCCAATAACCGCATGAATGCAAATCATTTTGCTCTACCGTTCACCTTAGTCAGCATGTAAGACTAAAGCCACAGATTCGAAACAGTTTCCTACCATTTACTTTATGCGTTTTCCTTTGTTGTCAATAACCGGAAGGGAGAATGATGGAACGTTTTTATTCCTCTACAATAAAAATCTAGAAAAATTTGTGTTCAATTCCATGAAAGCATCACTTTTAAAGATATAGCCACGTTATTTAATGAATTACTTATTGAAACTATCAAGGTACATTATATATATATATTCATATTGAGTAAGGCACCTAGCGCAAGCATTTGCTGCTTAGGCGTCCTCACACATACATACATCAATATATAAGCATAGTAGACACAATAAAAAGAATTCTAAAGACATTACTATTCAACTCAGGTGAATTATGCAAATGATGTGATTGTGATTTACATAACAGAGCCCACACCGGAACGAAATTCGACTTTTATTGCAATATCTAACAGCAAAAACAACAATAAAAGCAACGCAATAATAATTAAAACAAACCCCGAAGGATATTACTCGAAAAGTCAAAACATAAGTTAAAAGTGATTTGTCAAATTAAAATAATCAGTACAGTCAATGCGTAGATGAGCTATGTATTTTAAGTTGTAATGAAGTCAGTATCATTGGGGTCTGCTTGGAAAATTTGTATTTTTTAATAACAGTTGAAAATACAATTGGGAATTCAGAAATGAACACAACTCACATTTTTAAGGGAAAGAGCGATAAGTGGTGAAGTCAAAGCTCTTGCACTAGACGACCTTTAACAAGTCCCATGTCTCTGCACATATTCTACGATTATTTTTTGTTCTAACGCAATTATACATTTTTTAAATATTTTTATATTGATACGCAATCCCTTAGCTCAGAGCATAGTACCTTCTTAACTGACCATAAGCTAAAGTAATATTCCATTGAAATAAAGAACATTTAAAAGATTACTGCACGCATTATAGAATGAAAATTTCCAATTCAGAGATAATATTGTAAATTTATAAAACACTTTACTGTTAATATATCATATAAATATGTTTATAACGGAATCCCTTCAACTCTGAGTGGCAGCATCATAGACATTTAGGCTCGCCTGACGTCAAAAACTTTGCTAGTTACCCATAATCGAATTACATACAAATCTTCAATCAAAGCGCCAAAGCTATTGTTCAAAAGCTCGACGACTTAGTAGGTTGAGAATAAACGGAAAATATGTATGTACGTATATATATAGGGCATGCGCTACGTGTTGTCTCAGTTTCAATCTATGGAAATTGGTCTAGCTTTTTCACTTATTCATATTTAAAGTTCAGAATCAACATTAAAGATGATTCATTACATCCACACATTTGTACAATTGCATACGAGTACGCCTGTGTGTACACAAAAACCGCTTGTTAATATTTTTGTCGCTAACATAATTACTTTGTCTTTATGTTACAACTAGATGTTGTCATCATCATACATGCTCATATAATACAAAGAGACAACAATTCTTATAAGAGCGAGTAGCAACAGAGTTATACAAACAAACAAACAATCACAACAAGAAAGCCTAGGCGGTGTGTATAAGCGAGATAGGTAGATAAAGTAAAGAGAGAGAGAGAGCCGCAAATATTTAAGTGGTAGAAACGAGAAACGACAACTGCCCGCTGTGATTGGTGCTTAGCACATCTTGGCCTTAGTGCTGATTGGCGGAAATCCCACTGAGTGTTTATTGCGTTCCCCTTTCACTTTTTTGTTCGCTCTCTCTCGCTCTCTCTCTTCCTCTACATCTTAAAGTGTGGACCGCAAGCTCTAACGCACTCCCTAAAAAGCAAGTAGTATAATACACTTATATATAATATATGCATGAATATTTAGCATTAAGGCCAAGACTAAGGCGGCCCGAGCAGATCTGAGATCGAATGGCTATAAACAAATACATATTTAATGTCACTAATAAATATGATATGGATTGTGTATTAATTAAATCGATATCATTGAAATAACAAGGCACAAAATTATTATTAATTATCAATTTTCGAATGTAGTTATGGGTCTTTGAGTATTAGCTTTCCCAATTCATAGTAGAGCTAAGTTCGGTACAAATGAAACACATAATCTAAAGACAAAACACATATACCCGCTTCTCTTCCAAAAATGCACACACAAAATCAGTGTTTAACCATAAGCCGTGGGCTTAGACATTTAGCGCCAATCCAAAACCTACTACCGACAACACCACCTTCAATACCACTGACACCGCCTCTACCCACCTTCGACTTTACCAACGAGCGTAACAGCAGCAGCACCATTACCCAGTGTATGCAGTACTCAGTACAAGAATAGAAAGCGAATAACGCTCTGGTGTGGTTGTCTCTCGCTTTTGGTTCGTCTTCATTGGCTCGCTGCAGTAAGTCGTAGTCGGGCAGTCGTGAAGTATGCGCAACCCGATGTGGTTGGGCGGTGCGGTGGCGAAACAAGGACCAAGGACACGCCGTGTACGCAGCTCACACGAGCTGCAATCGCAGGCGCCCGCACACAAATACACACGCACGACTCACACGCATAGAAAGAGATAAGAAACAAAACGTGCGCAGGATCTCTGCGGCTGACAGCAAACAGTCCGGAAAAAATGGCTAGAAATATTTCACGGCACTGGAAACGAAACAAAAAAAATGTATAATAAGTAAAACAACGTGACGACGACAAGCAAAAATATAAAGGAGGTTCGCGCTTACACGAATGCAATGAACAAGAATAGACAACGGCACTGAGCCTAGCACCAAACGCCTCGCCACTATCCGGAGTCGCGGATCGTGAATTTGAAATCTGTATAATTTTAGCTCTGATGTGTATGCTAATTCTGATATCGGTTGCATTTACGGTTTCGTTTATCTGTTGTAGAAACAGTCGTTCATTTTTCTGAAGTACTAAAATTCTCTCGTGGCACGATACGTTTTCATTATTATTGGTATAGCCTTTGCTAGTCATTGTTTCTCCGCGTATTTAAACTCGTATTTTCGAATATTGTAAATAATCTAAAATGTAATATGTGCAATTACTTTGACCAATATCTGTGTATATAGTGTGTGTTTAGTGTTTTTCAAACCGTCAAATCACATTAAAAAAAAATATATATATATATATTTGTTACAACAATCACAAATTATAATTGAAGATAGCGGCAAAAGATTAACAAGAGAATCGGCAACATGGATCTCTCTACGGCATATCGTTACAATCAAAACATGATGGAATATTACACATGTAAATCATCACACAGATACTTCAAGCTCCCAATAATCTTAAAATTAAGTTAAGCAGCGTCTTGCAAATGCATGTTCGAGCCTGTGATGTAAATTCATACGCAAAAATCCGTATCTGTATATCAACATTAACACTTTAAAAACTAACTTATATATTTTTTATTAAGAATCTTGGTTACTTTATTATTTCCCAAAGAGCACAAAAGTTCTTCATTTACTTCATTTACAAGATTTAAACAAAAATTAAAATAATTGATGGTGTGAAGAGGGACAAAACAGACAAACCTTAATTCATTCTAGAAAATACCATGTTATTCTTTTCTAAAGCATATGCAATGCAATAAAGCTAAAATAAAAACCACGGCTTGTTTCACAACTTGGCAGACACGTGCATAGCATCAGATAGTTTTAAAATTGTATATTTTTTGAAGCAAAAACATAGCGTGCCTTAGCTGATAATAATCGTTAATTTCAGCTGATAATAATTGAAAAGATACAATTGTGCAACCATACTCGTTCTTAGTCGCAAGCCGGCAGAATTGCGTTAAATAAAACAACATTTACAAACAATGACAATTGACAAAAAGAAACAAAAAGAGCGTAACACAATGTGAAGATGAGGGTCAGGCTATGCAGTTAGGAGTCAAAAGAGCGGTCTCTGTCAGGATATGTGTATATATATATTTATCAATGTATACATTTATGTTCGTATGTGTCTGTGTTTATGCAAACAATATCTATTAGTTATGAGCAAAATTGAACTGGGGCATATAGGCTCACATCTATTGAAAGTCAATGGATAGTTCATTAAACGACAATCGCAACTGCCATTTCGCATTCTGTCATGCATTCAATGAGACCTTTGTCTATTTTAACACTACAGCTTGTACCCCGCTGCGCCCATAAAGCAGCGTAAAATTCTGGTTCTTATAGTTGACCTTCCGGAGTATTATTGTTTATACACACTCGTGTATCGTGCTTATCATGGGCATCCGCGAAATATGGAAACGCACGACAAGATCTCATGTTCAAATAATAGGAGACCATCACCTGGTTGGTATTAGTCAGTTTTCATACTAAAAATCTTATTAAAAATAAATTTTACGTTAGCTGACAGTGATACTGCAGTCAAACTACTTTTCTGATTTGCTTCTCTATTTGTTATTTTGTTTGCTCTGAAATAGTTGGAATTATATCTTCGAGTTAAATAGAAAAGAAAAGAAATGCTTTAAATTATCTTTAAAAACACTGGTAGATGTTTACAATCAGTACTTAATTAGCGATTTAATATGAAGTGCAAAATACATATACATAAGTGCAAAAATATTAATGATGTGTAAGCGACTCCCAGCTTGGCTGTATGTTTGTCATTAGGACAGATTTCTTCAGATCAGTTCAGTGCGGTCTGTCTTTGTGGTTGCCCGTGCATGACTTTTGATGCTTCGTCTGTTTTGGGATGCAAAACAAATAATTAGGAGTACAGTAATAATGTGAATAAATAACCCCACAGAACAGCAGTCAGCAACAAAGGGGGTCTACGCTAGTGACGAAGCATCACAAAGGGTGCTAAAGGCAACTAACGATATATACGGGAAAAACTTTAAGTGGTCTACGATACTCTGATTAGACCAAGTTATAACAGATAAGAAGTAAAGTGAAGTATACTATTGCCGCCATCGGGATCGGCTTGGTGGGCTGTGTGAGTTAGACCGCCACATTTCAAAGTGCATTGCTTGCGTCTGTGAAGACGTCCGATGAAGGTATAAATTATTATTATTATAAAAACTTTAAGGCTAGAATCAAAGATACCGGTATTGTATACACCTCATTATAATTAAATAACTTAAAATTGAAATACCAATACGAATTTAAGACTGAAACATTAATAAATTGTTGCATTGTCTTAATTTAAAATTAGGTCACGGTGGCGTTAATCAATTGGGTGGCGTGTTTGTGAACGGGCGGCCCCTACCTGACGTAGTACGGCAGCGCATCGTGGAGTTAGCACACAACGGCGTCCGTCCGTGTGATATATCACGCCAGTTACGAGTAAGCCATGGCTGCGTTTCAAAAATATTATCAAGGTAAGTAATTTTTTGAAGTGCCCACCAACTGCCGTCCGCCCCAACCACACAAGAAGGTTCTTTGTTATCACCTGGATTTACACTGGTATCAGAGTATTCCGCAGCTGGTTATGCATATGTATATATAGAAATGTCCTGTGTTAGGAGTTGGGAGGCTTCGTACTTCAACATGTGCCAGTGCCACTAGTACAATAAATCTTTTCGGTCTCTGGGTTTGTTCAGGACTGGTTGCATGCGTGTATTGCTGTCTGTAGCTTGCTCAAATCGGGAATCGTTGTGCTGTACCTAAACGAAGGCTGACATTCAAATTGTTTTTAATTGAAATCGTAAAATTGTTGGTTCCGTTACAAAATTAATTGCCTTATTCAAAGCGATATCGATCAAAATGAGCTATATTGAAATTGGGGTATCACTTATAATTTATTACTAGTAACTTCGAATTTTAAACAAGATGTGTCATGATCGGATAAGAAATCGTTAAGAAAACCATCAAATTGTGAATTGAGATGATTACAATTTTTAGAAAGTACATTTTAATGCGTTTTTTTTTTTTGTTTTAGATACTATGAGACTGGTAGCTTTAAGGCCGGCGTAATAGGCGGCTCCAAACCCAAGGTTGCCACTCCACCAGTAGTTGACGCAATCGCAAACTATAAGCGAGAGAATCCAACTATGTTCGCTTGGGAGATTCGTGATCGGTTGCTGGCAGAAGGAATATGCTCCCAGGATAACGTCCCCAGCGTATCCTCTATAAACCGGTAAGAATATTTGTAGATTCTGATCTCATTAAATATTTAAAAGCGTATTAAGTAGAAGATAACCCATACATTATTTAGTCGAGTCGACCTAGTCATTGACGTTTACCTTTCAGGACGTGTAACCGTCTGTATGCGCACGTTAATTCCCATCAATAAGTTTAGAATTCAAACTGCTGGTTAGTTTCGTTTCTCTTTTTAATCTAATCTATTGAATTATTTTCGAAAAGTTTTGCTTTTGCAAAAATTGATACCAAAAGTATTTCTAATATAAGTTAAACGCAATATAAAACTGCCAATCTTTTATTCTTCATTGCAAATTTTTTGTAAAGGTTGAAAAGTCGTAATTGGTTATTTTGCAAATTATTGGTAATAGGTACTTTATTAATTTTTGCCAGTTGACGAAATATTGATTTCAGAGGCGTGTGACTTTCTCCGAACTCGTTTTAGTTGATATCCGAATATCGGAAGAATAAATTTCATTCAACTCTCTTGTTTTGTTTGGTTTTAATACATAAGGATATATATAAAATGTAGCAAATATGTATGTTAATGACATGTACTTCTATATACATTCTGTAAAAATTATATATATTTTGTTAATATATATTTACAAGTAGATGTGCACAGCTAATAATGAAACAGCAGCTGGATGTTGGTAACCATAATATGTTAGTGTTGGAATGTTTGCACGCTGTCATGCAGCTTACTTCCGAATCCGCTTCCGTCACAATTTTCGTTGATGGGTGCAGTTCGTTAACACTGGCTTGAAAAGCACTGGGCTAATAAAAATATCTAAGTAGTTTTTAGCGTTCATAATTGCGGCACAATGCTTGACACACGACCACCACAAAAGCCAGCTTCCTATTCGTGTTCCGGTGTAACATTTTTGGCATCATCCTCATCATCATTGTCGTCATAGCCGCCGTTCTACGGCATTGTAATGAACGCACTTCCTCTTTGACCATAATTCATTTTATGTGGCCAAGGATGCTGCCAGCAGGCAGCTGCTCAAAGTTTGAGACCCGCAGCTATACGAATGCCATAAATTAGCTGTGCACTACAACATTTGCAATTCGGGCGCCCGGCAATGGTGGAAGCTACGACGCGACGGCCGTCGAAATTTTGACTAAAGTTGACACGCAAAAGTATTGCGCACTTGTTCACACAACACAGTCACCGCTTGTCTACCCCACAAAACACGCCTGTTCTCGCACCAACCATCACTTAACTGAACACGTTGCTCAGCATTTGGATGCTGCAACCACACGCTGCACGTGCACCCATTCAGAATCAATTCGCTGCGAATTACGACTGGCACTATGCAAAGCGTTAGTATTAGAGCATGTGACCGATATGATGAGTAATTCAAGGGATAATCAGCATTAACCTGCCCCTAATGCGACAATGTGTGATTCAATGGCACTCGAGCGATGATTAGGGCGCAAATTCAATCATGTACGTACATGTATACGTAGTTGTTCATATATACAAGTAAATACGAGAGTTTTTAGATACAAGTATGCTAGTCCAGTTTTTGATTCCCATTCAATCGCAATCCCAAGAGAGTAGCACTTATAAAGTGACTTTCGCAGCACTCAACGTAAGCCAATCACCATCCCTTTCAAACAAACAAATCGAAATATGAAAGCCAAGCATAAGACCGCGCATCCCAAACATATGTCCCGATTGTGTGCACTGCCCAACTACCCAGAGCTCATACCCCCGCTCTCTTAAAAAGTATATCTCAACCCAATGCGATTGTCCTTTTTGAAATACATAATTTGATTTGATTCCGCTTGAGTTGCCCGCTCAATCTGCAACCCTCTGTGATAAAGTGAGGACAAAGTGTTGTCTAAATTAAGTATGTACATATGTATAAATACTGCTATTGGCAATGTCAAGGGCGCGGTCTAAATAAAATAAAGGTATACTAATTTTTTAAATATTTTATGAAATGAGATAAAACTAAAGGTTTTTACAAATATGTAAGTGTGGAACGCAACCAATTAACAGCACATGAACTCCCCTTAATGGCCTGTTCTGAAATCGCTAAATATCTGTAGATATTTTATAATCTAACGCAATCACAGCAGAAGCATACATCAATCTTTACTTAATTTATCACAAGATTGTGCTTCAAGCAGTCCCTTCGTGCTTGAACATATCATAGCAATCATGATGTTTCAAAGTGAGCAGTGGAAATAGAGCCAAGAATTTGGTTATTTTTGGCACCTGACACTATTGAACTAAGAGCAAATTATTTTAATTATTTATTATTAGTTTAGATGAGAACATGTGTGCATTTCTCATATGCCTATTACCAGCATTATACCAACAAATCAATTTTTTAAACGATTTTTGACGATGGATGTACTATATGAGTACGCTGCATTCTAAGATGGCATTGAACTTGTGGTACCAATGAAATGTTTTCGCGAGCACTATATATCTGCGTGAAAGACTGATATTTCATTGCATTATTACTGGATATTTTTTGCAGGATCGTTCGTAATAAAGCAGCAGAAAAGGCAAAACACGTACACCATCACCAGCAGCAGCACCAAATGCCACAAAGTCTCAGCAACGGGCACAATGCCACTGAGAGTCTCGACAGCAGTACGGGAGGAGGTAGCGAGCAGCCCACAACAAGCGCCGGCAATGGCAGCAACAATTCCAGCAGCAACAACACCAATACATCGGTGACAGTCATTGCGCATACTCCGGGTCCATGCCCAGTTTCTGCGCAAGAGGTTGGCGCCACCGTCGGCAATGCTGGTCCACACAATAGCAGCAGTAGTGGCAATGCTACAACTGCACCGATCCAACAGGGCGCTGAACAGCGATCGTCAGGATCAGGATATAGCATAAATGGGATTCTGGGTCTACAGCATGGTCATCATCTAAGCAACAACAATAACAGCACAAATAACAATAACAATAATACATCGGAGACAAATTGCAAGCGCAAGCGAAATGAAGTGCATGGTAAGATTAAATTATTCATGTTACAAGACAAAACTAAACAGTGGTGAGAAATATATATATGACTATGTCAATTTTGATTTAAATGTAAGTCCAGACTGCGCAGTAACAGTAATAGTAAAATACTATATATGTGCGCATACATTCAATAATTATATTAACTCTTGAAACAACCTCTCAAAAGCCACTTGCCCCGGGAATAAAACCCTCGATTTGCATATCGTTAAATCTGATTAGGATGGGGATTGCAGACGATTGCGTTGAATTGCCGCGAAGTGCTTTGTGGTGATATTGGCGGTATAATCCAACCGCACCCGTCGGCGATGTTGCATGTGTCTACGGAATCAAACCCCAAAAGCATGTGTAATAAGATATCATCTAAATTAGGTGATGCTGATGTGAGTGCTGCAGCCATGATAGACAACGGATATCTAATCAGACACTCAGGCTGTATTTTTTTTTTGTGAGGGGTGAAGAAGGCCATTAAACAATTATAATGAAATATGGCATCAGATGGATTTGTAAAAGGAGCACGACTCGCACTTGTCATTTTCAATATTCGCCACAAATAGCGAAATAAAATATCGCACCCCTGACTACCATAGCCCCGGCATGAACTGACGACGCTTAGTTCTAGTAATAATGATAATGTTCCATCAACTGCTTTAGTTTGCTTCCCATATCCCATCGATATCTGAAACAATTATAGAAATACAAGAGTTCGATACAATGATGTTGCTTCTGATAATCATACTCTCGGGCACCAGCAGGCAATAAAAGAGCAATAGACTCCATTCGAAATCATCCCAGACCTTCATCATCCTTTGGTTGCGCATACTCGTTCATTCTCTCCAGATTTCTTATCGATTCCCTTAGGGATATCTTGGCAGTCCAAAGTGAATGTTGTACTTAGGCTGGAATTTGCGGCAAATTTGTTCAAATCATTTTGATTTCAGCAAGACAGAATGAAACGAAATATTTGGTCGTAGTGTCGTTACATGTTACATTTGGGGTTGAAAAGTAGGTGTGACCATTGGGCTTCACCCTCCAAATACGATTACAACAATCATCTCATGCATCTGTGTATCTTGGGTTCTTGGGAGAAAATCGAAAATACGATTTTATGATGTTTACCAAATTACACAGCAGCAAACATACATACACACACTGTAAATATCTGAATAGCGTGCGACTTATGAAAGGTAAATCCTTGGGTTCAGTGTATCTCCCAGTCCGGTTCTCTCTACTGGAGCAATCTTTCTGTTATGAAAACATATGTGTTTGTATTTGGTTATCATTGTAAACATAAAGTTTAGGCAATTACAGTAATTTTGTCGATGCCACTCAAAATATTGTAATCAACTAGGAGCTTAGAAACAACTTTTCACGGCAACTAATACATGGCCGACATATTTATTTACATTCTTATCCTACGGTAGTCAACTTTCAATCCGCAAAAGCACTTAAGAGGCACGTGTCGTTTACCGCAGTCAGGTCAGCAACAAAGTAACAGTCATAATTGAATTAGCATTGCAAAGAGAGGGTTGACATTGGGCCATTGCTGTGTAAGAGAATGGTAGAGACAGCGTTGGAAGTAGATTCAAACACAAATGAAAGAAATATAAATTTAAAAAATGAGAGCATATAATTACAAGTACATACATGTGCAATAATAAGTAATTAACTAAAATATTTACTTTTTCAGATGAGAATCGGGATGTTAACATGCATTCCGAAGACGATGTTAAGCGACAGCGCTTGGCATACGGTGGAGATCAGATATACCCAAATGTAAGTGCCATAACTTATAAAAAACTGTTCAATATGATGATTGCGTAAACACTTTACGATATTAGTTCATACAAGTTCGGTTACTAGTTTTCTGCTACTTTTCTAAACTTGTAACAGTTATTTCTACAATTGAACACGAACTCATCTGTTATGAATTTTTGAAACTAATTTAATGATTAATATTTCAACAGTTATAAATTTAATTTTTTTATCATTCAACACGTTTAGATTTGGTCTGGTAAGTGGTGCATCAAGGATGAGCACAAGCTCCTCTCAGAGCTTGGTAATTTGACAACAAATAATGGTAGCAGCGCGCCCGCTTACTATGAAGCCCCAAATGGATTTTCAACAAGCACAATTTCATGTGCGGGTGTTGGCACTGCCGTTGGCAACGATTCGTCCATGTTGTACGATAGCATTGCTACGATATCACAGAGCCAAAGCACTTTATATACCCCCCCTATCGGACCATCAATTGGTAAGTAAAAATTAAAAGAATTATATTTTTGACATTAATTTACAGTAAATTAGTCTACATATTATTTTTTGTCATATGATTTTTATTATATCATTTCAATTGTGTACCTTTTTGTGAACAAAACTGTAGGCAATAGTTCATTGACGCCCCTAGTGCCTATAAGTTTGCAAGACATGAAATTTAATGCAAATATACAGGAACAAACTATCTCACCCTTTTATACAGGTAAGAATATAACCAAATAAATCTCGTATGTGATACTAAAACAAGCAGACTATCTCTAGTCAGGAATATGAAGGCTTTAAGTGCCCTGAAAAAGGCTCTTTGATGGTACACAAGTTAGATATATCTTGTAAACTGTGTTTCAATTTTGTTTAGATAATTTTGGTTATAAAAGCTTAGAGAATATGAGTTCTTGTATCCATGTTAAAGAGTTTATCTTTCTAGAATTAAAACTTGGTATGTCAAAAGAGTACATGATATAAAAATATAAATTATATAAAAATAGGAACTTGTAAACTTTGTAATTCTTTATTACTAGGCTTAAGGTAAGCAAATAACTTTACAGATGTCCCCATTACGAAAAGCTGGGCTCGCCCATGCACAAGTTTATTTTAAATCGAAGATCTGTGTTTTTATTGGAATTGTATATATTTTGCAGAAAATGATTTAATAAATTTGTAATAACTGTAGATAAGAAAGACATAAATCAAAAGCAACTAAACCAATACTCTTAATGATTTCAATCAGCAATTGCCATTGAAAATGGTAATTATCCCACAATAACAAGCTTGGATAACAACAATAGTCCCATAATGGTACGAGGCAATGACGCAACCGCCGGGAGCTGTAATAATTCACCAAATTTAGTTCCTTCTAACGCTTTACGAGTTGAACAAAATGTGCAAAGCATAGATAGCACTAATCACCATCTAAAAGAGTCTGTCAACCATTTGGCCAGGGACGAAAATGCCAATAATAAGAGTCATCGAAATGATTTGGGAAATCATCGAGGGATCGACATTATCCCCATAACACACCTTATGCCAGAGACTGTCCAGGATCATCAACAGCAACAGATGTCGAGCACCGGCCCACTAACAACAGCTAATACCTCATCTCTAATACTCCTACAGTCCAGTGCCAATTGCTCATCGGTCGACGGACGGTCTGATGCTGATTCAATTGCTACCAACAGCACAGCTATTTATGCCACACCCACAATGCTCCCCAGTTTTAGCCACTACTCTTCAGGCAAGTTTCTCATTCAAGTCCTGCACTCGTCGCTCATTGCTAGTTCTGCTCTAGCATACTCGCACAACACTTGGTGGTGGCACTTTAGGTTTGGCTTCAATCAACATTTTTTTTAAATACAATTAATATTGAATACTAAGAATCTACGAAGGTAGCAATAATTTGAGTGTCTTATAGAAAGTATTAAAAAATAAAACATAGAAATGTTTACATTTATTATATCTATATGATTTTTTTGTTATGGTGTAGCTATGGGAAAATTTGTATTTATCCATAATAACCTTTTTTTATTATTCTTAAGTAAAATATCTTTGAATTTTACTGTGATTGAAATTAAATAATTTTTTTTTTTTTTAGCGTGTGGATCAGTAGTTCCAAGCGCGGATTACGCATATAGTCCCGCATATACACAGTATGGTGGTGCTTATGGATCATACAGTTACGGCACTAGTAGTGGTATAATCAGTAAGTTTCTATAAAGAATTCAATTTGATAAACGTTCAACTCCACATTCATCCTATTACAGATTCATCATACTATTATGAAGGCGGTCAAAATCAGGCGTCCCTTAACCAAGATTTGCGCTCACCCCTTGCTGCTACAAGAGCCAACTCGCTGGTGTCCGCAGCCTCTCCAACTGGTAGTGCGTGTACAAAATCAGAAACATCAGATATATTTCTTGTGTAGTGCATGCACTGACCGGCTATCACAGCACACATTTCATAAAGCAGACATTGTCCAGAAGGAACATAAAAAAGCAATACATTTCGGGAGTTCTTCACGGATCCAAAGATATATATAAAGATATAGGTAACATTAAGACGTTGCTATCTTGAAGTAGACAAAAAAGATCGTCAGTGAATGCTAAAAAGCTGCGCTAACAGTCTGACATCAGATTCCGTTGTTGGTAATTTATCTATAATGATATAAAGAAGACGAACTGAACTCAACGAGAACAATTCTCATAATATAAGTTAATTTGCATTTAATAAGGTATGTATAAGTGCTCTAATGTATTGCATTTTATAATTTTGGGAGAACGATGCCACGCTGTAGTTAATTACCCTTGAACTGGTAACTTATAGGTTGGGTTCGGAAATCAAAGTAAAAAACAAGCTATTCATACATAACCTCATCGCTTGTCCGATTTTTTTTCCAGTGGAAGCTATATGAAACAATCTTTCGATCTGCGCGAATCGTCGTCGTATCTTTCAATGCTGAACACGCATTACGACACAATTTTAAAAGCCTCTGCAAGAGTATAATATATTAAGAAACACAACTTCAAACGATTAAATGTACATACACACATATGTTGTGGCTTACTTATTAACTACACATACTTAATAAGAATAAATATTGAAACCAAAATCTTTACTAAGGGAAACTCAACCAAAAACTATAAATACAAGTTTTTCGAAAACTTTTAAATTATGTATTTTATAAGTTAGATATAAATATATATACTAGACAAGATTAACCTATGTAAACACATTAATTACTTTTATCTTTATATATGTGTATGGGAAAACTGTATATATGTTTGTTATAATTGTACATAAAGATGGTATGAATGCGAGTGTTATTTTAATTATAACAATATCATAGGCAATACTTCTTCTCTTAGATTCTTAATTACAAAAAGAACAAATACAAGTAAAATCTTATTTGAGTTAAGCCTTATATATTTTACATAAAATTAGCAATTACCGATCTGCTAGAACTAAAACCGGCAAAATCGAAATCTCCCGTTAACAGGTGAAGTAAAATTCAATAAAAATGCAATTGTTCAAACAGGGACATTCTAATCTAAAATTGTAATTTATTTTAATTATATACAGATACAATTTTTTAATCATAATGAAATAGTGTATTTTAGTGCCCGTGTGTACATCGAACTGTATTTGTACTCGTAAATGTAATTAATTGATAACGGAACACGATAATCTTATAAGAAAGCACATACCAAATTTTGTATAAATAAGTACATACACGCATCATAAATTAGTAAAACCAGATTGCGCATTTCCGATATACCTGTTAAGGGGTTAGTTGTTTTCGTTACGTCCACATAGCCAAAAACGTTGGCCTGGAAAATATTTTTCCAATCTTCGGAGGTAATTATCAGAATCTTCTTTTCAAATTTAAAGAATTCCCAGTGTAATAAAGAAAAAGTGCTCTGCAATTACTGCAATCGCTCTAAGGCTTTGGAATTGTACTTTTACCGTATGATGCTTCGTCAATAAGGCAAAAGACTATTTGTTATGACCAAATTAGAACATTTTTTCAAAAGATTGAAAAAAATTCAAAATGGCAAATAAAAAAGTTTTACAAAATAACTAACCAAAATTAAATACAGTACACTTAATATAAATTTTCATTGATATGCAAATAAAAGTTTTTGTTTTATACAATTCACACTACGTTTCAGTTGTTATGGTGCTATTAAGTAATTTTGTTTTACTTTTGACATATTATAAATAAGTAAAAATGCTGTTTTAGAAAGAAAATTAAACCATAACCGTCCGTAAGGTTTTTTTTTGCTGCGCATTTAATCATTTAAGGTCATATACGGCACCAAGCAGGGGTTTCTTCACACTTCAACAATATCGAAACAATGTATCTTATGTTTATCTATAAAGTTGAATGTTGCCCTTGTTAGGTATAAAACATAACAGTAAAATATAATCAATTTTCAAATTTTACTTCCTTAAAAAAAAATGGTAATAATTTAATTATTCGTTTGAAAAATGTAATTGTTATGTCCTTACGTCACAATTTAGAAATTTGAACATAATTAACTGCTGATGTCTACAATAATGTAGATGCACAGTATTTGGTAAAAACTCTGGTAGCGCGATCTGGTTTATTTTCAGTATGTACATGCTTACATACCTATTAAATAAGATTTAATCATAAATTCAAATTATATGTAATATACTTGCATATTAGATTTAAATAAAAATGAAGGTACAAAATGTATCAGATATGATTTTAAAAGACAATTAATTACACACGTACATGGATATTTAAGGCTTCAGTAGTTCTGGATAATTTTCGACGGCATACAAAACTTTTAATTAAACTAAAGGTACGGAAAACTCTCCTACACTATCTTGTGGTTAATTTACATGGTGACATGTCGGGCAAAAGTGGCATTTAATCGGCAAACTCCAATTCAGCATCACTCGTTTCGGGCGCTTCCAATATTTCCCTTTCTCAACTGTGTTCACACCAGAATATTGCCAGCAACTGATGACTATAAAAATAATCGCCAGCTAGCCCTCGAATAATAATTGCCCTCGGTTTTTTGGTTGTGTTCACGCTGGAACAATGAAAGCAACTGACGACTGTAATACACAGTCGCCAGCCAGCCCAAATTTATTTTCTTTATTACTTTAACATAGCAACCTATAAAATATTCTTGGCATGTCATCAGACAAAAGCGATATTGGCAACTCTGAACAAAATGAATCTGTTCAGCTTTCTGGCTGCAGCATCATCTGCAATTCGTCAACTGCAATGCACAGACGGGGTAACACCGCGAGTTCCAGACCGTCGAGGACCAACTTCAGGAAAACCGTTAAGAAACCCCATCGCACCCGCAGCTGGAATGTTACCGCGAATGAGGAGACCATGGAGGACCATTCAGATCAAAACAGTCCCATCAAACGCACCACTCCTCCAGTTGAACTGGTATCGCGAATATGTGACCATGGAGGACCAGATAACCAAAATTGTCCCATTGAGCGCACTACTCCTGCAGCTAACAATGGCACCGCGAATAAGTGACCATCGAGGACCAGGTAACTTAATAAAATGCCAAAACAAGAGTTGCATCTGCCAATGGAGTGGCGCCAAATAAATGACCATGCAGCGAGTTTATGGACACCTCACCCATTCTCCCTGAAAACTGCATGGATAACTGACGCAGCCGGTCCAACTCCCTGGCCTCGCGAACAGCATTCTGCTCCCTCTGCTCAATTTGCAAAAGTGTCGGTAGCTTTTCCTCCAGTGCGGGTCGTATCTGGTACTGACGCTGAAGCCGCAGGATGTGCTGATCCAACTGCATAGTGTACCTAGGTCACACTAGACGTCCTGGCACAAATGGCTGAAATAGCAATCTACGGGCCTCCACATTAGGGTGCGTCCCCAAAGAAGAAGCATACCGACTACTGGCCACCTGAAATACTTCCTCGGCCGTCTTAATATCATAAGTGTCTCTAATCACCTGGTTCCTGGTGTACCAACTGACTTGCAATATTTTACGCATGATGGCATTTTGTAAAATTTCAATGCGGCGCATCTGAGTGTTTGAAACTAGAGCTCCCCAAATTGCAAATGCATACTGCCAGACTGGAGCCATTAACTGCTTGTACACCAATTTTTTATTTTAAATATATTTGCAAATCGTTATGCCGCAAAAGTTTAACTTAGGAAATTGGTTTGGTACATCATGCTTGTTTGCGCTATCAGCTTTTTGATGGCTTTATTTTCAATTAACAACACTAAGTTATTTACATTTTATAAACTGTATTGAATGTATTTAGACTAGAAGCCCAATGCTCAGTCTTTTCAACAACGAGAATAATTATGAAACGATCGATCAGCTAGAGTTCTGCGAAACGAATGAATAGCTGCAGCAGCCGGCCGATCAGCGAATGCACTTTATTGAGAGAGAGAGAGAGAGAGAGCGAGCGCTGCACAAAGAGAGCGCTGCTAACGCCGGCTACTGCAGCTCAAACTGCATTTAACATAATGTGCCTATGTACTTAAGATTAACAACATTTATATCAGGCCACGTAGGGCTCCAAATTCAAACATATTAGAGATTCAAATCAATTATGGTTATTTGCTGCTGCTGCTGCCAACATACTCTACCCGTTGAAAGACTTCCCTTTCAACAGAACCCTTAACAGGCAGCAGGCACATCTTGTTGACAGCTCTTCGGATGACTCCTTTAGGCGTCTTCAATTCAGCAACCTGAGCAATGCCATCCCTGTCTGCAACTAAGGCAAGCACTCTGGCGAGTGGCCAGCTCATGGGAGGAAGATTCTCGTCCTTAACGAGGACTACGTCACCCACTTGAATAGGACGAGCTGGAGATTTCCATTTGGCATGCTGTTGGAGGAGTGTGCGATACTCCTCCCGCCACCGTGACCAAAAGATTTGCTGTAGGTGAGTCACTCGCTGCCAGCTAAACACGTACATATATATTTAGTTGCCAATTTAACTACGAATTTAGCTGTGAAAATGGTTGCCAAGTTAACCGAATTCGAATGTTGGTCTGCAATTTGACCATGTCATGAATGCATGTCTATGATTCGGAAAATAAATCTAAATAGACTGATTATTCACGACTTGGTAAATGATGAATGACTGGCCGCCAGTTAACTAATTATGAATAGTTCGCCAAATGCAACTAAACTCCAAAAGTTTGTGGTCACCAAATGTAAGAATTTAATATCGAATGTCAATTCGATGGGTATGTTGAAATATGTTTGGGATGCTACCGGTTCATGTACCAGCAGCAAGGTGTCGCCGTAATCGGTACTTGGAACAAATTGGGCCGAATGAAGTAAATACGCAAAGATATCTTTTTATACTAATTAATTGAGTAAAAATGCATGGGTTATGTTGGATTTGTTAGATCCAAGCGCACAGTTTTACAGCGTATACAAACAATAAACGGAGTTTTTTCAGGATGGTGCTCGCGATGCTCGCACAATAAGGGCTCACAGACAACTAAAAGTTGCCTGTAAAGCCTTTCTTTATTTGTTCTTACATTACGTACTAGACAAATATGAAAAGAATTTATGAACAAAAATTTTACAAAAAAAAAGTAAATATAAGTAAATTTTAAAAATAACATTTTTTACAGTATAATTAACCACTGTGACGAAGGTTGGCACCGGCTGCAGCCAGAAAAACAGCTGATTAAATATGCCATCTGGCATCGCCAGCCGGTGTTTACAAACAATGTTTGAAGATAGCGAACATTAAATTATTAAATTAGAATACAAAATGATAAAAAGTAGTAACTTGATACGCTTAATCTTTACAGGCTCCCCCGGACCACAGGCCAACATCAGAGATTTTTTTTTTCAGTGTGGTGCTCGCGATGCTCGCACAATAAGGGCTCACAGACAACTAAAAGTTGCCTGCAAAGCCTTTCTTTATTTGTTCTTACATTACGTACTAGACAAATATGAAAAGAATTTATGAAAAAAAATTTTACAAAAAAAAAGTAAATATAAAATAATTTTAAAAATAACATTTTTTTTACAGTACAATTAACCACTGTGACAAAGGTTGGCGCCGGCTGCAGCCAGAAAAACAGCTGATTAAATATGCCATCTGGCAACGCCAGCCGATGTTTACAAACAATGTTTGCGAATAGTGAACATTAAATTAATGAATTAAAGTACAAAATGATAAAAAGTAATAACTTGATACGCTTAATCTTTACAGGCTCCCCCGGACAGCAGGCCAACATCAGAGACGGACACAAAGAAGAGCCTCCCTCGACGTGAAGAGCCGCATCAGGAGTCAGCCATGGATGAACAGGTAAGTGCAGTTTGTGTTTTGTAGATAAACAAAAGCTAATAACAAGCGTTTTGTTTTAATAACAGGAGTACCCAGACTCGCGCAGAACGACGCAGGGGCGGAGCACCAGAGATCCAATAATAGCAGGAATGCATCTGGAACAGTCCGCAGCGCCGCCTCATACAGGAGTCGTCGGTGAGTAGTGAGGCAATGATTGTCCCCATACAGCATATTAACGTGTTTGTTTAATTTATTTAATTTTGTTTTAGCGTTGTGAGGCAGTAGCAAAGCCACTGCAGGTAATAGGCAGACACCTCGATAAATATTAGCGAGAGTTCGCAGTGTTAACGGCAGGCGGCAGAAATCGCGCTGGATATTATTTTAATGTTTTAGTATTTTAATATTTTAATATGTTATAATTATATTTATATTCTTTATAATTATGTTGTAGTTTTATAGTTGTATTATGTAGTTTATAGTATGTAATTTTTATATTGTGATTTTATAATTTATAATGAAGTTTATATTGTAATAAAAATTGTAGAAATTGTGATAGCTTGTTGTGCTGTATTAATTTGAGGTGTCTGTATTTTTTATTTAATTAGCTTTATGTCCTTGTATGAGCGAACTAAGGTCACTCCCTTTAGTGGACAGAAAGGCTTGCACCAGGTTAACAAGGGCATCTACCTTGCGTTCCATTAACAGCAGTCTATTTAGACCTGCCTCAACTGCAAGTAGCCGTGGTGCATAATCCACCGGGCCACATTGAAGCCGCGGCGAAGTTTGCTGCTGATCCTGCTGTTGTTGTTGTTTTAGCTGCTGCTGCTGCTGCTGCTGCTGCTGTTTTAGCTGCTGCTGCTGTTTTTGCTGCTGCTGTTGTTTTAACTGCTGCTGCTGCTGCTGCTGATGTTGACGCTGCTGCTGCTGCTGCTGTTGGTGCTGCCGTTTTTGCTGCTGCTGATGCTGCTGCTGATGCTGCTGCTGCTGCCGATGCTGCTGTTGTTGATGCTGCTGATGCTGCTGCTGCTGACCAGAGCGTGTGTTAGCACCACTGCGCCCGCCGCTCCCAGATGAGGAGGTGGGCAGCTCCGAGCGCAGTTTGTTGATAAGAAGCTTTGCCCGAGCCTCTTTATATTTGGGGCAACCTTTGTAGCAGGACACATGGCTGCCTCCGCAATTGGCGCACTTAGGATTGGCGATCCTCGTCGCACTGCAGGCCGTGGAAGGATGCGCTCCCGCACACTTCATGCAGATAAAAGGGCGGCGGCAGTAATTTTTTGTGTGTCCAAATAGTTGACAGCGATGACATTGAGCGGGATCCTGTCTTCTCAGTTGTCTCTCCACAACAACTCGCTGGTTTCCCAGCAGTGTGAGAGACAGGATCGTGTCATTAAAGTTGTCAATAGTAGGCTGAAGCTCCACAGCGAAGATGTTCATAGGCTGGAGAGTCCTATTGTGCTTAATAACGTTGACATTCCTGACACCAAAGCCGAGGCTGCGTAATGTGTTGTTTATCCACTCGGTCGGTGTCGAGTGATGTAGCTGGCGAATGACGACCCTATACCCACGGTCGCTGCGAAGCTGATGGGTATGTAGATCAGTGTCATCATTTTTTAATGCG
Organism: Drosophila grimshawi; assembly: GCF_018153295.1. Lineage (NCBI taxonomy): Eukaryota > Metazoa > Arthropoda > Insecta > Diptera > Drosophilidae > Drosophila > Drosophila grimshawi. The sequence continues at coordinate 1,248,888 of NW_025063639.1, forward strand.
CTCAACAGGGCACGGTATGTGTTCAAATCCTCACAAATGAATTTGACTCCATTGAATTTAGAGCATTTGGTAGTGAACTTGCCAATGCCCGGAATGTTGTTAACTTTATCCAGCAATGGCTGGATTTCAATAACGTCATGCACAAAAATAGCAGGAATTTTAACCTCAGAGCAGGTCGCCTGGTTGCTCTTCATATGGGATTCAACTTTTTTTTTGGATGGTGCTCGCGATGCTCGCACAATAAGGGCTCACAGACAACTAAAAGTTGCCTGTAAAGCCTTTCTTTATTTGTTCTTACATTACGTACTAGACAAATATGAATAACAAGGATTTATAAAAATTAAAAATAAAACAATTTTAAAAAATAGCATTTTCACAGTTTCATTAACCACTGTGACGACGGTTGGCTCCGGCTGCGGCCAGGGAAACAGCTGATTGTGTATGCCATCTGGCTACGCCAGCCGGTGTATAAAAACAATGTTTACAAAACAATGAAACGTTAAATTAAAATACAACGTAATAAAAAAGAAAAAGTAATAACTATGATACGCTCCATCTTTACAGGCTCCCCCGGACATCAGGCCAGCAACAGGAAAGGACACCAAGGAGAGCCTCCCTCGACGGTGCACAGCAGCCCGTGAAGAGTCGCACCAGGAGTCAGCCGTAGATGAGCAGGTGTGTGTAATTAATGTTTTGTAGAAGCAAAAAGCCCATAACAAGCATTTTGTTTTTATAGCAGGAGTACTCAGACGCACGCAGCATGGTGGGAGTGCGAGGCACACAGGCGTCCACATGGCTGAGGTATGCACTGTGCGTAGGAGAGGAATAGATGGTTACGTTGCACAGCCAAATAGCCATGCAGGTCCTGGGAGAAAACGGGCTGGGCAAGTCTGCCAAACTGATCCGTTTGGAAGTAAGACATGGGTGAGTTCCATTCAGCATGGAGCAGAGGTTATGGTGGTTGTGATGGATGTTCCGGTATAGCAGCAGATCCAAGTCTGCATAGCAGGTCCAAGGATTGCCGATCAGCTAGTAGCGATTCGTCGATGTCATGGAGCAGCTGGCATTGCAGTGCCGCAAGGCCCGAGTCCAGAGTTTGCTCCTCAGTGAGCGGTCGGCTTAGCTCATCTGGAGTAGGAGGCGGAAGTATAATTCTCTGGATTTGGATTGGCTGGTCCCGGATAAGCGGCTCAAGGGCTTCCCTGGTGATTTTGCCTTTTTTGAAATCCCTTGCATATTTGTTGATATACATTTCATTAAGTCTAATCACAGGTTTGTCTTTTCTTTCCAGGAGCATCTGTTGACGTTTGGATTCCAAGGCGAGTGCTTCTGCTCGTGCCCGTTCCTCCTGTGCGAAACGGATCAGAGAGGGCAGCTGGGGCTGGCGTTCAGCGGGCTGTGAGAGTCGTCTCTGCAGAATTAGCTGGTGTTTTTTTTTTTCAGTGTGGTGCTCGCGATGCTCGCACAATAAGGGCTCACAAACAACTAAAAGTTGCCTGCAAAGCCTTTCTTTATTTGTTCTTACATTACGTACTAGACAAATATGAATAGAATTTATGAAAAAAAATTTTACAAAAAAAAAAGTAAATATAAAATAATTTTAAAAATAACATTTTTTACAGTACAATTAGCCACTGTGACAAAGGTTGGCGCCAGCCGCAGCCAGAAAAACAGCTGATTAAATCAGCCATCTGGCAACGCCAGCCGATGTTTACAAACGATGTTTGCGACAGTGAACATTAAATTAATGAATTAAAGTACAAATGATAAAAAGTAATAACTTGATACGCTTAATCTTTACAGGCTCCCCCGGACATACGGCCAACATCAGAGAAGGACACAAAGAAGAGCCTCCCTCGACGTGAAGAGCCGCATCAGGAGTCAGCCATGGATGAACAGGTAAGTGCAGTTTGTGTTTTGTAGATAAACAAAAGCTAATAACATGCATTTTGTTTTAATAGCAGGAGTACCAGACGAACGTATCACGATGCAGGGACGGAGCACCAGAGATCCAGAAATAGCAGGAGTGCATCTGGAGCAGTCCGCAGTGCCTTTTTTTCAGTGTGGTGCTCGCGATGCTCGCACAATAAGGGCTCACAGACAACTAAAAGTTGCCTGCAAAGCCTTTCTTTTTTTCAGTGTGGTGCTCGCGATGCTCGCACAATAAGGGCTCACAGACAACTAAAAGTTGCCTGCAAAGCCTTTCTTTATTTGTTCTTACATTACGTACTAGACAAATATGAATAGAATTTATGAAAAAAAAATTTTACAAAAAAAAAGTAAATATAAAATAATTTTGAAAAATAACATTTTTTACAGTACAATTAGCCACTGTGACAAAGGTTGGCGCCGGCTGCAGCCAGAAAAACAGCTGTTTAAATAAGCCATCTGGCAACGCCAGCCGATGTTTACAAACGATGTTTGCGAATAGTGAACATTAAATTAATGAATTAAAGTACAAAATGATAAAAAGTAATAACTTGATACGCTTAATCTTTACAGGCTCCCCCGGACAGCAGGCCAACATCAGAGAAGGACACAAAGAAGAGCCTCCCTCGACGTGAAGAGCCGCATCAGGAGTCAGCCATGGATGAACAGGTAAGTGCAGTTTGTGTTTTGTAGATAAACAAAAGCTAATAACATGCATTTTGTTTTAATAGCAGGAGTACCAGACGAACGTATCACGATGCAGGGACGGAGCACCAGAAATCCAATAATAGCAGGAGTGCATCTGGAGCAGTCCGCAGCGCCGCATCATACAGGAGTCGTCGGTAAGTAGTGAGGCATTAATTGTCCCCATACATCATAGTAACGTGTTTGTTTAATTTATTTAATTTTGTTTTAGCGTTGGGAGGCAGCAGCGAAGCCACTGCAAGTAATATGCAGACACCTCAACAAATATTGGCGAGAGTTCGCAGTGTTAACGGCAGGCGGCAGAAATCGCGCTGGATATTATTTTAATGTTTTAGTATTTTAATATTTTAATATGTTATAATTATATTTATATTCTTTATAATTATGTTGTAGTTTTATAGTTGTATTATGTAGTTTATAGTATGTAATTTTTATATTGTGATTTTATAATTTATAATGAAGTTTATATTGTAATAAAAATTGTAGAAATTGTGATAGCTTGTTGTGCTGTATTAATTTGAGGTGTCTGTATTTTTTATTTAATTAGCTTTATGTCCTTGTATGAGCGAACTAAGGTCACTCCCTTTAGTGGACAGAAAGGCTTGCACCAGGTTAACAAGGGCATCTACCTTGCGTTCCATTAACAGCAGTCTATTTAGACCTGCCTCAACTGCAAGTAGCCGTGGTGAATTATCCACCGGGCCACATTGAGGCCGTGGCGAAGTTTGCTGCTGATCCTGCTGTTGTTGTTGTTTTAGCTGCTGCTGCTGCTGCTGCTGCTGCTGTTTTAGCTGTTGCTGCTGTTGTTGCTGTTTTAGCTGCTGCTGCTGTTTTTGCTGCTGCTGTTGTTTTAACTGCTGCTGCTGCTGCTGCTGATGTTGACGCTGCTGCTGCTGCTGCTGTAGGTGCTGCCGTTTTTGCTGCTGCTGATGCTGCTGCTGATGCTGCTGCTGCTGCTGATGCTGCTGCTGCTGATGCTGCTGCTGCTGATGCTGCTGATGCTGCTGCTGCTGCTGACCAGAGCGTGTGTTAGCGCCACTGCGCCCGCCGCTCCCAGATGAGGAGCTGGGCAGCTCCGAGCGCAGTTTGTTGATAAGAAGCTTTGCCCGAGCCTCTTTATATTTGGGGCAACCTTTGTAGCAGGACACATGGCTGCCTCCGCAATTGGCGCACTTAGGATTGGCGATCCTCGTCGCACTGCAGGCCGTGGAAGGATGCGCTCCCGCATACTTCATGCAGATAAAAGGGCGGCGGCAGTAATTTTTTGTGTGTTCAAATAGTTGACAGCGATGACATTGAGCGGGATCCTGCCTTCTCAGTTGTCTCTCCACAACAACTCGCTGGTTTCCCAGCAGTGTGAGAGACAGGATCGTGTCATTAAAGTTGTCAATAGTAGGCTGAAGCTCCACAGCGAAGATGTTCATAGGCTGGAGAGTCCTATTGTGATTAATAACGTTGACATTCCTGACACCAAAGCCGAGGCTGCGTAATGTGTTGTTTATCCACTCGGTCGGTGTCGAGTGATGTAGCTGCCGAATGACGACCCTATACCCAAGGTCGCTGCGAAGCTGATGGGTATGTAGATCAGTGTCATCATTTTTTAATGCGCTCAACAGGGCACGGTATGTGTTCAAATCCTCGCAAATGAATTTGACTCCATTGAATTTAGAGCATTTGGTAGTGAACTTGCCAATGCCCGGAATGTTGTTAACTTTATCCAGCAATGGCTGGATTTCAATAACGTCATGCACAAAAATAGCAGGAATTTTAACCTCAGAGCAGGTCGCCTGGTTGCTCTTCATATGGGATTCAACCACAACATTCTGCTCACGGTCGGTAATAGCTTTCGGCTGCACAATTTTCACGCTGGAATTTGGGCAGCTTACTAAGGATTCAGATTCAGAAGATTCAGAAGGAACACTCCGCCTGTAAAGATTAGCACCGGCAGAAGGTTTCCTCGGCAATCCAGCGAATCTGCGTTTTAGCCGGTTGGAGCTTAAAGAGCCAAAAGCCCGCTGTGCAGGGCATTTGATTTTTGCTCCAATAACTGGCGGCTTTGTCTTTCGCTTAGCGGCCTGTGAAATAGCTGTTTTTGGCACAATTGTTGTGCTGGGAGAGCACGCACTTGTAGTGGACAACAGCTGTTGTGCATAAGTAGCTTTGGGTTGTTCACTTACAGTGCGTGGAGTAGGGCAGACAGTCAGCGACTTTTCTGCAGCTTGTTGTAGCGTCTTGGCTGTAGTAATTGGCTCCAGCGTGCTGTCCGTTTTCCCACAAAAATCGGTCAGCATTTCGGAGAAGTTGAGCTGTGTCGACTCATACGTTGATGCATTTATAGTTGTTGTAGCAAACATAATATCGACGTCGGTGTCCGAGCTGGCGGGCACAACGGTGGTAGCTGTATTGGCTGCAAGTCTCTCCACGGCGATGTCCGAGCCAGCGGGGACAACGGTGGTTGCTGTATTAGCTGCAAAACTCTCCACAGACTGCGAGTTGAAATTAGCTCTCAGCGATGACTGCACAGACGCGGCTCGCTCATCAAATGGTGAGTTTGCCGAAGAGCGAAGCAGCACTGCTTGCTCATCGTGTGATGAGTCTGCTGAGAAGAGAGCTCGCAGATCCGAGAGAGTGAATTGCGCTTGCGCGAGTGCCGGTGGAATGGCGCTCTCTTTAGAGTTGTTTTGATTGGCCATCGTTGTGGATGCTATCCAAGTTCAGAACCGTTGCACTCTAGTATGCGTGTATGCAGCACATACACATTACAGGCACGATTGGTGAAAAGAGTTCATTGCACATGCGTATCAAAGTTCACAAATAAGGCTTTACCGCAATAAAGCCGACGAACACTAACACGTATAAATGAAACACAAAACGAGGACAGAAAACGATTAACACTGATTTAATTGTTTAATTAATAGCGAGTTGTCTGCGCCGAAAAAACAAATGGCGTGATGTTACATGCGCCGTTTTAACTATTTATTATTAATGATGCTGCCGCTTGGTTGCTTGGCATATATTTATTGTTTAAACATTTTAACTTTGGCAAATTGTTGCTAAAATGTTGTTGTAACTTTTTAAACTTTTTACACTTTTTTCAGTTTTTTAACTTTTTTTTTTTTTTTTTTTTTTTTTTTTTTCAGTGTGGTGCTTTTTTTTTCAGTGTGGTTTTTCAGTGTGGTGCTTTCAGTGTGGTTTTTTTCAGTGTGGTGCTCGCGATGCTCGCACAATAAGGGCTCACAGACAACTAAAAGTTGCCTGCAAAGCCTTTCTTTATTTGTTCTTACATTACGTACTAGACAAATATGAATAGAATTTATGAAAAAAAAATTTTACAAAAAAAAAGTAAATATAAAATAATTTTGAAAAATAACATTTTTTACAGTACAATTAGCCACTGTGACAAAGGTTGGCGCCAGCCGCAGCCAGAAAAACAGCTGATTAAATCAGCCATCTGGCAACGCCAGCCGATGTTTACAAACGATGTTTGCGAATAGTGAACATTAAATTAATGAATTAAAGTACAAAATGATAAAAAGTAATAACTTGATACGCTTAATCTTTACAGGCTCCCCCGGACAGCAGGCCAACATCAGAGAAGGACACAAAGAAGAGCCTCCCTCGACGTGAAGAGCCGCATCAGGAGTCAGCCATGGATGAACAGGTAAGTGCAGTTTGTGTTTTATAGATAAACAAAAGCTAATAACATGCATTTTGTTTTAATAGCAGGAGTACCAGACGAACGTATCACGATGCAGGGACGGAGCACCAGAAATCCAATAATAGCAGGAGTGCATCTGGAGCAGTCCGCAGCGCCGCATCATACAGGAGTCGTCGGTAAGTAGTGAGGCATTAATTGTCCCCATACATCATAGTAACGTGTTTGTTTAATTTATTTAATTTTGTTTTAGCGTTGGGAGGCAGCAGCGAAGCCACTGCAGGTGATAGGCAGACACCTCAACAAATATTAGCGAGAGTTCGCAGTGTTAACGGCAGGCGGCAGAAATCGCGCTGGATATTATTTTAATGTTTTAGTATTTAAATATTTTAATATGTTATAATTAATTTATATTCTTTATAATTATGTTGTAGTTTTATAGTTGTATTATGTAGTTTATAGTATGTAATTTTTATATTGTGATTTTATAATTTATAATGAAGTTTATATTGTAATAAAATTGTAGAAATTGTGATAGCTTGTTGTGCTGTATTAATTTGAGATGTCTGTATTTTTATTTAATTAGCTTTATGTCCTTGTATGAGCGAACTAAGGTCACTCCCTTTAGTGGACAGAAAGGCTTGCACCAGGTTAACAAGGGCATCTACCTTGCGTTCCATTAACAGCAGTCTATTTAGACCTGCCTCAACTGCAAGTAGCCGTGGTGCATTATCCACCGGGCCACATTGAGGCCGTGGCGAAGTTTGCTGCTGATCCTGCTGTTGTTGTTGTTTTAGCTGCTGCTGCTGCTGCTGCTGCTGCTGTTTTAGCTGTTGCTGCTGTTGTTGCTGTTTTAGCTGCTGCTGCTGTTTTTGCTGCTGCTGTTGTTTTAACTGCTGCTGCTGCTGCTGCTGATGTTGACGCTGCTGCTGCTGCTGCTGTTGGTGCTGCCGTTTTTGCTGCTGCTGATGCTGCTGCTGCCGCTGCTGCTGCTGCCGCTGCTGCTGCTGCTGCTGCTGCTGCTGCTGCTGCTGCTGACCAGAGCCCGCCGCTCCCAGATGAGGAGGTGGGCAGCTCCGAGCGCAGTTTGTTGATAAGAAGCTTTGCCCGAGCCTCTTTATATTTGGGGCAACCTTTGTAGCAGGACACATGGCTGCCTCCGCAATTGGCGCACTTAGGATTGGCGATCCTCGTCGCACTGCAGGCCGTGGAAGGATGCGCTCCCGCACACTTCATGCAGATAAAAGGGCGGCGGCAGTAATTTTTTGTGTGTCCAAATAGCTGGCAGCGATGACATTGAGCGGGATCCTGTCTTCTCAGTTGTCTCTCCACTACAACTCGCTGGTTTCCCAGCAGTGTGAGAGACAGGATCGCGTCGTTAGAGTTGTCAATAGTAGGCTGAAGCTCCACGGCGAAGATGTTCATAGGCTGGAGAGTCCTATTGTGCTTAATAACGTTGACATTCCTGACACCAAAGCCGAGGCTGCGTAATTTGTTGTTAATCCACTCAGTCGGTGTCGAGTGATGTAGCTGACGAATGACGACCCTATACCCACGGTCGCTGCGAAGCTGATGGGTATGTAGATCAGTGTCATCATTTTTTAATGCGCTCAACAGGGCACGGTATGTGTTCAAATCCTCGCAAATGAATTTCACTCCATTGGAGTTAGAGCATTTGGTAGTGAACTTGCCGATGCCCGGAATGCTGTTAGCTTTATCCAGCAATGGCTGGATTTCAATAACGTCGTGCACAAAAATAGCAGGAATTTTAACCTCAGAGCAGGTCGCCTGGTTGCTCTTCATATGGGATTCAACCGCAACATTCTGCTCACGGTCAGTATTAGCTTTCGGCTGCACAATTTTCACGCTGGAATTTGGGCAGCTTACTGAGGATTCAGATTCAGAAGATTCAGAAGGAACACTCCGCCTGTAAAGATTAGCACCGGCAGAAGGTTTCCTCGGCAATCCAGCGAATCTGCGTTTTAGCCGGTTGGAGCTTAAAGAGCCAAAAGCCCGCTGTGCAGGGCATTTGATTTTTGCTCCAATAACTGGCGGCTTTGTCTTTCGCTTAGCGGCCTGTGAAATAGCTGTTTTTGGCACAATTGTTGTGCTGGGAGAGCACGCACTTGTAGTGGACAACAGCTGTTGTGCATAAGTAGCTTTGGGTTGTTCACTTACAGTGCGTGGAGTAGGGCAGACAGTCAGCGACTTTTCTGCAGCTTGTTGTAGCATCTGGGCTGTAGTAGTAGGCTCCAGCGTGCTGTCCGTTTTCCCACAAAAATCGGTCAGCATTTCGGAGAAGTTGAGCGGTGTCGACTCATACGTTGATGCATTTATAGTTGTTGTAGCAAACATAATATCGACGTCGGTGTCCGAGCTGGCGGGCACAACGGTGGTAGCTGCATTGGCTGCAAGTCTCTCCACAGACTGCGAGTTGAAATTAGCTCTCAGCGATGACTGCACAGACGCGGCTCGCTCATCAAATGGTGAGTTTGCCGAAGAGCGAAGCAGCACTGCTTGCTCATCGTGTGATGAGTCTGCTGAGAAGAGAGCTCGCAGATCCGAGAGAGTGAATTGCGCTTGCGCGAGTGCCGGTGGAATGGCGCTCTCTTTAGAGTTGTTTTGATTGGCCATCGTTGTGGATGCTATCCAAGTTCAGAACCGTTGCACTCTAGTATGCGTGTATGCAGCACATACACACTACAGGCACGATTGGTGAAAAGAGTTCATTGCACATGCGTATCAAAGTTCACAAATAAGGCTTTACCGCAATAAAGCCGACGAACACTAACACGTATAAATGAAACACAAAACGAGGACAGAAAACGATTAACACTGATTTAATTGTTTAATTAATAGCGAGTTGTCTGCGCCGTTTTTTCAGTGTGGTGCTCGCGATGCTCGCACAATAAGGGCTCACAGACAACTAAAAGTTGCCTGCAAAGCCTTTCTTTATTTGTTCTTACATTACGTACTAGACAAATATGAATAGAATTTATGAAAAAAAATTTTACAAAAAAAAAGTAAATATAAAATAATTTTAAAAATAACATTTTTTACAGTACAATTAGCCACTGTGACAAAGGTTGGCGCCAGCCGCAGCCAGAAAAACAGCTGATTAAATCAGCCATCTGGCAACGCCAGCCGATGTTTACAAACAATGTTTGCGAATAGTGAACATTAAATTAATGAATTAAAGTACAAAATGATAAAAAGTAATAACTTGATACGCTTAATCTTTACAGGCTCCCCCGGACAGCAGGCCAACATCAGAGAAGGACACAAAGAAGAGCCTCCCTCGACGTGAAGAGCCGCATCAGGAGTCAGCCATGGATGAACAGGTAAGTGCAGTTTGTGTTTTGTAGATAAACAAAAGCTAATAACATGCATTTTGTTTTAATAGCAGGAGTGCCCAGACTCACGCAGAACGACGCAGGGACGGAGCACCAGAGATCCAATAATAGCAGGAGTGCATCTGGAGCAGTCCGCAGCGCCGCATCATACAGGAGTCGTCGGTAAGTAGTGAGGCATTAATTGTCCCCATACATCATAGTAACGTGTTTGTTTAATTTATTTAATTTTGTTTTAGCGTTGTGAGGCAGCAGCGAAGCCACTGCAGGTAATAGGCAGACACCTCGACAAATATTAGCGAGAGTTCGCAGTGTTAACGGCAGGCGGCAGAAATCGCGCTGGATATTATTTTAATGTTTTAGTATTTTAATATTTTAATATGTTATAATTATATTTATATTCTTTATAATTATGTTGTAGTTTTATAGTTGTATTATGTAGTTTATAGTATGTAATTTTTATATTGTGATTTTATAATTTATAATGAAGTTTATATTGTAATAAAAATTGTAGAAATTGTGATAGCTTGTTGTGCTGTATTAATTTGAGGTGTCTGTATTTTTTATTTAATTAGCTTTATGTCCTTGTATGAGCATTTCAGTGTGGTGCTCGCGATGCTCGCACAATAAGGGCTCACAGACAACTAAAAGTTGCCTGCAAAGCCTTTCTTTATTTGTTCTTACATTACGTACTAGACAAATATGAATAGAATTTATGAAAAAAAATTTTACAAAAAAAAAGTAAATATAAAATAATTTTGAAAAATAACATTTTTTACAGTACAATTAGCCACTGTGACAAAGGTTGGCGCCAGCCGCAGCCAGAAAAACAGCTGATTAAATCAGCCATCTGGCAACGCCAGCCGATGTTTACAAACGATGTTTGCGAATAGTGAACATTAAATTAATGAATTAAAGTACAAAATGATAAAAAGTAATAACTTGATACGCTTAATCTTTACAGGCTCCCCCGGACAGCAGGCCAACATCAGAGAAGGACACAAAGAAGAGCCTCCCTCGACGTGAAGAGCCGCATCAGGAGTCAGCCATGGATGAACAGGTAAGTGCAGTTTGTGTTTTGTAGATAAACAAAAGCTAATAACATGCATTTTGTTTTAATAGCAGGAGTACCAGACGAACGTATCACGATGCAGGGACGGAGCACCAGAAATCCAATAATAGCAGGAGTGCATCTGGAGCAGTCCGCAGCGCCGCATCATACAGGAGTCGTCGGTAAGTAGTGAGGCATTAATTGTCCCCATACATCATAGTAACGTGTTTGTTTAATTTATTTAATTTTGTTTTAGCGTTGGGAGGCAGCAGCGAAGCCACTGCAAGTAATATGCAGACACCTCAACAAATATTGGCGAGAGTTCGCAGTGTTAACGGCAGGCGGCAGAAATCGCGCTGGATATTATTTTAATGTTTTAGTATTTTAATATTTTAATATGTTATAATTATATTTATATTCTTTATAATTATGTTGTAGTTTTATAGTTGTATTATGTAGTTTATAGTATGTAATTTTTATATTGTGATTTTATAATTTATAATGAAGTTTATATTGTAATAAAAATTGTAGAAATTGTGATAGCTTGTTGTGCTGTATTAATTTGAGGTGTCTGTATTTTTTATTTAATTAGCTTTATGTCCTTGTATGAGCGAACTAAGGTCACTCCCTTTAGTGGACAGAAAGGCTTGCACCAGGTTAACAAGGGCATCTACCTTGCGTTCCATTAACAGCAGTCTATTTAGACCTGCCTCAACTGCAAGTAGCCGTGGTGCATTATCCACCGGGCCACATTGAGGCCGTGGCGAAGTTTGCTGCTGATCCTGCTGTTGTTGTTGTTTTAGCTGCTGCTGCTGCTGCTGCTGCTGCTGTTTTAGCTGTTGCTGCTGTTGTTGCTGTTTTAGCTGCTGCTGCTGTTTTTGCTGCTGCTGTTGTTTTAACTGCTGCTGCTGCTGCTGCTGATGTTGACGCTGCTGCTGCTGCTGCTGTAGGTGCTGCCGTTTTTGCTGCTGCTGATGCTGCTGCTGATGCTGCTGCTGCTGCTGATGCTGCTGCTGCTGATGCTGCTGCTGCTGATGCTGCTGATGCTGCTGCTGCTGCTGACCAGAGCGTGTGTTAGCGCCACTGCGCCCGCCGCTCCCAGATGAGGAGGTGGGCAGCTCCGAGCGCAGTTTGTTGATAAGAAGCTTTGCCCGAGCCTCTTTATATTTGGGGCAACCTTTGTAGCAGGACACATGGCTGCCTCCGCAATTGGCGCACTTAGGATTGGCGATCCTCGTCGCACTGCAGGCCGTGGAAGGATGCGCTCCCGCACACTTCATGCAGATAAAAGGGCGGCGGCAGTAATTTTTAGTGTGTCCAAATAGTTGACAGCGATGACATTGAGCGGGATCCTGCCTTCTCAGTTGTCTCTCCACTACAACTCGCTGGTTTCCCAGCAGTGTGAGAGACAGGATCGTGTCATTAAAGTTGTCAATAGTAGGCTGAAGCTCCACAGCGAAGATGTTCATAGGCTGGAGAGTCCTATTGTGATTAATAACGTTGACATTCCTGACACCAAAGCCGAGGCTGCGTAATGTGTTGTTTATCCACTCGGTCGGTGTCGAGTGATGTAGCTGGCGAATGACGACCCTATACCCACGGTCGCTGCGAAGCTGATGGGTATGTAGATCAGTGTCATCATTTTTTAATGCGCTCAACAGGGCACGGTATGTGTTCAAATCCTCGCAAATGAATTTGACTCCATTGAATTTAGAGCATTTGGTAGTGAACTTGCCAATGCCCGGAATGTTGTTAACTTTATCCAGCAATGGCTGGATTTCAATAACGTCATGCACAAAAATAGCAGGAATTTTAACCTCAGAGCAGGTCGCCTGGTTGCTCTTCATATGGGATTCAACCACAACATTCTGCTCACGGTCGGTAATAGCTTTCGGCTGCACAATTTTCACGCTGGAATTTGGGCAGCTTACTAAGGATTCAGATTCAGAAGATTCAGAAGGAACACTCCGCCTGTAAAGATTAGCACCAGCAGAAGGTTTCCTCGCCAATCCAGCGAATCTGCGTTTTAGCCGGTTGGAGCTTAAAGAGCCAAAAGCCCGCTGTGCAGAGCATTTGATTTTTGCTCCAACAACTGGCGGCTTTGTCTTTCGCTTAGCGGCCTGTGCAATAGCAGTATTTGGCACAATTGTTGTGCAGGGAGAGCACGCACTTGTAGTGGACAACAGCTGTTGTGCATAAGTAGCTTTGGGTTGTTCACTTACAGTGCGTGGAGTAGGGCAGACAGTCAGCGACTTTTCTGCAGCTTGTTGTAGCATCTGGGCTGTAGTAATAGGCTCCAGCGTGCTGTCCGTTTTCCCACAAAAATCGGTCAGCATTTCGGAGAAGTTAAGCTGTGTCGACTCATACGTTGATGCATTTATAGTTGTTGTAGAAAACATAATATCGACGTCGGTGTCCGAGCTGGCGGGCACAACGGTGGTAGCTGTATAGGCTGCAAGTCTCTCCACGTCGATGTCCGAGCCAGCGGGGACAACGGTGGTTGCTGTATTAGCTGCAAATCTCACCTCAGACTGCGAGTTGAAAAAAGCTCTCAGCGATGACTGCACTAACGCGGCTCGCTCATCGTGTGGTGAGTTTGCCGAAGAGCGAAGCAGCACTGCTTGCTCATCGTGTGATGAGTCTGCTGAGAAGAGAGCTCGCAGATCCGAGAGAGTGAATTGCGCTTGCGCGAGTGCCGGTGGAATGGCGCTCTCTTTAGAGTTGTTTTGATTGGCCATCGTTGTGGATGCTATCCAAGTTCAGAACCGTTGCACTCTAGTATGCGTGTATGCAGCACATACACACTACAGGCACGATTGGTGAAAAGAGTTCATTGCACATGCGTATCAAAGTTCACAAATAAGGCTTTACCGCAATAAAGCCGACGAACACTAACACGTATAAATGAAACACAAAACGAGGACAGAAAACGATTAACACTGATTTAATTGTTTAATTAATAGCGAGTTGTCTGCGCCGAAAAAACAAATGGCGTGATGTTACATGCGCCGTTTTAACTATTTATTATTAATGATGCTGCCGCTTGGTTGCTTGGCATATATTTATTGTTTAAACATTTTAACTTTGGCAAATTGTTGCTAAAATGTTGTTGTAACTTTTTAAACTTTTTACACTTTTTCAGTTTTTTAACTTTTTTTTTTTTTTTTTTTTTTTTTTTTTTTTTTTTTTTTTTTTTTTCAGTGTGGTTTTTTTTTTTTTTCAGTGTGGTTTTTTTTTCAGTGTGGTGCTCGCGATGCTCGCACAATAAGGGCTCACAGACAACTAAAAGTTGCCTGCAAAGCCTTTCTTTATTTGTTCTTACATTACGTACTAGACAAATATGAATAGAATTTATGAAAAAAAAATTTTACAAAAAAAAAGTAAATATAAAATAATTTTAAAAATAACATTTTTTACAGTACAATTAGCCACTGTGACAAAGGTTGGCGCCAGCCGCAGCCAGAAAAACAGCTGATTAAATCAGCCATCTGGCAACGCCAGCCGATGTTTACAAACGATGTTTGCGAATAGTGAACATTAAATTAATGAATTAAAGTACAAAATGATAAAAAGTAATAACTTGATACGCTTAATCTTTACAGGCTCCCCCGGACAGCAGGCCAACATCAGAGAAGGACACAAAGAAGAGCCTCCCTCGACGTGAAGAGCCGCATCAGGAGTCAGCCATGGATGAACAGGTAAGTGCAGTTTGTGTTTTGTAGATAAACAAAAGCTAATAACATGCATTTTGTTTTAATAGCAGGAGTGCCCAGACTCACGCAGAACGACGCAGGGACGGAGCACCAGAGATCCAGAAATAGCAGGAGTGCATCTGGAGCAGTCCGCAGTGCCGTTCCATACAGGAGTCGTCGGTAAGTAGTGAGGCATTGATTGTCCCCATACAGCATATTAACGTGTTTGTTTTAATTTTGTTTTAGGATTGGTTTGCAACAGCGGAGCCGCTGCAGTTAATAGTCAGACACCTCAATCAACTTTAGCGGGAGTGCGTTGTGTTAGCGGCAGGCGGCAGAAGTCGCGCTGGATATTATTTTAATGTTTTAGTATTTTGATATTTTAATATGTTATAATTATATTTATATTCTTTATAATTATGTTGTAGTTTTATAGTTGTATTATGTAGTTTATAGTATGTAATTTTTATATTGTGATTTTATAATTTATAATGAAGTTTATATTGTAATAAAAATTGTAGAAATTGTGATAGCTTGTTGTGCTGTATTAATTTGAGGTGTCTGTATTTTTTATTTAATTAGCTTTATGTCCTTGTATGAGCGAACTAAGGTCACTCCCTTTAGTGGACAGAAAGGCTTGCACCAGGTTAACAAGGGCATCTACCTTGCGTTCCATTAACAGCAGTCTATTTAGACCTGCCTCAACTGCTAGCAGCCGTGGTACATTATCCACCGGTCCACATTGAAGCCGTGGCGAAGTTTGCTGCTGGTCCTGCTGTTGTTGTTGTTTTAGCTGCTGCTGCTGCTGCTGCTGCTGCTGTTTTAGCTGCTGCTGCTGTTGTTGCTGTTTTAGCTGCTGCTGCTGTTTTTGCTGCTGCTGTTGTTTTAACTGCTGCTGCTGCTGCTGCTGATGTTGACGCTGCTGCTGCTGCTGCTGTAGGTGCTGCCGTTTTTGCTGCTGCTGATGCTGCTGCTGATGCTGCTGCTGCTGCCGATGCTGCTGCTGTTGATGCTGCTGATGCTGCTGCTGCTGCTGATGCTGCTGCTGCTGCTGCTGCTGACCAGAGCGTGTGTTAACGCCACTGCGCCCGCCGCTCCCAGATGAGGAGGTGGGCAGCTCCGAGCGCAGTTTGTTGATAAGAAGCTTTGCCCGAGCCTCTTTATATTTGGGGCAACCTTTGTAGCAGGACACATGGCTGCCTCCGCAATTGGCGCACTTAGGATTGGCGATCCTCGTCGCACTGCAGGCCGTGGAAGGATGCGCTCCCGCACACTTCATGCAGATAAAAGGGCGGCGGCAGTAATTTTTTGTGTGTCCAAATAGTTGACAGCGATGACATTGAGCGGGATCCTGTCTTCTCAGTTGTCTCTCCACAACAACTCGCTGGTTTCCCAGCAGTGTGAGAGACAGGATCGTGTCATTAAAGTTGTCAATAGTAGGCTGAAGCTCCACAGCGAAGATGTTCATAGGCTGGAGAGTCCTATTGTGCTTAATAACGTTGACATTCCTGACACCAAAGCCGAGGCTGCGTAATGTGTTGTTTATCCACTCGGTCGGTGTCGAGTGATGTAGCTGGCGAATGACGACCCTATACCCACGGTCGCTGCGAAGCTGATGGGTATGTAGATCAGTGTCATCATTTTTTAATGCGCTCAACAGGGCACGGTATGTGTTCAAGTCCTCACAAATGAATTTGACTCCATTGAATTTAGAGCATTTGGTAGTGAACTTGCCAATGCCCGGAATGTTGTTAACTTTATCCAGCAATGGCTGGATTTCAATAACGTCATGCACAAAAATAGCAGGAATTTTAACCTCAGAGCAGGTCGCCTGGTTGCTCTTCATATGGGATTCAACCACAACATTCTGCTCACGGTCGGTAATAGCTTTCGGCTGCACAATTTTCACGCTGGAATTTGGGCAGCTTACTAAGGATTCAGATTCAGAAGATTCAGAAGGAACACTCCGCCTGTAAAGATTAGCACCGGCAGAAGGTTTCCTCGGCAATCCAGCGAATCTGCGTTTTAGCCGGTTGGAGCTTAAAGAGCCAAAAGCCCGCTGTGCAGGGCATTTTGATTTTTTGCTCCAATAACTGGCGGCTTTGTCTTTCGCTTAGCGGCCTGTGAAATAGCTGTTTTTGGCACAATTGTTGTGCTGGGAGAGCACGCACTTGTAGTGGACAACAGCTGTTGTGCATAAGTAGCTTTGGGTTGTTCACTTACAGTGCGTGGAGTAGGGCAGACAGTCAGCGACTTTTCTGCAGCTTGTTGTAGCATCTGGGCTGTAGTAACTGGCTCCAGCGTGCTGTCCGTTTTCCCACAAAAATCGGTCAGCATTTCGGAGAAGTTGAGCTGTGTCGACTCATACGTTGATGCATTTATAGTTGTTGTAGCAAACATAATATCGACGTCGGTGTCCGAGCTGGCGGGCACAACGGTGGTAGCTGCATTGGCTGCAAGTCTCTCCACAGACTGCGAGGTGAAATTAGCTCTCAGCGATGACTGCACAGACGCGGCTCGCTCATCAAATGGTGAGTTTGCCGAAGAGCGAAGCAGCACTGCTTGCTCATCGTGTGATGAGTCTGCTGAGAAGAGAGCTCGCAAATCCGAGAGAGTGAATTGCGCTTGCGCGAGTGCCGGTGGAATGGCGCTCTCTTTAGAGTTGTTTTGATTGGCCATCGTTGTGGATGCTATCCAAGTTCAGAACCGTTGCACTCTAGTATGCGTGTATGCAGCACATACACACTACAGGCACGATTGGTGAAAAGAGTTCATTGCACATGCGTATCAAAGTTCACAAATAAGGCCTTTACCGCAATAAAGCCGACGAACACTAACACGTATAAATGAAACACAAAACGAGGACAGAAAACGATTAACACTGATTTAATTGTTTAATTAATAGCGAGTTGTCTGCGCCGAAAAAAACAAATGGCGTGATGTTATATGCGCCGTTTTAACCTATTTATTATTAAGTGATGCTGCCGCTTGGTTGCTTGGCATATATTTATTGTTTAAACAT